>NC_052049.1:72538186-72896736 GCF_903992535.2 Arvicola amphibius | reverse complement strand
CCTGCAGGAAGAGCAGGAAGTGTGCTGGTGGCAGGGGGAGTTGTGGAGAGTCGGTGGTCCCTCTCCGGGCAGCTGCCGCGTTTCGGGCACTCACTCCTCACTCACCCCAAAGAATGATGGATCCTTCTGCAGACTATGAGGTCCCCTTGCAGGCCAAGCAGCTCTCAGACAAAGGCCTACCTTGCCCCGGGCAGTCAAATGAAGGAGGGGACCTCCCACAGGCCTGGGTGCACTCAACTCCGGGTCCCCAGAGCCCAAACAGGCTGAGCTGTGGGATTTTGTGGCCCCAAAGACGGGAGGATGAGGAAGGGGGAGGGGGGAGGATTCTGGGTGCAAGCTGGGAAGGGACAGGGAGAGAGAGGCGGTATCCGGGGAGAATAACCCCTGCAGGAAGAGCAGGAAGTGTGCTGGTGGCAGGGGGAGTTGTGGAGAGTCGGTGGTCCCTCTCCGGGCAGCTGCCGCGGTTCGGGCACTCACTCCTCACTCACCCCAAAGAACGATGGATCCTCCTGCAGACTGTCAGGTCCCCTTGCAGGCCAAGCAGCTCTCAGACAAAGGCCTACGGTGCTCCGGGCAGTCAAATGAAGGAGGGGACCTCCTATCTGTACTTCTGATATTATAACTGTCTGTACTCTTTTTCCTCTCTCTCTCAGGCATACATACATTTATCCAACTTGGAGACCCATTTAGAGGTCTTTTTCATCGGAATCTTTCTTTATTGCATATCTGTAATCCTTTTCTGACTAGGAATGCTTCTTAAAATGCTAAGCAGCATGGCTAGGACTAAGGCCACTTTGCCTTTTGGCTCTGCGCAGTCCAACAAGGCAGAGGTCCATTCACTGCCTCTGTGAACCATGCTCACAGTCTCATTTTCTGGCACACAGTGGGTCTATGTTGCCATTAAGCAAGCTGTAGCACTCTGCTTCCTAACCCCATTTAAATTTTTCTTATGATAGGCACTTTATATATTAAACTGTCAATTGTAATGCTGGTACTAACTAATACCAAGGATACATGTCTGTAACTTTTAACATGAAATATCAAATCTTCTGAGATGAAGAAAGCATCTATAATGATAGCTTAGGAGTGAGGAATACTTATTAACTTCTTTTGTGGAAATATGCAGATGCACTATGTTTTTAAAACATTGTTGGTTTTTATTACATGCCCTGAATTTCCAATACTATTTAAAAATGTTATTGGTATGGCAGACCTATGTATCCTAGTAACATTTATTCATCACCTTTTGTAGGACAATGTTTTGTTCCAGGCTTAGGAAGATGTTAACCACTTCTTGTTCATTTGGGCTCAATATAGGATAATAGTGGCATATTGCACCATTGTGCAATATTAAAATGTTGCCAGTTGTTAAAGTTACCCTTGTGTTGTAGAATATTTGTTTAACTACATAAGATGTATATTTGTTTATTTTGCAGAATATTTGTTTAACTATGTAAGAATGTGTTGCATTGATCTGACTATGCAAAATGTTTTGGTTTTTACCTTGACTGCCTAAGGTACCTTACAGATCTGATAATAATCTGAATGGCCAATAGCAAGGGAGGATGTATAGGTGGAACTTCCTGGCAGGGAGAGTAAGTAGGAAGAGAAAATTCTGCTCAGGAAAAAAAAGAAAGGGTGATGCCAGGGAGATTCAAGGGGGCTAGTCAGACAGATACAGGGGAAGCAAGAAAGGAGGACACACATAATGAAAAAAAGGTAAAAGCCCCAAAGAAAATGGAGATAAATAGAAGCAAGTTAACTTAAGTTAGAAGTTAACTAAAGATAACTTAAGTTATCTTTAAGCCTAAGCTAAGGCTGAACATTCATTATTAATAATAAGTCTTGGTATCTTTATTTGGGAGCTGGTTGGTGTCCCAAAGAAAATTCCAATTACATCCTTGCCTAACAAAAATATAGAACAAGCACCAGAGCCTAAATTATTTTGATAGACACATTAATCACAAATTGAGGCTTTTCTTTTGGTAAATCAGGTTAGGGCGATGATTGTTCAAAAGCTCATTAGCAATTTATGAAGAGCTGTGAAACTCATTTTCCTTTAATTTGAAATCATTTCAATTTATCAGCAGAAGAAGAATTGTGGAGAAGCAAATTGACCACATACTGATTCATTCTTTTGTTTAAAAAGAAGAAAAGAAAGAAATCCATAGGAAAATATCTTTCAGTAATAAGGGATGCATAACACTTGTTCAGCATTAAGCACTGGGTAATAGGATTTTCTAAATTTCACTGTTTTGGATTTTTTTTAATTTTTTTTATTTTTTCTACTTGGGTGCTACTGAGGTAGCCTTTTTATTGTAGCCACTAAAGATCAGTTGGGTGTCTTAGGCTCAGTATTTCATTAAAACAATGAGACACTTTTGGGGGAAAAATGAACCCAGGCCCAGGATTGAGAGCAGGGATGCTTAGAAAAAGGGTTTCATTGGACTTTCTTAGTTGTTGCTTTGAATCTTCATTGATGTGCTGTTGCCTCAAAAATTAGCACTTGTTACACTATCAGACCTTCTCTTTAGCCTGAGTGATGGGAGGTACTCTTTCTCAGTGTGCACTATGTGACGTTATTAGATGGATGCCCAGAATTTAACAAAGTGAGGGTACTGGACCACTGCCCACTGCCTCCACCTAAGAAATAAGCAGTCTGATCAGAGGAAAGGCACTGTGTTCTGTGTGTTTGTGTGTGTGTGTGTGTGTGTGTGTGTGTGCGTGTGTGATCAGTTCCTACTGTCTTACTTGGGAAGATCAGATCTTAATCCAAAGCCTTCCAAACTTGTTTTCATGACAGTGTATTTCTGTGTGTAATGCACGTGCATGTGTGTGTGTGCATGTGTGTGTGTGTGTGTGTGTGTGTGTGTGTGTGTGCTGCTTGAGCCATTAGCCCAGGGCCAGCTAAT
Organism: Arvicola amphibius; assembly: GCF_903992535.2. Lineage (NCBI taxonomy): Eukaryota > Metazoa > Chordata > Mammalia > Rodentia > Cricetidae > Arvicola > Arvicola amphibius. The sequence goes on along the minus strand of NC_052049.1, from coordinate 72,893,824 downwards.
TCCTCTATCCACGGGATCACCATATATTCTGCTCTTATTGAAGGTGAAGACTTAATCTTAAGGAAAAAGATAATATTTTCCCCATCATCATTTTCAGCATGTATGAAATATCTTTGTATTGCTTTATTTTAACCTCTATTTCTTTTAATTTTACTTGTACTTTTTGAGCTAGGTTCTCTGTATATCTTTGTCCTGGAATAACTCTGTAGACCAGGATGTCCTTGAACTCTAAGAGATCCTCCTGTCTCTGCCTCCTAGGCATTGGGATTAAAGGTGTGTGCTACCACACCTTCAAGTCACAGAGGTCAATCTACCTCTACCTCACAAGTGTTGGGATTAAAGGTGTGTACTACCACACCCAACTACTTTTTTTCTTTTTTACTTTTAAGAACTTTAACCTTTAGCCTGCATATATTTTTAAGACATAGTAAACCATTTAGACATTTTCTTCGACTTTGTATCTTTCTTTTACTGTATATCTCTCTTTTTGTGACCACATGAGTCTTTAATTTACAAAACAATATCGGTAGGACTAAAGCCGTGACTTTGGCGGCTATATCCAGCCCATTCCTTAGCTTTCCAGACTCATGGCAGAGGTACCAGATGTAGCCATTTTTATTGCCACAACTCTATGGCGTTTCAAGGTTCTTGCCAGCAAGCAAGCTGCAACAGTGTTAAACAATACTCAAAAGCTCCGTAGTCAGGACCGCCTGCTTGAGAGAGTCAGAGTTTGCCCAGGCAGGACAGCCCAGAAAGCCGGCATTATAAAACAGCACAACTTTTTTTCCTGCTGTGGCTAAAAACTGAAAAGCATGTGTTCAGCTTTTCATCAACATCATTTAAGTGTTTCATGGCATGACCTCTTGAAAGAGCTGCAGGGTTTTGCAGCTAAAGCTGAGTCAGGAAGCCTCTCTTAGATGAGAGCACTTACTTGCCTCTAGCAAGGAGAGCCAGACTCGAGAAACTGCTGCTACCAAGAAAACATGCTTTACTCTATTCTTTTCCAAGGTTTCTCAGGCTTTTTGTGGATTCAGCCATCCATATGGGCACCATTCTGTAGTGATGAACTGTGGGTTGTGTTCCTGCTGCCAAGCTCCTGGCCGCCTGGCTAGCTTATGCCCCAAAATAACAACACACAAATTGTATTCTTTTAAATAATGCTTGGCAAATTAGCTCTAGCCTCTTACTGGCTATCTCTCACTTCTTGATTAACCCATTTCTAATAATCTGTATAGAACCAAAAGGGGTGGCTTACCAGGAAGATTCTAGCCCGCATCTATCTTGGAGAGGAGAGTCATGGCGACAACCCGAGGCATATGCCTCACTCCCAGCATCCCGTTCTGTCTACTCCACCTATCTAAATCCTGCCCTATCAAAAAGCCAAGGCAGTTTCTTTATTAACCAATGAGTGTCCTCCATCACAAAGATGCTCTTTTCCTGGAGTCATTCACCACTTCTGTCTTTTACAGTCTTTCTACCCTCTATTCCACATAAATTTGTTAGCACTGAATCAGAGCGCTTGATAGAGACATCAAATTTAGGGCTGAGTTCTCCAAAACCATCTCTCCATATTGTCCGGTTGTGGGTGCACATGTTAATTACCATATACTGCAAGAAACTTCTCTGAAGAGAGTTAAGATATGTTCTATATATCAATATGTCATTAGCAATCATTTTATTGCTATATACCTTTAGTATAATAATAGTAGTAGATGTTCTCCTAGGGCTGGAAAATGGAATATTTTACAAAGAAGTAAGAGAGAAATAAGAATAGGATTAAATAGTGAGGAAAAAGGGAGGCCAGAGTAAAATAAGGAATATGAAAGGAGAAAACTAGCACTAAGGGGCTTTTGAAAAGCCACAAGGCAACCTACTACTGCAGAAGCCTCCTAACATTTACACACACATAAGAAATTTAAAGGTCACCACATAATAGGGAAGACAATGCTATGACTAGACGTTTTATGCCAACGAGTAAGACTTCCAGTGCAAGGAATGAGTTATATCTAGTTGAGTTATTGTTCATAGATACCCTCCCGGTAACCATCATGGGGTTTGCTGATGCTACTGGTTACTTTCCATAACAGGACGGTAAGACCCTATTACTGAAGATAAAACTTACTTTTGCCATGAAACAGAAAGAAATATAGCTGGTTCCCAACTATTATCTTTATTACTACTTACTAGCATTCATGGTGCATGAACATGTTTTAGATGCTACCTCAGGGAAGCAGTACTCATCAAAATCAGTCCCCTACAAACTGTGTGACCCACGACAGAGACCTGCATACACTACATACTAGGGAATTGTCAGCGCAAATGTTATAGGAGTAACCACCACTTTTTACAATTGAATTTAATGCTTATTCCATGAGCTAGAATACATCCAGACACTGCTAAAATGGTCAAGAAGCTGAGACTAGCTGTCGGCCTGTTTTGAATATCTTTTTCCACAAGATTATTTAAAAATTTCTCAGGCAAAAGTGTGTCATGAGTGAAACAAATTTAAGAAGTCCTGAGCTGGGCTGTAGGAAAATTCTAAGACCCAGGTGTTGCTGATGACAGTGTAAAAGGTGGTCGCTATGGTAACAAATTGTTGATTCTGTTCAAACAACCAAATTTTACCCTATGAACTTATTACCCAGTGAGTCCATCAAGGGACTTGTCTCTAAAAGCCAAGAACAGGTGGTATAGATGTTTGTAAAATGCTGTTGATCATAACAGTATTTATCATTGTAAAATTTTGAAACAATTCAATGTGCATCAACAAGAATATAAAATATCACAAACAGATTGTAGAATAAAATGTGTAATAGTATTCAGCCCTAGAAATGAATAATGTTTGAATACATGCCATGACATGAAGGGGATTTAAAAAGATCATGTTGAAAGATGTAACGTCAACAGACTCAGGAACATCTTGTAGAATACTGCTGGCATGAATTATCTAGAATAAGAAGCTTATTGAGATAAAGTGTGATGAGATTTCCAAACCTTTGGGGTAAGGATGAGCACATACTGATAAATAGGCCCCAGGGTTGCTGTCTACATGGCACAATTTTCTTTTAGAAAAGGACAGTAAAAATTGTGACACAGCATTATGGCTATTACTGATTCAGAATCTTAATTCAGAATCTACCAATTCTATGGTATATATGTTACAACAGCAAAATGTAAAAAAAAATGCATGTTTGAATGATAAAATTCGCTTTGAATCACTTGGTGTTATCTATTGAATTTATTGTACTCCTTGCCTCACTATCTATACTTTCATTAAACATTTCCAACAAAGAACTTCTTTATTCTAAAATTAGTAATTATATACTTTACATAGTAGACAGAGCACATAAAATGGTGGGGTATGCTCTATGAGAAAATAAATACAAGCATGCACATAAATGGGCATATAATATGTTGACATATATGTGTGTATGTCAGGTGAGCCACAAGACCAAGGACAACCAAGGTCAGTTTATGATTCTTGGTGAAAGTACCTTCCTGATTCAAATCTGCGACTGGGGGTTCATTCCAGTGTGTGATAATATGGAGTTCTGTCAATACTCTAATATTTTCATATTTATATTTGTCTCAACAATTTTACACAGAATTATTAAATTAAATAGAATTATTAAAAAATAAAAACATACCATGACCATTACAGTGAGTAAAATGATTGTTTCATTCATTTCAATGTTATGCCTAAGAGACAAATGTGGTTACATCTGTAAAAAGTAATTCTGAGTTGCTCATGAGATTTTAGGTAATGTTAAACTCACTGAACATTAAATCTAATCTACAGTATACTTCAAAACATGCAGATGAGATCAAAATTGAAGATCACATGACTACTAAAAAGCAGGAGTTAATGGCACACTACAGACATGGGTGACTTTAGGTCAACAGTATTTGTGGGCCCAGGTATGAGATCTAGTCACTAACTCCTTAGTTATAACACAAGGCACATTTTCTCATCTATTCCCTTTGAGGTAAACATCAGATTCAAAGGTGGGACCATTTTGTGATTATTAACTCCCACAGCTTCTTGGTGTAGAAAGGCAACAGTTTAAGGACAATGCAGCCCTGGAATGACATGTTTTGAATGTCATATACTAGAGGTAAATTTTAAACAAAACAAAAAAACAAAGAAAAAAGCCGGGCGGTGGTGGCGCACGCCTTTAATCCCAGCACTCGGGAGGCAGAGGCAGGCGGATCTCTGAGTTCGAGGCCAGCCTGGTCTACAAGAGCTAGCTCCAGGACAGGCTCTAGAAACTACAGGGAAACCCTGTCTCGAAAAACAAAAACAAACAAACAAAAAAAACAAAACTAGAGGTAAATTTTATTAGGTTATCTTAAGGCATCAGAATTTCAAGAAGAACTCACTTCAACTACACCAACAATCTATTATAATTGCCTTGCCCTGTGAATACACAATGTAGATTCAGATGTCTCCCATGACTCTATTGTAATGTTGGGAACAACCCTGTAACCTGATATATTCAGAATTGTGCTTTTCTTCATAATAGTTCTCATTGGAAGGAAAGAAAGAGAAAGAAAGAAAGCCTCTCCAAGGAGCTGTCCATAGAGGTAAGAATAAAAAAACAGATACATTAAAATTCAGCACTGTTGGCAGCAGAAAATAAATACTCCTTAAGCAATGACTATTTGCTACTCAGTAACATTTTGCTGGCCCCAAATGACCCAATGAATAAATGGTGATTTGATGTATTAACTAAGAATATTGGCCTTTAAAAGAAAACCCTGGTGGAATTGTGAAATGAATGGTTAGGCTGTTGAAGAGACATTCGATCCAAGGTCCATACAATCGATTGCCAAGTGAAATGAGGAAGTATGACTTGCTAGTAACTGAGACAGTAGTAACAGAACTGCATTAGTTTGGAAAGGGAAAGGATGGCTTGAGCATGATGAGGATACTGAAATGGATGATTTTCCTTGAGCGGGTAGCTTCCAAATCAAATACAAAAGAAGATGATTCGATGAGGTGGCATATGTCTAATGAGAGTCTAGGTACGTGGTATAGCAGGCACAAAGGTAAACACCTGTGTTGGCTGGTTTCCTGTCAATTGGACAGGAACTAGAGCCGTCAGAAAGGAGGATTTGTCAATTGCGAAAATGCCTCCATACAATCATGCTGCAGGCAGGCCTGTACGGCATTTTCTTTATTAAGTATTGATGGGGGAAGACCCAGCCCATTGTGGGTGGTGCTATCCATGGACTGGTGGTTCTGGGATCTTGAAGAAAGCAGGCTGAGTGCACTATGAGGAAAATTCAGTAAGCAGTACCTCACCGTGGTCATTGCATTAGTACCAGTCTCCAGGTTCCTGCCCAGTTTGAGTTCTTGTCCAGACATCCTTGGAGAATGAAGAGTGATGCACAAGTGTAAGTCAAACAAACCTTTTCCTCTCCAGGTTCCTTTAGTCATGGTGTTTCATTGCTGCAATAGCAGCCCTCATTTAGACAGAAATTGGTACCTGACTTGTGGGGTATTGCTGTGACAGACCTGATGGTGAGTTTGGGGGAGGATTGTGGAAGGGCTTTGCAACTTTGGACTGGAAGAGATACTGAATGTTAAGAGCTCTGTGGAAGCTGGGCCGTGGTGGTGCAGGCCTTTAATCCCAGCACTCTGGAGGCAGAGTCAGGTGAGTTTGAGGCAAGCCTGGTCTACAGCGCTCCTTCCAGGATAGGCTCCAAAGCTACAGAGAAACCCGGTCTTGAAAAACAAAAGAAAAAACAGCTCTGTGGGATGCTCTGTAGAAGCGTAATGCTTGGAAGATAAAAAAAAAAAACTTGATGTCAGTGCAGACAATGGAGGCTTGACCTGTGAAGTTTGAGAAGGAAGCAAACACTCAATCAGGCCTTTTGTGTAAACAATCTGTAGTGTTTGCTGGTCAGCTGGGGCTGAAGAATCAGCTGTGATTCACGGGAGACCAGAACCACTGAAGTAAAACCTTTGCTTTCCTGGGACAATGGATGCTGGTCAGTGGTAACCGAGGATGAGCTGTGAATAATAAGAGAATAGAATCATTGAGGTGACTCTTCTGGGAATTGCATGTTCCCACTCAGCACACAGAAACTATGTCTCGAGGCTGCCAGGGTTGTTCCACATGCTGGCTGTTGAACTTGGCAGAGGAAGAGTCACCCAGGTGGTGCTGGTTTTAAAGGCATGAAGAGGTCACCTGGAGCAGCTGAGGCTTGGCACCGTGGGAGAGGACTGGAGTTCTCAAGGAGAGCCCAGGAGAGGCTGTTGGTGAGAGTGCAGCCCAGGTGCAGCAGGAAACCCCAGCATTGTAGAAATGCCAGTACTCTGGGCTGACCACCAAGAATAGCAGCAGGGGTTGGAGTGGAGCCTTCCAGAGCCTAGAGGACAAGCTGTGTGTGCTGCAGAGGGTGACCAGAGAAGTGACCCTCATCCCATGGAGGAGCCCAGAAAAGAGTGAGTGAATACCAGATGTAGGATATTGGGTTATTTACACGGTTGGAGCTTGGTTTTGCTTTGATTTGATTGTGATTGTGCCCTGGTGTTGCTCTCTTGTAAGTAAGAAAACATTTGGTTTTGATTATTGATTTTATAGGAGCCCACAGTTGAAACTTTAAAACTTAAAACTTTGAAAACAAGAAAAAGATTTTGAAGTTTTTTTTTTTGAGACTTTCTATTTTGAAAGAGTTGGATACTTTTAGAAAGACAAGTATTGATGTGTTTGAATTTGAAAGGCTGTGGGACTTTATAAATTAGTAAAATGATTTTATAATTTGATGTCTTTATCAATGTGTGAACCTGAGGTGGAACAAGAAAAAAATAGTGTGGCTTAAGAATGATATGTGGGTGTGTCAAGTTGATGAGAGGTCAGTTGTACTGGCTAGGTTTATGTCATCTTGTCACAATCTAGAATCATCAGAGAGGAGAGAAACTCAATTGAGAAAATTCCTCCACAAGACTCACTGCCTGCAAATTTATAGGGCATTTTCTTAATTAGTGATTTATGGGAGTGATGCCACCCCTTGGCTGGTGTTGTTTGGTTCTATAAGAAAGTAAGCTCAGCAAGTTATGGGGAGCAAGCCAGTAAGCAGGACCCCTCCATGACTTCTGCATCAGCTTCTGCCTCCAGGTTCCTGCCCTGTTTGAGTTCCTGTCCTGACTTCCTCCAGTGATGGACCACAATGTGAAAGTGTATGGTGAACAGCAATGTGGAAGTGTAAGAAAAACCCTATCTTCCTCAGGTTGCTTTGGTCATGGTGTTTCATCATGGCAATAGCAACCCTAAGACACCATCCTAAGAAGATAAACTAATGAGAAAGTCTTGAATAATTGTAAGCAAATTGATCCATTAATCAAGTCTAATTTGAAGTATCTCATTTATTGACACTGTGCAAAAATGTCCATGCAGGACACGAGACTAGAATGGTATTATCCGTGCATATTTTACTGCTTGTTTGTACCTTTTATTCTTTTTGTTTGGTTGGCTTTTGTTTTATTTTTTTCAAGACAGGCTTTTTTGTGCTGCTCTGGCTGACCTGGAACTCACTCTAGAGACCAGGCTAGCCTCAAACACAAAGAGATCCTCCTGCCTCTGCCTTCTGATTGTTGGGATGAAAGGCATGTGCCACCACCACTTGGCTTTTATTCTTAAAATAGACAAAGTATGAGTAATTTATTGTAGTAAATTTCACACACCTCAGGTGTTGATGTACCTTGTATTATTTTGGGTGGCTATTGCAGCATATAGACTAGGTCAGGCATTCTCAGGCTTTGGGTAATTATAATTGAAAAGGACCCACAAGCATCCTTAGTGCTGCCAGAAAACAAAGTCTAGATGTAGATTGGATAGCATCCTATCTTTACCAGATACAAGTTCTAGTTTAATTCTGGCATGGCAGCAGTGCTCTCAGTACCTTTGTGTGTGTTTCCTTCTCTTGGGAACAAAGCAAAGTGGACCCTCATCTTCAGATATTATCATCATGGTGAACAAAATAGACAACATGTCTAGACTCACAGGGTGGGAATAAAGATTGGAAAGAGTAGAGTGATGCCACCTTTCTGGGAAATGGGATGAATGTGTATGTGTGCGCTGTTTGAGAATAATTAGAGTCTGTGACTAACAGCAGAAGATCTACTAAATTTTCCAATGGCATAAGCAAGCAGAAAATTATCAAGAAACACTCTGGTCTGAGAACTAGGTTGTATGATGCATGATCAAACAATATCATTTCTATATTAAAACACGTAATGTAAATATCAATTAACCGTGTTGTACAGGAGATAATGGCCACAAGACTGGGATGATCTACTCTTTAATTTTGTGCTCAAATATGAACATGAACAGAGATACACATTTAAAATCAGAAAACTGATGCTATAAGTTTTTATTAGCTGTTATTTTGACCAAATTATATAGTAAATCTACAACCTATGATTCATGTTAGCAGTGGATTTTATATTACTAAGATACCACTTAATTCCCTGCATTGACTCATGGTAAACCATGTTTGGGTATCCATACATATATTGCAAATCTGCATACTAACCAATCCTGATGGAAAAAAATGGTTTCCAAATTTGGAGGCAAATATTTGTTTCCTGTGTTTCAGGGGTGCAAATTGATTCCTTTCATATACAGGCAAAAGTCACAAACTCTCAAGTACCTAAATGATGTTAACAGAGATGCGTGGAGGCTGATGCATGTTGTTATGATTATCTCCTTGCTTTTGTTCTCTAGCAAGCTGTAATAAAAACCTTCTCAAGCTGGCCATCATCTTTCACTGAATGACAAATAAGTTTTCTGTTGTTGTTTTCCAACCAGAAATGGCTCCCACAGATGGTGGTAGTAATTGGCATTATCCTGTAATTCATGTTTCTATGATGCTTCCCTCTGTGTTATTAGTAATGAAATAACAAACATACACAGGGATACTTCACCCTGGTAAAGCAGAATAGATTAAGGGCAAAAGATTTTTGTTATGATTAGGACAAAAGCTTACACCCAAACTTTTTAGACTTCAAAGTTGTCATGGATTACTAACTTGGAAAATAATATCACTTGTTAAATTATTTGGGAATTACACAAAATTAATCTTCCTGTGGTAGTGTGCAGATTCTTTTTTTCTCATTTTTTATTAAAGATTTCCATCTCCTCCCCTTTCCCTCCCCTCCTTTCCACCCATACCCCCACTCCACCCCTCTCCAAGACAAAGAGCCATCAAGGTTCCCATCACTATGTTAAATCCAAGGTACTCCCAACTACCCCTAAGTCCAGGAAGGTGAGCAACCAAACTGACAAGGCTCACAGTGAGCCCATCCATGCTGTAGAGGTCATGTTCATTGCCGTTGTCCTTGGTTTCTCAGTCCTCCTCCACCGTCAGGCACATTCAGAGAGTCCGGTTTAGTCCCCTGTTCCATCAGTCCCATTCCAACTGGACTTGGTGGTCTCCCGTTAGATCTGTCCCACTGTCTCAATGGGTAAACGCACTCCTCACGGTCCTGACTTCCTTGCTTATGATCTCCATCCTTTTGCTCCTCATCAGGACCTTGGGATCTCAGTCCAGTGTTCCTATGTGGGGCTCTGTCATTTTCTCCATCCAATGCCAGGTGAAGGTTCTATGGTGATATGCAAGATATTCATGAGTATGGCACTAGGATCTGGAAATTTCTGGCACCCTCTCCTCAGCTGCCCAAGGACCTAGCTGGGGGCGTCTTCCAAGACACCTGGGAAGCCCTCTAGAGTCAAGTCTCTGCCAACCCTAGAATGGCTCCCTTATTTAAGATATATAATTCCTTGTTCCCATATCCACTTTTCCTATATCCCAACCATCCTATTCCCCAAGTTCTTCCCATCCTCCACTTCACATATTTCTCTCCCCATCCCCCCTCCCCCCATCCCACCCCACTCCCATGTTCCCATTTTTTGTCCAGCAATCTTGTCTACTTCCAGTATTGAGGAGGATAACTATATGTTTTTCTTTGGGTTCACCTTCTTATTTAGCTTCTCTAGGATTTTTTTTTTTAAGAATTATAGGCTCGATGTCCTTTATTTATGGCTAGAAACCAATTATGAGTGAGTATATCCCATGTTCATCTGTTTGGGCCTGGGTTACCTCACTCAGGATGGTGTTTTCTATTTGCATCCATTTGCATGCAAAATTCAAGATGTCATTGTTTTTTACCGCTGAGTAGTACTCTAATATGTATATATTCCACACTTTCTTCATCCATTCTTCCACTGAACGGCATCTAGGTTGTTTCCAGGTTCTGGCTATCACAAATAATGCTGCTATAAACATAGTTGAACAAATGCTTTTGTAATATGATTGGGCATCTCTTGGGTAAATTCCCAAGAGTGGGATTGCTGGGTCCTGGGGTAGGTTGATCCCAAATTTCTTGAGAAACCTCCACACTGCTTTCCAAAGCTGTTGCACAAGTTTGCATTCCCACCAGCAATGGATGAGTGTACCCCTTACTCCACATCCTCTCCAGCAAAGGCTATCATTGGTGTTTTTGATTTTAGACATTCTGACAGGTGTAAGATGGTATCTCAACGATGTTTTGATTTGCATTTCCCTGATTGCTAAGGAGGTTGAGCATGCCCTTAAGTGTCTTTTGGCCATTCGAACTTCGTCTGTTGAGAATTCTCTGTTCAGTTCAGTGCCCCATTTTTTAATTGGGTTCATTAGCATTTTAAAGTCTAGTCTCTTGAGTTCCTTATATATTTTGGAGATCAGACCTTTGTCGGTTGCGGGGTTGGTGAAGATCTGTTCCCAGTCAGTAGGCTGCCCTTTTGTCTTAGTGACAGTGTCCTTTGCTTTACAGAAGCTGCTCAGCTTCAGGAGATCACATTTATTCAATGATGCCCTTAATGTCTGTGCTGCTGGGGCTATACGTAGGAAGTGGTCTCCTGTGCCCAAATGTTGTAGAGTACTTCCCACTTTCTCCTCTAACAGGTTCAGTGTGTTCAGATTGATACTGAGGTCTTTAATCCATTTGGACTTGAGTTTTGTGCATGGTGATAGACACGGATCTACTTTCATTCTACTACAGGTTGACATCTAGTTATGCCACCACCATTTGTTGAAGATGCTTTCTTTCTTCCATTGTGTGCTTTTAGCTCCTTTATCAAAAATCAGGTGTTCATAGGTTTGTGGGTTAAGATCTGGGTCTTCTATTCGATTCCATTGGTCTACTTCTCTATTTTTATGCCAATACCAAGCTGTTTTCAATACTATAGCTCTGTAATAGAGTTTGAAGTCAGGGATGGTAATGCCTCCAGAAGTTCCTTTATTGTATAAGATTGTTTTGGCTATCCTGGATTTCTTGTTCTTCCATATAAAGTTGATTATTGTCCTCTCAAGATCTGTGAAGAATTTTGATGGGATCTTTAAGGGGATTGCATTAAATCTATAGATTGCCTTTGGTAGTATTGCCATTTTTACTATGTTGATCCTCCCAATCCAAGAGCAAGTGAGATCCTTCCATTTTCTGGTATCCTCTTCAATTTCTTTCTTCAAAGACTTACAGTTCTTGTCAAATAGGTCTTTCACTTCCTTGGTTAGAGTTACCCTAAGATATTTTATGCTATTTGTGGCTATCGTGAAAGGTGACGCTTCTCTGATTTCTTCCTCTGCTTCCTTATACTATGTATATAGGAGGGCGACTGATTTTTTTGGAGTTGATCTTGTATCCCGCCACGATACTAAAGGAGTTTATCAGCTGTAGGAGTTCTTTGGTGGAGTTTTTCAGGTCGCTTATGTACACTATCATATCATCTGCAAATAACAAAAGTTTAACTTCTTCCTTTCCAATTCGAATCCCCTTGATCCCCTTGTTTTGTCTTATTACTATTGCTAGAACTTCAAACACTATATTGAAGAGGTAAGGAGAGAGTGGACAGCCTTGTCGCGTTCCTGAATTTAGTGGGATGGCCTTGAGTTTCTCTCCATTTAATTTGATATTAGCTGTCGGCTTGCTGTAAAAAGCCTTTATTATATTTAGGAATGACCCCTGTATCCCTAATCTCTCCAAGACCTTTATCATAAAGGGGTGCTGAATATTGTCAAATGCTATTTCTGCATCTAATGAGATGATCATATGGTTTTTATCCTTCAGTTTATTTATATGATGGATTACATTGATAGCTTTTCATATGTTGAACCAGCCCTGCATCTCTGGGATGAAGCCTACTTGATCATAGTGGATAATTTTTCTAATGTGTTCTTGGATTCTGTTTGCCAGTATTTTATTGAGAATTTTTGCATCGATGTTCATGAGTGAGATTGGCCTTTAATTCTCTTTCTTGGTTGGGTCTTTGTGTGGTTTAGGTATCAGGGTAATTGTAGCTTCATAGAAGGAATTTGGCAATGACTGTTCTGTTTCTATATTATGAAATACCTTAAGGAGTATAGGTATTAGGTCTTCTTGGAAGTTCTGGTAGAATTCCACATTGAACCCATCAGGTCCTGGGCTCTTTTTGGTAGGGAGGTTTCTGATAACAGTTTCCACTTCTTTGCGAATAACAGGACTATTTAGAGCATTTACCTGGTCCTGGTTTAACTTTGGTATATGGTACTTATCTAAGAAAATGTCCATTTCTTTTACATTTTCCAATTTTGTGGCATACAGGCTTTTGTAGTAAGATCTAATGATTCTCTGAATATCCTCTGTGTCTGTGGTTATGTCCCCTTTTTCATTTCTGATCTTATTAATTTGTGTGTTCTCTCTCTGCCGTTTGATTAGTTTGGCTAGGGGTTTGTCAATCTTGTTGATTTTCTCCAAGAACCAGCTTTTTGTTTCATTGATTCTTTGGATTGTTTCCTGTGTTTCTATTTTGTTGATTTCTGCCCTCAGTTTGATAATTTCCAGTCTTCTACTTCTCCTAGGTGAGTCTGCTTCTTTCTTTTCTAAAGCTTTCAGGTGTGCTGTTAAGTCTCCAATGTGTGCTTTCTCCGTTTTTTTTAAAGTGAGTACTTACTGGTATGAATTTTCCTCTTAGCACTGCTTTCATAGTGTCCCATAAGTTTGAGTATGTTGTGTCTTTATTTTCATTAAATTCAAGAAAGACTTTAATTTCTTTCTTTATTTCTTCCTTGACCCAGCTGTCGTTCAATAGTTGACTGTTCAGTTTCCATGAGTTTGTAGGCTTTCTGGGGGTAGCATTGTTGTTGAATTCTAATTTTAATCCATGGTGATCCGATAAGATGCAGGTGGTTACTAATATGTTTTTGTAACTGTGGAAGTTTGCTTTGTTACTGAGTATGTGGTCAATTTTTGAGAAGGTTCCATGAGCCGCAGAGAAGAAGGTATATTCTTTCCTGTTTGGCTGGAATGTTCTATAGATGTCTGTTAAGTCCATTTGGTTCATTACCTCTATTAAGTCTCTTAATTCTCTGTTAGGTTTCTGTCGAATTGACCTGTCCATTGGTGAGAGAGGAGTGTTGAAGTCTCCCACTATCAGTGTGTTTGGTTTGATGGCTGCCTTGAGTTCTAGTAATGTTTCTTTTATATAAGTGGGTGCTTTTGTATTAGGGGCATAGATATTCAGGATTGAGACTTCATTCTGATAGATTTTTCCTGTAATGAGTATAAAGTGTCCCTTTCCATCTCTTCTGATTGATTTTAGTTTGAAATCAACTTTGTTAGAAATTAGTATGGCCACACCGGCTTGTTTCTTAGGTCCATTTGCTTGATAAACCTTTTCCCAACCCTTTACTCTGAGTAGATGTCTGTCTTTGTGGTTGAGGTGTGTTTCTTGTAAAAAGCAGAATGCTGGATCATGTTTTCATATCCAATCTCTTAGCCTGTGCCTTTTTATAGGTGAATTGAGTCCATTGATATTAAGTGATATTAATGACCAGTGGATGTTAACTCCGGTTGTCACTTTTTATTTGGTAGTAGAGATTGTGTGTTTCCTTTCTTTGAGATGTGCTGGTGAAGGGTCACTAGATGTCTGAGTTATTTTGGGCAATGCTGGACTCCTTTGTTTGTGAATTTCCTTCTATTACTTTCTGTAAGGCTGGATTTGTGGCTATGTATTGTTTAAATTTGTTTTTATCCTGGAATATTTTGTTTTCTCCATTTATAGTGAAGGAAAGCTTGGCTGGGTATAGTAATCTGGGCTTGCATCCATGGTCTCTTAGTTTCTGCAATACATCTATCCAGGACCTTTTGGCTTTCATGGTTTCCATAGAGAAGTCAGGTGTTAGTCTGATAGGTTTACCTTTATATGTTACTTGACCTTTTTCCTTTGCAGCTCTTAATATTCTTTCTTTATTCTGTATGTTTTGTGTTTTGATTATAATATGGCGAGGGGATGTTTTTGTTTGATCCAGTCTATTTGGTGTTCTGTAAGCTTCTTGAACCTTAATAGGAATATTTTTCTTTAGGCTTGGGAAGTTTTCTTCTATAATTTTATTAAATATATTGTCTGGACCATTGAGCTGTATTTCTTCTCCTTCTTCTATGCCTATGATTTTTAGGTTTGTTCTTTTTAGTGTGTCCCAGATTTCCTGGTTGTTTTGTGATGAGAATTTGTTGGATTTGCTGTTTTCTTTGATTAGTGCGTTTATTTTCTCTATGGTATCTTCAGAATCTGAGATTCTTTCTTCTATCTCTTGTATTCTGTTGGTTATGCTTGTTTCTGTAGTCTCTGTTCATTTACATAGATTTTCCATATCCAGCTGGCCCTCCGTTTGTGTTTTCTTCCTTGCCTCCATTTCAGGTTTCAAGTCTTGCACTGCTTCCTTTATCTGTTTGATTGTTTTTTCTTGGTTTCCTAGGATATCATTTACGGATTTACTCAATTCTTCAAACTTTTTGTTATTCTTCTCGTCCATTTCCTTAAGGGAGTTTTTCACCTCCTGTTTAAGGGACTCTATTACTTTCATCAAGTCAATTTTTTTCTACTTCTTCTTGATTAGTGTGTTCAAGTCCTCCTGTTATAAGTTTGCTGGGTTCTGGTGCTTTCATGTTGTTTTTCAAATTGTTAGAGGAATTCTTGCATTGGCGCCTGCCCATTTCTTCCTCTGAATAATCCCCTTTGGGTCTTCTTTTAGAAGTTCGATTCACCCCAATGAATTCAATTCACTCACCCCAATGAATGATGGATCCTCTGGCAGACTGTCAGGTCTCCAAGCAGGGGTTTCTGGGTGCAAGCTGAGAAGGGACAGGAAGAGAGAGGCAGTATCTGGGGAGAATAATCCCTGCAGGAAGAGCAGGAAGTGTGTGGGTGGTGGGGGGTGTTGGGGAATGTCGGTGGTCCCTCTCTGGGCAGCTGCCATGGTTCAGGCACTCACTCCTCACTCACCCCAAATGAATGATGGATCCTCTGGCAGACTGTCAGGTCTTCTTGCAGGCCAAGCAGCTCTCTGACAAAGGGCCTACCTTGCTGCAGGCAACAGGCTAATGAAGGAGGTGCCCTCCCACCAGCCTGGGTGCACTCAATTCCAGGTCCCTGGCACCCAAACAGGCTGAGCTGTGGGATTTTGTGGCCCCAAAGATGGGAGGATGAGGGGGGGGTTTCTGGGTGCAAGCTGGGAAGGGACAGGAAGAGAGAGGCATTATCTGGGGAGAATAACCCCTGCAGGAAGAGCAGGAAGTGTGCAGGTGGCGGGGGTGTGGGGGGGAGTTTTTGGAATGTTGGTGGTCCCTCTCCAGGCAGCTGCCGTGGTTCAGGCACTCACTCCTCACTCACCCCAATGAATGATGGATCCTCTGGCAGACTCTTAGGTCCCCTTGCAGGCCAAGCTGCTTCCTGACAAAGGGCCTACCTTGCTTCATGCAGCAGGCTAATGAAGGAGGGGACCTCCCACCGGCCTGGGTGCACTCAATTCCAGGTCCCTGGCGCCCAAACAGGCTGAGCTGTGGGATTTTGTGGCCCCAAAGACGGGAGGATGATGGGGGGTTTCTGGGTGCAAGCTGGGAAGGGACAGGAAGAGAGAGGCAGTATCTGGGGAGAATAACCCCTGCAGGAAGAGCAGGAAATGTGTGGGTGGTGGGGGGAGTTGGGGAATATCAGTGGTCCCTCTCCAGGCAGCTGCCGCGGTTCAGGCACTCCTCACTCACCCCAAAAAATGATGGTAGTGTGTAGATTCTGTAGGTAAGATAGAATTTAAATTCATGCCTCCTTGTTGTAACACTGTTTTCCTTTTTGGGGATTTTTTTATCTGAAAATTATATGCATTTATATAATGTATATTGATTTTTTCCAATCTCCACTACTCACTTCAAATATTCCTAGTACCCCAACTCATCTTTCTTACTATTTCATGTATTTTATGTTATTAATAAAACTGCTGAATCAAATTATGACCCCCACATGCACAGAGGTATGTGCCTTGATATATTTCTGGGTGGTTTTTTTTTTGGTTTAATTTTTATTTTAAAATTTTTATATAATTTGATAATATTCTGTTCCCTTATGCAAATCCTCCAAGAATACCTCCCACTTCCCTATCACTCTAATCCAAGTTATCTCTCTCTCTCTCTCTCTCTCTCTCTCTCTCTCTCTCTCTCTCTCTCTCTCTCTCTCCTTCTCTCCCTCATGTACACACACACACACACACACACACACACACACACACTACGGAGTATGTTCTATATTGGACAGCCACTCAGGAGCATGGTGCCTGCCTGGCATATCGTTGATGTACCCAGTGACATTCCTTTGAGGAAAATTGATTTTTACCTTTCCAGCAGGCATTAGTTGGAAATAGATTCTTGGTGAGGGGTAGAATTTGTGTCAGCTTCCCATTGTAAGTACTGGAATTTTGTCTGGTTTGAAACTCTGCAGGTCTTACACATGCTATCAGAGTCTCTATGCTTTCACATTTGTCAGCCTTGTGCCTGGAAGGTGCTCTTTCTTCTGAGTTTCAACCCCCTCTGACTCTAGCAATCTTTCTGCCTCCTACTCCAAGTAGATCCCTGAGCCTTGAGTGGCAGGTTTCATTAAGGCATTGACCTTAGGGTTCAGTACTTCAAAGTAGCTCACTCTCTGCACATTGTTCAACTGTGGATGTCTTCATTAATTACCATATAAAGAAAGAAGAAATTTCTCTAATGAGGGGTGAATAATGAATGCTCTTTTATATGGGTATAGCTTTATGTCATTAGAAGTCATTGTATTGCTATTTTCCTTTAGCAGAATAATAGGGTTTCCCCTAGGTCTGTGATCTATCTAGTCTCAATTTCTTGGTAAATAACAATAAATAACAGAGTCATGCATGAGTGGGGACCTTAAACTCTAACAGATGAGGTTGGTTAGTCCCATATCATTTGTGTCACCATTATACCAGTTTATCTTACAGGCAGTTATAGGTCACTGAGTTTGTAGCTGAGTGAAATTGATGATACCTTCTCATTTAGTAGCCTAGAAAGTATCTTCTTGAACCTTGAACACTAGGCAGTGAGTGTGGAGTTTCTAGTTGGGAATCAGCTCAATTTTTCCACATCCTATGACATAAATAATTAGTGTCTTTAGCAACAGAACATTATCAAAATGGCAAAACTCCACATGATCACCTTATCAGATACATAAAAGGTCCTTGACAACATCCAAAATCCATTCATGATAATTTATAGAGAAATTAAGAATAAAAGGGTGTAACTCAACATAGTAAAAGTAATCAATAGCAAGTCCACAGTCAACATTATTCTAAACAGAAATTCAAAACATTTCTATTAAAATCAGGAGCAAGACAAGGTTGCCCACTCTCTTAATGCCTATTCACTACAGCACTTGAAGTCTTAGCTAGAGCAATTAAACAATTGAAAGAGATATTAAATAAGAAAGAAAGAAGAAAGTTTCCTTATTTGTAGATGATATAATTTCATACATAAAAACCCCAAAGACTCTACCAGAAAGGTGTACAACTAATAAATACCTTCAGCAAAGTAGCAGAATACAAAAATCAGGAGCCCTCATACATACTTTTCTTAAACCATTTTAAATAGCCTAGTTTATAAACATTTGAGTAACATAAGAGGTCAAATATTGTACTGAATCAAAATGAATAACTGAGAATCACCATGTCTATCTATATATAAGGACATAAAGAGTTTCTTTGAAACTTGTTAAACTAACTGATGAGTCACATATCTGAGTTATATCTGTGATCAATGATTGAAAAGATCTATACCTTTTGGAATTATGACAAATTATAAATATATATATATATATATATGTATATACATATGTATAACATGTGTGATACATTTTAATGTTATATATATGTATATACACAACTAAACTGTTAAATACATTATATTACCATACGAATTGAACTTCATGAAACAAGGGTTAAGAATTCCATTGCCAGAGAGTCAAGGATCTAGCCATAGCCCTATATTTATTTTTTCAAATTCCTTTTATTCTACCTAGGGTGTCTCATGTATCTGTGATTACGAAAAGAGATTTGTTGAAAAGCAGCTGCATTACTAAAGCAAACAAAAAATGCTACTTTCAGCATCCTGAAAACAGTAGCATGAGACTCTGAATATCTGCTCTGCTCACTTGGTAGCATTAGCTGCTTCATCATAAATGTATTGCTACAGATTATGAATTATGAATTTCTCTACAGTTTCCTTCAGGAGCAAATAACCTCAGTGTATGCACTAAGAGGGTATCGTAAATCACCAACTGCAGCAACTGACTGTTTCTTGCATTCTAATCAATAGTGCTTAACTACCCAGTCTCATTTTTCTTGTACTACCATCTTAAGAATCATTATTCTTTTTAATTCTTCACCCATTGCAAGAAAGATTTATGTTTTCTCACCATTCACCTTGATAATGACAATTCTTCCCCAAGGGAAAATATTTTAGTGGTGATATCATGCTTTATATGACACTATAGTGATAGAATATCTGTCTAGAAAATGCCAATGTGAGCCACATCATAATTTCATTTACAATAGAGCAGTGTAGGCCATGGAACAGAACAGGGTTCCTCCACTGGTTTCCACTTCAAGCTCCTGCCTTGAGTTCTTGCATTGGGCTCTTCTGATGATTGACTGCAAGCTGCAAGGTGAAATGCACCTTTTCTTCCCAAAGTTGCTTTCGGTCAATGTTTGATCATAGCCACAGAAAGAAAACTATATCAAATTCCCTGAACTGCCAAGATCTGGTTGCTGTTCAAACATAGCCTGGGGTCCTCCAAAGACAAGTGTCATCCAAAGAAACCAGCCATCATTGCTATCTTGAGTTCTGTAAGGCTTCCTTTTATTCATTACATTTCCTTTTACAGCAGCAGAAAACCTGCCAGAGTAACCTAAGGACAAAGGCAGAGCAGGTAGACTCCACCCTGGAAGCAAATCATCACTGCAGGAATTGGGAGGCCCTTGGCCACTTGATTCTCAGCTACAGGCAGGAAACAAATCTTAAGATGGATGCTGGTATTTGGCATCCATCTCTTTATAGTAAATCTCATACCCCATTGATCTCCTCACATTCAGCATAGGATTTTTTTCTTCAGATAACCTTTTTGTATCTCTGTTGTATATTTTACCTTTTTGGCTTTTTTTGGGGGGATGCTACCCAGCTCTCAAATAAATCACACATAGAGACTTATTCTTATTTATTAATTCCCAGTCTTAATTTGACCTGATGCTAGCCAGCTGAAGTTACCCTCCCCCCGACTACCTTTTGCCTCTGGGCCTTTTCCTTTTTTACTTATGTATGTCTTACTTTCCCTTCTTACTCTGTGGCTGGCTGGGTTGCTGTGTGGCTGGCCCCTAGCGTCCTCCTCCCCTTGTTCTATTGGTCTTCCTCTTCCTCTTCCTTGTTTCTACAGCCCACACCATGTTATTTTTTGATACTAAATCTGTATTACAGTATTCCGGTTACTCATCTCGCTTATATGATGCACATCTTGAATGTTTTCCCACATTGTATAGACTGCTTTTTCATCCTGTTGATTATTTCCTTTGCTATGATAAGCATCTTAGATGAGCATAGCATTATTCACTTTTTTTTTTTTACTTTTCTTGTCTGTGCTATGTAGAAACAAACCAAAGAATAATCACCTGAGGCTAGTATTTTAAGATAATACCCCTGTGTTTTACTCTAACAAATGCAGAATTTGGGGGTCATAACCTTTAACTGTATTTCACTTAGACTTAATTTTTGTAAGGGGCAGTGGACAGATCTGGATTTATTCTTTTCATGTGGATTCCCAGAACCATGAGTTGAAGAGATGGCCACTTTTTTGTTACCTTTATCCAAAATCTGTTTGGGCAAAATAGATGGATTAATTTCTTACTTTTCTATATTTCTGTTGGGTTGTACCTATTTTGGAGCGAGCTTTCTGTTGTTGGCTACCAGTGCTGTTTAATGTCTTTTAAAGTTAAGGTGACAAGACATTCTCAACTTATATTCTCAACTGGTCTATAGAATTTTAGTGGAGAGTGTGTTTGTGTAGCTTTATGTGACTCAAGAAAGATAGGCATCCTGATGCCAAATAGTTAATGTAAAAATGCTTGATTTCTGGCCGGTGAGATGGCTCAGCCATTAAATGCTAGGCTCACAACCCCAAAATAAAAATACCTAATATTACTAATCAAAATCACCCAGTATGAATAACTATTATTCATAAAACAACAGTGTCCATACAGAGAAAATGGACTCTTCCATGCTGTTGAAGTATTGAAAATTTGTTCAACTATAATGCAAGTCATATGACAAAGGAGATATGTGCCATGTTTATGCAACACCTTTCACAAGACAGAGGATCAATGTGTCCAACAGTAGATGGGTGGCTACAATGACCTAATATGTATACAAAATGAAATACTAATCAACCATAAAGAATTCTTACAATTAGAAACTATATTGTTAGCTTGATGGGTACTAGTGAAGTGAGATAGGATAGGTGAATAAGAGCACATGGTCTTACATGTAGAAGCTGAGGAGATTTATATCATGAAGGGTTAGTTCAGAATAGTGATTAGCAGAGTGTGAGGAGAGAGTTATGAGGGTGTCAGGGATGGAGTGAGGTAGATGAACAGAATGAAGTCATACTTAGATATTAATATGCTCTTTATTCAGTTGCAAACAAAATGACTATAGTTAGCAATATCTTCCTATTTAGAATTTGTAACACCCTCTACATTTAAAAAATGTGTTTGAAGTAACAGACATGCTAATTAGCCTAATCTGTTTATTACACATTATTGGAATATCACATGTTTCAGAATATGGCAATTATAATCAATTGATAATATAAATTATATAGAGAAGGAGAAATTGAAAATGAAAATACAATATTTAAAAGACTAAAAAGTAGTGATTTAGTGGAACATCTATCATATGCTATGGTATAACCTATAAAAGTGGATGGAGGGTGTGGTGATACTTGGTTTCTACTCTAACAAATAAAGCTTGCCTGAAGGTCAGAGTGCAGAGCTAGCCACTAGTTAACCATAGAGGTCTGGAGGTCTCTATAGACAGCAAGAAGTGATATAGCTGGTCAGAGAGAGAAATATAAGGCAGGAGTAGACAAGAAGTAGTCCCTTCGAGGCTCAGGAGTTAGGCTTGCTCCTTCTCTTTTTGATCGTTTTGCATTTGCCCCAATATCTGATTCCCCAGGTTTTATGATTAATATGAATTAGAAATTGTGAAACAAGAAGGTGGGCAGAGACAATGAAACCTTCCTTACATTCATCCTTTCTTCCTGCATAGTCTATGAAGGCTGTATCTCTTAAAGCAGTGGTTCTCAAACTCTGAGTCATAGCCCCTTTGGTGGTCTAATGACCCATTCATAGGGATCATAGAAAAATTACATTTATGGAATAGCAACAAAACCAATTTCATGGTTGGGGGATCACCACAACATGAGGAAATATAACAGCATTAGGAAGATTAAGAATGACTGTATTAAAGGGAAATTTTGTTTGGTAATCTCCGTCTTCTCCTAGGAACTCAGTAAAAATGAAGAACTCAATTTGATTAGCTGATCCAAATGAATGTTACCCTCTTCTTCCTAAGAGGATTAAGAATAGCCTGAAACTCAATGTTGGCTATAGAAATCTAAGCAAATTTGTACTGTAAGATATTTTTATAAAGTAAATCCATTCATGATAATCTCTATCTGTCTAATGGTAATCAGATTTGCTACAACTTGGACATCAAGGGGCAAGCACAAAAACCATAAATTCAAAGGAGTCTTAAGCAAGCATGGAGAGGGGAGACTAGATATGATGCCACATATGGTCATCAGTGGTGACTCATCTCACTGATAAAAGTACCCATGTTCTTGCTCTATTTGAAACTGATTTTCTATTACTTCTAGAAGAATGAGAGCATTGGAATAAGGTGTATCTGGCAGACATCTATAAAAATGTTTAATAATGGGTTCAGATGTATGCAGCTTGGTAACATTTTCTGGTACTTGCCTTGTATCTAATGATCATTATATGTTTTCACAAGTCTAGATACCTAATTCTGGTATTTATGGCTCAATATTCAATATTTACCACATCCACATATTCAGGAGGATCATCTGCTTATTTTAATGCACATGTGGGCTCTCATAAACTGAAGATTTACCTCATCCTCCCGTCTTTGGGGCCACAAAATCCCACAGCTCACCCTGTTTGGGCTCTGGGGACCTGGAATTGAGTGCACCCAGGCCGGTGGGAGGTCCCCTCCTTCATTTGACTGCCCGGGGCAAGGTAGGCCTTTCTCTGAGAGCTGCTTGGCCTGCAAGGGGACCTGACAGTCTGCCAGAGGATCCATCATTCTTTGGGGCCTTTGTCTGAGAGCTGCTTGGCTTGCAAGGAGACCTGACAGTCTGCCAGAGGATCCATCATTCTTTGGGGTGAGTGAGGAGTGAGTGCCCGAACCGCGGCAGCTGCCCGGAGAGGGACCACAGACACTCCACAACTCCCCCTGCCACCAGCACACTTCCTGCTCTTCCTGCAGGGGTTATTCTCCCCAGATACTGCCACTCTCTTCCTGTCCCTTCCCAGCTTGCACCCAGAAACCTCCCCCCCTCCCCCTGCCTCATCCTCCCGTCTTTGGGGCCACAAAATCCCACAGCTCAGCCTGTTTGGGCTCTGGGGACCTGGAATTGAGTGCACCCAGGCCGGTGGGAGGTCCCCTCCTTCATTTGACTGCCCGGGGCAAGGTAGGCCTTTGTCTGAGAGCTGCTTGGCCTGCAAGTGGACCTGACAGTCTGCCAGAGGATCCATCATTCTTTGGGGCCTTTGTCTGAGAGCTGCTTGGCCTGCAAGGGGACCTGACAGTCTGCCAGAGGATCCCTCATTCTTTGGGGTGAGTGAGGAGTGAGTGCCCGAACCGCGGCAGCTGCCCGGAGAGGGACCACGGACACTCCACAACTCCCCCTGCCACCAGCACACTTCCTGCTCTTCCTGCAGGGGTTATTCTCCCCGGATACTGCCTCTCTCTTCCTGTCCCTTCCCAGCTTGCACCCAGAATCCTCACCCCCCTCCCCCTGCCTCATCCTCCTGTCTTTGGGGCCACAAAATCCCACAGCTCAGCCTGTTTGGGCTCTGGGGACCTGGAATTGAGTGTACCCAGGCCCGTGGGAGGTCCCCTCCTACATTGGCCTGCCTGGGGCAGGGTAGGCCTTTGTCTGAGAGCTGCTTGGCCTGTAAGGGGACCTGACAGTCTGCCAGAGGATCCATCATTCTTTGGGACACTGCAGTCCTGATGACGACTTCTGGAGATGCACTTTCATACCTCGCTGACCTCTCAACACAGTAGCACCAGTGATATTTTCTTAGTTGTTCTCAGGTGTCCTGCTCTAGTTCTAAGGACATCCACCCAAAGGGGTCAGACTCTGGACTCCAGGCAGGTCTGAGGATTCCTGCGGAGGGGTGCGGGCTCCTTCAGATTGTGCTGCCAGGTTCGCTGTGTGGTATTCCACCAGTACATTTCCACCTGAACTGGTGTCCTGCTCCTGTTCTAAGGCCATCCACACAGAGGAATTAGACTCTGGTCTCCAGGCAGGTCTGGGGATTCCTGCAAGGGAGTGCGGGCTTCTTCAGATTGTGACGCAAGGAATAGGTCCTCCTCTGGCACTGGGGAGATCCAACCAGTTTCAGTCACAGCAAAGATTGGTCTAGGACACCAAACGCCTCTGGGCTCCCTTTGAAGGAAGAGATGGGCAGGCGCCAAAGCAGGAGCTCCTCCAACAACATGAAAGGCAACATGACATCACCACAATCCAGACATCCTGAAACAACAAGAATTGAAGACCCTACCCCAGAAGATATAGAAGAATCCGACCTTAAACAGTACTTTATGAAAATAATAGAGGACCTTAAACAGGAGGTAAAAAACTGCCATAAAGAAATGGAGTTGACAAACAAAAAGGTAGACGAAATAAATAAATCTCTCAAAGATACCCAAGAAAAGCAAGAAAAACAAGAAAAAGCAATCAAACAGGTAAGGGAAACAGTACAAGACCTGAAAAATGAAATGGAGGTATTGAAGAAAACACAATCTGAGGGACGACTGGAAATGGAAACTCTGAGTAAACGAACAGAAACTTCAGAGACAAGTATTTCCAACCGAATACAAGAGATGGAAGAAAGAATCTCGGACTCTGAAGATACTATAGAGGGAATAAACTCACAGATTAAAGAACTAAACAAATCTAACAAATTCTTAACACAAAACATTCAGGAAATCTGGGACACCATGAAAAGACCAAACCTAAGAATAATTGGGGTAGAAGAAGGAGAAGAATTATAACTCAAAGGCCCAGAAAACATATTCAACAAAATTATAGAAGAAAACTTCCCCAACCTAAAGAAGGATGTTCCTGTGAAGGTACAAGAAGCCTACAGAACACCAAATAGACTGGATCAAAAGAAAACATCCCCACGCCATATAATAATCAAAACACAAAACATACAGAATAAAGAACAGATATTAAGAGCTGCAAAGGAAAAAGGTCAAATAACATATAAAGGGAAACCTATCAGAATTACTCCTGATTTCTCAATGGAAACCATGAAAGCCAGAAGAGCTTGGATAGATGTGCTACAGACACTAAGGGAACATGGATGCAAGCCTAGACTACTATACCCAGCAAAGCTTGCATTCACCATTGATGGAGAAAACAAGATATTCCAGGACAAAAACAGATTTAAACAATACGCAGCCACAAATCCAGCCTTGCAGAAAGTAATAGAAGGAAATTCACAAACCATGGAGTCCAACAACGCCCACAATAACTCAGGCATCTAGCGACACTTCACCAGCACAACTAGAAGAAGGGAAACACACAAACTCTACTACAAAAAATGACCGAAGTTAACAACCACTGGTGAATTAAGTCCTTAATATCAATGGACTTAATTCACCTATAAAAAGGCACAGGCTAAGAGACTGGATACGAAAACAGAATCCAACATTTTGCTGTTTACAAGAAACACACCTCAACCACAAAGACAGATACCTACTCAGAGTAAAGGGTTGGAAAAAAGGTTTATCAAGGAAATGGCCCTAAGAAACAAGCAGGTGTGGCCATACTAATTTCCAACAAAGTTGACTTCAAATTAAAATCAATCAGAAGAGATGGAAAGGGACACTTTATACTCATAACAGGAAAAATCCATCAGAATGAAGTCTCAATCCTGAATATCTATGCCCCTAATATAAAAGCTCCCACTTATGTAAAAGAAACACTTCTAGAACTCAAGGCAGCCATCAAACCACACACACTAATAGTTGGAGACTTCAACACTCCTCTCTCACCAATGGACAGGTCAATCAGACAGAAACCTAACAGAGAATTGAAAGACTTAATGGAGGTAATGAACCAAATGGACTTAACAGACATCTATAGAACATTCCACCCAAATAGGAAAGAATATACCTTCTTCTCTGCGGCTCATGGAACCTTTTCGAAAATTGACCATATACTTGGTAACAAAGCAAACTTCCACAGTTACAAAAAAATATTAGTAACCACCTGTGTCTTATCGGATCACCATGGATTAAAATTAGAATTCAACAACAATGCTACCCCCCAAAAGCCCACAAACTCATGGAAACTGAACAGTCAACTACTGACCCACACCTGGGTCAAGGAAGAAATAAAGAAAGAAATTAAAGTCTTTCTTGAATTTAATGAAAACAAAGACACAACATACTCAAACCTATGGGACACAATGAAAGCAGTGCTAAGAGGAAAGTTCATAGAACTAAGTGCCCACTTAAAGAAAATGGAGAAAGCACTCATTGGTGACTTAACAGCACACCTGAAAGCTCTGGGGAAAAAAAAGAAGCAGACTCACCTAGGAGAAGTAGAAGACTGGAAATAATCAAACTGAGGGCAGAAATCAACAAAATAGAAACACAGAAAACAATCCAAAGAATCAATGAAACAAGAAGTTGGTTCTTGGAGAAAATCAACAAGATTGACAAACCCTTAGCCAAACTAATCAAACGGCAGAGGGAGAACACGCAAATTATTAAGATTAGAAATGAAAAAGGGGGACATAACCACAGACACAGAGGAAATTCAGAGAATCATTAGATCTTACTACAAAAGCCTGTATGCCACAAAATTGGAAAATGTAAAAGAAATGGACAGTTTTTTAGATAAATACCATATACCAAAGTTAAACCAGGACCAGGTAAATGCTCTAAATCGTCCTGTCAGTCACGAAGAATTAGAAACTGTTATCAGAAACCTCCCTACCAAAAAGAGCCCAGGACCAGATGGTTTCAATGCGGAATTCTACCAGAACTTCCAAGAAGACCTAATACCTATACTCCTTAAGGTATTTCATAATATAGAAACACAAGAGTCACTGCCAAATTCCTTCTAGGAAGCAACAGTTACACTGATACCTAAACCACACAAAGACTGAACCAAGAAAGAGAATTACAGGCCAATCTCACTCATGAACATTGACACAAAAATTCTCAATAAAATACTGGCAAACAGAATCCAAGAACACATTAGAAAAATTATCCATTACGATCAAGTAGGCTTCATCCCAAAGATGCAGGGCTGCTTCAACATACGAAAATCTATCAATGTAATCCATCATATAAATAAACTGAAGGAAAAAAAACCATATGGTCATCTCATTAGATGCTGAAAAAGCATTTGACAAAATTCAGCACTCTTTTATGATAAAAGTTTTGGAGAGATTAGAGATACAAAGGTCATTCCTAAATATAATAAAAGCTATTTACAGCAAGCCGACAGCTAACATCAAATTAAACGGAGAGAAACTCAAGGCTATCCCACTAAATTCAGGAACACGACAAGGCTGTCCACCCTCTCCTTATCTCTTCAATATATTGCTTGAAGTTCTAGCAATAGCAATAAGACAACATAAGGGAATCAAGGGGATTCAATTTGGAAAGGAAGAAGTTAAACTTTCATTATTTGCAGATGATATGATAGTATACATAAGCGACCCCAAAAACTCCACCAAAGAAGTCCTACAGCTGATAAACTCCTTCAGTAACATGGCAGGATACAAGATCAACTCCAAAAAATCAGTCGCCCTCCTATACACAAAGGATAAGGAAGCAGAGAGGGAAATCAGAGAAGTATCACCTTTCACAATAGCCACAAATAGCATAAGATATCTGGGAGTATCTCTAACCAAGGAAGTGAAGGATTTATTTGACAAGAACTTTAAGTCTTTGAAGAAAGAAATTGAAGAGGATACCAGAAAATGGAAGGATCTCCCCTGCTCGTGGATTGGGAGGATCAACATAGTAAAAATGGCAATTCTACCAAAAGCAATCTATAGATTCAATGCAATACCAATCAAGGTCCCATTAAAATTCTTCACAGAGACTGAGAGGACAATAATCAACTTTATATGGAAAAACAAGAAACCCAGGATAGCCAAAAAAATCTTATACAATAAAGGTACTTCTGGAGGCATTACCATCCCTGACTTCAAACTCTATTACAAAGCTACAGTATTGAAAACAGCTTGGTATTGGCATAAAAACAGAGAAGTTGACCAATGGAATCGTATAGAAGACCCGGATCTTAAACCACAAACCTACGAACACCTGATTTTTGATAAAGGAGCTAAAAGTACACAATGGAAGAAAGAAGGCATCTTCAACAAATGGTGCTGGCATAACTGGATGTCAACCTGTAGAAGAATGAAAGTAGGTTCGTGTCTATCACCATGCACAAAACTCAAGTCCAAATGGATTAAAGAACTCAATATTAATCTGAACACATTGAGCTTGATAGAGGAGAAAGTGGGAAGTACTCTACAACAAATGGGCTAGGGAACCGTTTCCTGCGCATAACCCCAGCTGCACAGACATTAAGGGCAACATTGAATAAATGGGACCTCCTGAAGTTGAGCAGCTTCTGTAAAGCAAAGGACATTGTCACAAAGACACAAAGGCAGCCTACTGACTGGGAAAAGATCTTCACCAACCCTGCAACTGACAAAGGTCTGATCTCTAAAATTTATAAGGAACTCAAGAGACTAGACGGTAAAATGCCAATTAACCCAATTAAAAATTGGGGCGCAGAACTGAACAGAGAATTCTCAACAGAAGAAGTTCGAATGGTCAAAAGACACTTAAGGTCATGCTCAACCTCCCTAGCTATCAGGGAAATGCAAATCAAAACAACTTTGAGATATCATATTACACCTGTCAGATTGGCTAAAATCCAAAACACCAATAATAACCTTTGTTGGAGAGGTTGTGTGGTAAGGGGTACACTCATCCATCGCTGGTGGGAATGCACACTTGTGCAACCACTTTGGAAAGCAGTATGGCGGTTTCTCAGGAAATTCGGGATCAACCTACCCCAGGACCCAGCAATTCCACTATTGGGAATCTACCCAAGAGATGCCCAATCATACAACAAAAGCATATGCTCATCTATGTTCATAGCAGCATTATTTGTAATAGCCAGATCCTGGAAACAACCTAGATGCCCTTCAGTGGAAGAATGGATGAAGAAACTGTGGAATATATACATGCTAGAATACTACTCAGCGGTAAAAAACAATGACATCTTGAATTTTGCAGGCAAATGGATGGAAATAGAAAACACTATTCTGAGTGAGGTAACCCAGACCCATAAAGATGAACATGGGATGTACTCACTCATAATCGGTTTCTAGCCATAATTAAAGGACATTGAGCCTATAAATTTGGGATCCTTTTGGAGATA
Source organism: Arvicola amphibius (assembly GCF_903992535.2). Taxonomy (NCBI): domain Eukaryota; kingdom Metazoa; phylum Chordata; class Mammalia; order Rodentia; family Cricetidae; genus Arvicola; species Arvicola amphibius. The sequence goes on along the minus strand of NC_052049.1, from coordinate 72,864,680 downwards.
ATAAGAAGGTGAACTCCCAAAAAAAGATATAGTAATCCTCCTGGATATTGGAAGTAGACAGGATCGCCAGGCAAAATTGGGAACTTGAGGGTTGGGCGAGACTGGGCCAAGGGAAGATGGGGAGAGAAAAATGTGAAGGGGAGAATGGGGGGAGCTCGGAGGAATGGGATGCTTGGGATATAGGAAGGGTGGATATGGGAGCAGGGAAGCATATATTTTAATTTAAGGAGCTACCTGAGGGTTGTCAAGAGACTTGACCCTAGAGGGGTTCCCAGGTTTCCAGGGAGACGCCCCCAGTTAGTTCCTTGGGCAGCTGAGGAGAGGGAGCCTGAAAAGGCCAGTTCCTATAGCCATACTGATAAATTTCTTGCATATCACCATAGAACCTCCACCTGACGATAGATGAAGAAAATGACAGAGCCCCACATTGGAGCACCAGACTGAGCTCCCAAGGTCCTGATGAGGAGCAGAAGGAGCGAGAACATGAGGGAGAAAGTCAGGAACGTGAGGGGTGCGTTCACTCATGGAGACGGTGGGACAGAACTAAAGGGAGATCACCAACTCCAGTTGGAATGGGACTGATGGATCATGCGACCAAACCCGTCTCTCTGAATGTGGCCAACAGCGGGGGCTGACTGAGAAGCAAAGGACAATGGCTCTGGGCTCTGATTTTTCTGCATGGACGGGCTCTGTGGGAGCCTTCTCAGCTTGGTCGATCACCTTCCGGGACCTGGGGGGAGTTGGGAGGACGTTGGACTTAGCATAGAGTGGGGAACCCTGATGGCTCCTAGGCCTTGAGAGGGAGGGAGGGGAGGTATGGGTGGAGGGAAGGGGAGGGAAGGGGGAGAAGGAGGGGGGGGGAAGGGGGAGGAGGAGCGGAGGGAGAGGGAGGAGGAGGGAAGGAGATGGAAATTTTTAAATAAAAAAAAAATAAACCATGAGAATGAAAAAAAAAACTGAAGATTTACAAGGCTGAGGTGGTGTGGTCTTTGTTATTAGCAAATATTTTTCAAGTAAACGAACATCCATTCAAAATCAGTGTTTCACATTATGCCTAAGGATACCAGACAGTTTGTTTCACTCCATATTGACCATGTATGATTAGTACAAATTTTAAAATGTGTGTATATAATTATGGGTTTTGGCATGTTCTCTCTGTATCTTATTGATATCATATGACCAATGAGATGGACTGTACTCCAGGAGGGCGAATGCCATTCAGATGGGTCATTCTCATTGGCTAATCACAGTCCTAGTTGACTGTCACTAAACATGCAGCCTGATGGCTCTTTCTGACTCAGGGGACTTTCAGTCTCCACCCAGAAGCTTCTCTGCTGCACTCCATTGTGACTGGGCATTCAGGAGATAAAAATCGACAATGACCATGAATTTGTCTGCATCAGGGTTGGAAAAAAATAGTTTGCTAATGTATTATGACTACCCATTCATGGCTTTAGAGTTCCATGACTCCTAGGAAATATCACACATTCTGAGAACAGCCTTTTCTCTTAGTGTCTGCACTACTCAGGCAAAGTCTGTAACACTATATTCAAAGGAAAACAGACCATGGAAGTAGACAAATGCTGGAGAGGACAGATGGAAGGTTTTTAATACTTTGTCCTGGCTATAATGACTCTCTGTAGTAAAAAAAAGACAGTTTTTACTTTAAAAATGTAGGTGAATTGGCATACGATGGTTGTATTTTTTTTAAAAAAATCATTCCTTTTCATCTTTATTTACATATATTTTAGTTGAGTTGATTTTTATCATTTAACACTAAGAGGATTCAGGTTATAATTTTTCCATTAGTTTTCCATGGGCTTCCGTTTTGTCCTTTGTGTGCACAGTTTTATGGGATACTGTATCTTTTAAAACATATTTCTATTTTAAACATTTATGTACACACTTGGGACACCATGGCACATGAATGTGAAAGACAGTATATTTCTTTATAGTCATATACTCTATGGCACCACACAGAAATATTTAATCAGCTCTATGTCTAATGGAATAAGCTTGTCTGTGTTCTTTGCCTACTTGAAATGGGTGGATCAGGGCCCAAGAGTTGGTCATTATAACAGCAGTTCTGAAGCAGAAGCAATTTTATCATACAGAAGACATTCGGTAATATGTTTTGGCTATTACAACCAGAGGAAGGCAAGATTGATATCTCAAGTAGAAAGAAGGTCTAGCTAGCAATGTGTGTGACTATACAATAAGTAGGTTGCACAAACTGTTAGCAGTGCTGGAGCTGATAAATCATGGTATGAGACTTTATAAATACTCTTTTCCCCCTCTATTCACCTATCGATTGTAAAAGTAAAATCAAAGCCAATCACTTTGTAAGTGAAGGGATATGGAAAATCCATCGATTGTTCTAACCAAAATTATACTTTGAGTATGTCCTGGCTAATGATGTCTTAGTACTTTATTCTACACAGATTTTGGCAAAAACAGCCATTAACTCATCAAGTAGAACAAGTGTATAATGTGTATCTCCGAGGGCATTTCAAGATGAAAGTGGCACTGGGTTCAGCTAATTAGGAGAACGCATATATTTAATAACATTTAACTGCGATAGAATGAAAGTGAGGGAGGGTTGAAAGAAAAATGCAAAATTATATTCTCCACTGTTTTCTCTAGGTGATCCATAAAACATATAAATTATAGACATTAATAGTTTAAAGCTTCCAAACTCATACATGTACCATTTTGGCTCAAGTTAAGCATGTACATGTGTTTCTTTGAGAGTTTTTTCAATACATAGTTTTTTGTGTAGCCCAAGGTGTCATAAGACTTGACTAGTAGACTAATCTGACAACTAACTCACAGAGGACCATCTGTCTCTGCCTTCTAAGTGCTGGTATTAAAGGCATGCACCTCCATGCCCATCTGCAAATAACTAATATTTTATAGTGAAAACGTTCAGTGTTGTTTCTTCTGACTTCTTGATATGTGAATGCCTTGTTCATGTGCCAGAGATTAACCTCCTTGATACTCACTCATGCCTCTTCCCCCACCCCCACATACTATGGCCTCTTCTAACCAACCCTTGAGACTATGCATCCATATTAATAACCTTCTCAATTCTGTAAAGTCCTGAGGTCCTGTGGTACCTATCTTTCTCGGACATTACAGATACCCTTGCATTATTCTTTTGCATATGGATATCTTGCTATATCTTTAGTGAAATCTAAACAATGGGCAAAAATCCTGACTATTCCTCTTTTGGACAAGATTACAAAAACTGCTTGGTAATTGCAAAGTTGTTTTGCTTTACATATTGATGGGCATGCTTACATGGAAACCAGGGTTTGCTGAATCACAAGTGTTCATCATAATGACACTGGAAAGAGCCTGTGATATAGAAAACTGAAGCCTTGTTAAGCTGCTGACCAGCTCCTGCCCTAAGCCCTTCACCGTGTTACTAATCCACCAAACGTGTCCTTGCTCAAAAATGAGGCTAACACAAGCCATATATCATTAGTATCTAAGTGTGCATTCATATGCATCCAGAGTCTAAGTTAAAATTAAATTAGCAAACGTCCCTGAAAAGTTTAGAATTGTAGTGTGCCCGAAAGTCTACAAGAGTCTTTTCTTTTTTTTTTTTTTTTTTTTGGTTTTTCGAGACAAGGTTTCTCTGTGGCTTTGGAGCCTGTCCTAGCTCTTGTAGACCAGTCTTAATAGCCAGCAGTCATTCCTACCTACGAAGACAGGAACATCTTGCACGTAATTGCTTCTGTCTTGTAAGATCACTGCTGCTGTTTGGCACCACAGCAGGACTCCCAGCAGAAGCAACCTTGCTCTCATTGCATCTGCTCTGGAGAAACCAAGAAATAATTACCTTTTTATTTGGAGACTTGATTGATGGGGCAGCCTTCCCTGTGGCTATGTACAGATAAACTGGGCCGTGGGGAATAACCTGGGTTTTATTCAGACTTGAGTACTCCTGTTGCAAGGATAATTTGAGTTCGGGGCACAGAGTATCACAGCTGATTAAAGAGAAGATTCTGGGCACATTGACTCTCAGACATCTTGATTACAGAAATTGTGGGCTCCCATTCCTTGCTCGTGAATACACTGAGAACATGACACCCTGCATTGCCAGGATGACATTTCTGCTTTCTAAGAATACACGAGAAAGAAAATGGAATATTCAAAGGCAGAGCCAAGGAAGAGAATCATGAACAAGGCAAATACTATTCCCCACGAAAGTGCCAATTACCACAATATTATGGAACAAAATGAAAATTTTCAAAAGTGCTAATTTTGTTGAATAATGTCTGTTTCTCTTGGTGAAGATGTTAGCTGTTTGCTACCTCAGTCATCAATGGGAATTAGCACTAACCTCTTGCATGTAAGTCTAAGCGCTGAGGATGGTAAACACTTCAGTCATGAGCTCTTATTAACTTGGTTCTGTTTATGTTTTAAAATATGCTTAAATGTAAACTCAAAAGTGAGTTTTCATACTTTATTGGCTGATAGGGGAAGCAGAAGTGAGGAAGTCTTTAGGCTGAGGAACATGAGTTTTCCAAGTGTAAGGCTAGTTTGAAGGGGGCATTGGTACAATGAGGGATGGATGCTTAAAAGAAATCACACTAGCTCAGAATTGAAAAAATAGATGGTTGTTTATTAAGGGGTAAACTCACAAATCAGATTCCTCTGCTGGAAAGGAGACCAGAACTGCAGTCATAACAGACTGGAAAAGAGTGGAGGAAAGCTCCACATAGGCATATATAGCACAAGAGGCCACTCCCCAGTGGGTGGGAAACCACTAGCTGTAAGACTTCTTATAGGAGTACAAGCCAGAGTATCTAGGTCAAGTCTTCACACATGCTGTCTGGAAATTTCTCAAACCATTTTATCCCTATGAATTCAAGATGTCTCAAACATCTGGCAGGGCAGATATGCCCACTAAAGTTTTCTAAAAGTCTGCATGACATTGAGAATGTCACATGCTGTGTAGAATATTTGTAAATATTTGTTTCCTATCATGATCCTAACCACTCCCTCCCAACCCCTATCTCCCACACTCCTTGCTCATTTTCCCTCTTCATTGGCTTGCTGGAGCTTGGCCCAGTGCTTGGCTGTGGATCTCTGCATCTGCTTCCATGAGGTACTGGATGAAGGCTCTGTGATGACAGACAATAGGGGTAGTCACCAATCTGATTGCAGGGGAAGGCCAGTTGAGGTATTCTCTCCACTATTGCTAAGAGTCTTAGCTGGAGTTATCTTTGCCGGGTTCCTGGGAGTTTCCCTGGCATCAGGTTTCTTTCATACCCCTTAATGGCCCCCTATATCAAGGTATCTCTTACATTACTCTCCCCTCTGTCCTGTCCCCAACTTGACTATCCCTCCTGTTCCCATCCCCCCATTCCCTCTCTTCTACTTCTCCACCTCTCCACCTCTCCGCTGGCCTCATGCCTCACTGAGACAGCTGACCTGAACTTGTGGGAGCTCATGGACTCTGAACACACAGCTAGGAAGCCAGCATGGGACCAACATAGGCCTTCTGCATCTGGCCTATGTTGTGTATGTCATACATAAAAATGTATGACAGTTGTGTAGCTTGGTCTTTCATGGGGCCCCTAGCAGTGTGTCTAGGACCTGTCCCTGATGTATCAGCTGGCTCTTAGGAACCTATTTCCTATGGTGGGATGCCTTGATCAACCTTGAGGCAAAGTGGAGGGGTTTGGTTCTGCCTCAACTAGGTATGCTATGCTTTGTTGATTCCTAAGTGAGACCTTACCCCCTGTGAATAGAGACAGAGAAGCAGATTATGTGGGAGGGTAAAAGAAAGGTGGGGGAGGGAATAGGAAGATAGGAGGAAAACTGTTGTAGGTATGTAAAATAAAATGAAGAAAAAAAACTGTAAGCTCACAATCAAAAAAGAATTAAAAATATGTATTAGAGGCAGGAATGGGAGCAGAGAAAATATAGAGCTCAATAAAAATCAAATATATATATGCTTTGGCAACCCTTTAAAAAATATATATATATATATTTGTAAATAATGGTAATGCCAAAGAATTGTCATTACCATTAACCATTCCATGTAAAATGTAAGTAATCATTAGGATAAAGGAATAAAAATTCTAAAACACAGCATGTTATCTATCCCCTATTATTTACTTTAAGTTGCTATGATAAGAACACTTTTCTAAAAACACTTACTGCGGAACAGATTGATTTTGTGCATTCACTGCACTGGCGTCATAAGTTGCGGGAGGTTTGGAACCATGGCAGCCTAAGAAGCACTGAGCAAGACTCTACTTAGCAAGCCAGTATCACTGTGCAAAGAACACCCTTAGTGACCCACTGCTCAGCTCAACACCCCATTCTAAAGTTCCCACAGCCTTCTAAAATGGTTTCACCAGTTGGGGTATAAGCTTTCAATGCAGGGGAATGTGGAGGACCTTTCATAACAGCAAAAGTTAATTTTCACCAATAGTGATAAGGAAAAAAATGCTCAGTGAGAGAATATTGTGTATATAGCTAAGCGCCAGACTTTTACATTTTCTGAATATCAGAGTCCTTATCTCCTGATTGTTGAATAAAGAATAGTGTGATGTATATATACACACTTACTTGTTTAAGTGTATGCTAAAATACTGATGATAGCAGCACTAGTTTGATGTTAGTATTGATGATAGTAATAATAATGAAATATTAATTTTAAATCAGATCAATTTCTTCTCAGGCTGCTGAGTTTAATAATGAGAAAGACACAGTCCAGGAAACAGCTGCCATTTTGTCTGTCATGCTTTATAATACACTTCTTGGTTTACACATATACTTAGGTATGCAATCCTATTAGGATACTTAACACATCCTGGCAAAAAAGAAATGCAGTCAGAAATAGTGAGTCTGTCATTGTTCCTGTACCCTGATCTCAATGAATCCCTTGTTCAATTATTAAAAGTGTATCTTTCTAAACTTTAAAGTGTTCCCCCAAGATTTTCTACATCAAAGTCATTAAAAAGTTATCTTAACCTAATCTTATTAACAACTCTACTTGTCTAAATTCTTTCTAAGGGCAGTGGCTGAATCATTAATCTGCTCCAACAGTGATGCTTTGGAGAAGTCAGTCACTATTATTATAAGTACCTCACTGCCCAGTGAGGGTCTACAGACCCCTTGAGTTTTCATATGATCCATAGATTATGAGTGCTGTGGTGATTACAAAGGTAACAATCAGAGTGATGCTTAATTAAAGCATGAGGTCTTCAGGACACACAAACCCTGGTGCTTTTCCTCTCTAAGAATCACTCAGCCTTGTGACTTTGCCAAATGCCTAGCCGTGTTCCATGAGTTCTAATGCTACCTGTTGGTCTCTTCTCATGGACCCTGACAGCATGTGTATATTTAAATTAAAATGACTTCAATCTTTTATATTGAACAATATCTTAAAGACTTTATTATAATGAATTTACTAGCAATCATTCCCCTGCCATAGAATAATCTATGTGATTAAATTGTGAATTATGTTCCTTTCTTTCATTATCTGATAGCCAACTGCTCAGAAAAAGGCTGAGTATGTAATTTGTCAGTAATTATGGAAAAATAGTTGGCTGCTCTTCACAATTGAAATACCACAAGCCCCAAAACCAGAAATCCCAGTACAGTATAGGAATCTAAAAAAAAACACAATCAAGATGACAAAGAGATACCTGTATATTTATGCAATCTAATGGTTCAATATAAGTCACAGTGACCAAGACACTGAAGAAATATAACTGTTCATTGGCAGGTGAAGAAAGGGAACATGTTCACACAGTAGAATAGTATTAAATCCTAAGAATCAGTGAAATTTTGTCATCTGTACATGCATGGGGGAACTGGTATATAACATGATAAGCTAGCTAAGTCAGACATAGAAAAACAAGTCCTGTTTCTACTTGTGGGTGCTAAAATGCTGAACTCACAGAAGCAGAAGGGACACTAGTGGTTAATGGGCTAGGAAGAGTTTAGAAGTGGAAGGAAAAGAAAATTGTAATGAGGAGAGGTGTAATTCAATGGGAAGAATAACTTCTAATGTTCAATATCACGTTTCCAAATAGCTTTTACAGGGGATTTTGAATGTCCCTAACATATCAAGTAAAGCATATTGAAAATTATGAAGATGTCAGCTGCATTGCGCTAATCATTTGGTACTGTCTAGACACAACACACTGTTACTTACTGTGCAAAGCTCACAGGAGTTTGCTTTGTCCCGTGTCTATTTACCGTAAAGATATAAATGTAATAGAGTTTGAAGTCAGGGATGGTAATGCCTCCAGAAGTACCTTTATTGTATAAGATTTTTTTGGCTATCCTGGGTTTCTTGTTTTTCCATATAAAGTTGATTATTGTCCTCTCAATCTCTGTGAAGAATTTTAATGGGACCTTGATTGGGACCCAAAAAGATGAACATGGGATGTACTCACTCATAATCGGTTTCTAGCCATAATTAAAGGACATCGAGCCTATAAATTTGGGATCCTTGAGAAGATAATAAGGTGAACTCCCAAAAAAAGATATAGTAATCCTCCTGGATATTGGAAGTAGACAGGATCGCCAGGCAAAATTGGGAACTTGAGGGTTGGGCGAGACTGGGCCAAGGGAAGATGGGGAGAGAAAAGTGCAAAGGGGAGAATGGGGGGAGCTCGGAGGAATGGGATGCTTGGGATACAGGAAGGGTGGATATGGGAGCAGGGAAGCATATATCTTAATTTAAGGAGCCACCTGAGGGTTGTCAAGAGACTTGACCCTAGAGGGGTTCCCAGGTTTCCAGGGAGATGCCCCCAGTTAGTTCCTTGGGCAGCTGAGGAGAGGGAGCCTGAAAAGGCCAGTTCCTATAGCCATACTGATGAATTTCTTGCATATCACCGTAGAACCTCCACCTGACGATAGATGAAGAAAATGACAGAGCCCCACATTGGAGCACCGGACTGAGCTCCCAAGGTCCTGATGAGGAGCAGAAGGAGAGAGAACATGAGAAAGAAAGTCAGGACTGTGAGGGAACCTCCAGCTGGCGATAGATGGGGAAGGTGACTGAGCCCCACATTGGAGCACTGGACTGAGCTCCCAAGGTCCTGATGAGGAGCAGAAGGAGCGAGAACATGAGGGAGAAAGTCAGGAACGTGAGGGGTGCGTTCACTCATGGAGACGGTGGGACAGAACTAAAGGGAGATCACCAACTCCAGTTGGAATGGGACTGATGGATCATGCGACCAAACCCGTCTCTCTGAATGTGGCCAACAGCGGGGGCTGACTGAGAAGCAAAGGACAATGGCGCTGGGCTCTGATTCTTCTGTATGGACGGGCTCTGTGGGAGCCTTCTCAGCTTGGTCGATCACCTTCCTGGACCTGGGGGGAGTTAGGAGGACCTTGGACTTAGCATAGAGTGGGGAACCCTGATGGCTCCTTGGCCTTGAGAGGGAGGGAGGGGAGGTATGGGTAGAGGGGAGGGGAGGGAAGGGGGAGGAGGGGAGGGAAGGGGGAGGAGGAGGGGAGGGAGGGGGGAGGAGGAGGGAAGGAGATGGAAATTTTTAAATATAAAAAAAAATAAACCATGAGAAAAAAAATAGATATAAATGTAATAGAAAGTCCACTGGAAGTACTGCAGGTTTCCAGGGTTTGTGGCTCCATCGCTTTCTTGACAGAGTTGGTGGAGAAGCACCATACCCTTTTCCCTTTACAAGTTTTCATTGTTCTTCTGAGTTGGCTTTTGTGTATAGGTAGGTGCTGAATGTGCTGCTCATTAGAGAAAGGGTTGTTGCTAAGACAGGAGTAAAGTTTCACATATACATACACAGGTTTAAGTTTTCCCAAACACAATTCCTACAGAGACAGTAGTGCAATAAAAAAATAGAAAATCAGTGTACCTCAATGTTAGCTACAATGTTAGGGAGATTCATTCCCAATACTCCAGCAGTATGGCTGCCTAAACAAGACATGACCAAGGAGGACACGAGTAGATATACTAATATGGTGGAAATGATATGGACCTACTCCTAGAAAACAGATTATAGGAAACTATCAATAGAGGAGAAAGGGAAATTAGTTTCATGAACCCCTTAATTGGTTATCTGATTCTAAATACATAGTCCTGAAATTATATAATTGGTATTGGATGGACTCTGCAGTTTGTGAGTATATGTACGCATGTAACAAAATACATAATATGTATGCATACACACATATATGATAAAAGAGGACATGAATGTGAGAAGGAGTAATCAGGGACATGGCAGAGTTTGAAGGGAAGAAAGGAAAGGGTGAGTATGGTGTAATTATACTTAAATTAAAATTTAAAATTGCAGAGAAAAATATAATTTTCACTTTAAAATCAAGATTAGAAAAAGATTTTTTTTTGTAAATTCAAAAATAGGCTCTAGGGAAGTAATGAACAGGTAGGGCTGACTGCATTTTCTATACATAAATACATACACACATCAATGTTCAGGACAGGCATATGTGCAGAATATTAAATTGTTCTGTGGACGTAGATGTCAGGTGTATTTATGTGAAGTGAATGTGTTATCAGGCTTGCAGTTATTAGACTGGAAATGCTGTGGAAAGGTCATTCCAATTCAAACTCCTCTGGAGGTGAGAGAGGTCATTGGTGAGGCCCTTGCTCTAATCAGCATTTTAATTTAGATTAATGATCTACAGAAAGCATAAAGTATTAGAAGCTGTCACCCTCCTGCTTACTCAATAACTATTAAAGCACATTTTAGATGTCAAATCTCCATAAGTTTACCCACTTAATTTTTTTTGAAAAGGTCTTACTTGTTTTTATTCTATGTGTTGGAGTGTTGTGCCTGCACATATGTACCTGAACTACCTGTGACAGTACCTGCTGTGGCCAGAAGAGGGTGCTGAGTCCCCTGAAACAGGGGTTACCGAGGCCTGCAAGTGGTCTTGTGTGTACTGGGAACCAAACCTGGGTCCTCTGAAAATTCCCAGTGCTTTTTACCACTAAGGTAGCTTTCCAGTCCCTATACATTTAGTTTCTGAAACAAAAAGTCTAATTAATAGAATAAAAAGAAAATTTAAGACCAGAATATTTTATACTATGAACCTTGTCTGTATTTCAATTTAATTGGAATATTCTTTTTCTTATAGAATCAGAAGCACTTTTATATATTTTTGTCATTTTTTAAATCATCTCACAGTGAAGTCACACAAACTACGAATGCAGATACTAAATGTTTGAACTCAATAATATATAAGGAACTTAGATAGAGACATGCAAAACAGAAACAAACCAGGTGAGGCTTCCTGCTGTGAGCAATATTTTTATCTCTTGTCTCATAATAGAAAAACAAAACAACTTAAAATGGCAAACATTAAAGAAAAATGTTAGTATTAACTATTAACTATTAAATATTAACTATTAAATATTAATTAGAGGTTAATTCTGAGGGAAAGAAAAAATAAAAGAGCATCATTAATAGATAGTGAATCTTGTATGATTCCTGTTCTATAATTTAATTTATATAGGAAATATAAATGAAACAAATATTTTAATTTGTATAAAAAAATGAAACAAACATTTTAAGGCCAGTGATTTTTAATTAAAATATAATTACATTTGTTTCCATTGCTCACAACTCTATCTCATATTCTTGGCCTCCTATTTTTTGATTATTATTGTTGCACACACCCTGACACACAAATGTATGTAAATTCAACCTGTCGGATCTGTCAAGTGTGGTTGGTGTACATGATTTCAGAGCACATGACTTTTTATTGAGTAGCCAGTTGGGGCCTATTCTCTTCTCCCTCTGAGCATTCGGTGATTGTCTACAGTTCTTTGTATAGGCAGCAGAGCCTTCGCATCTCAGCATGCCTATTGGTGTTGTCATTGTTCAAGTCTTGTGTAGGCAGTTGAACTTCATAGTATTGAAGTTTCCCTATCATTTCTAGGATGCACAATCTCAGCCCAAGCCTGTGTTCCCCTGTCTATTTCAATATTTCCATCCACGTTACCATGATGTTTCTTGAGTCTTGGGTGCAGGAGTTGTGTTTTACATACATCCACTGTGGCTGGGAATTAGGTCTTGCTTTTTCCTTACTCTTCTGACAGATTATTTGTAAAATCTTTCATGTTATATGCTCAAATTGTAATTACTGGTGATTTATATGTGTTCTTTTTTTGCACTAGTGGTCCTTTTAAATTTTTTAAAAGTATTTATTTTTAAAGGATATAATGAACAATGTATACAGTGTATTTTGATCAAGTCCACCCTCTATTTTCCCCATCCACCTCCCACTTCCATCTTCATGTCCTGTTCTCTGTCTCCCATTCATCTGTTCAGCCATCCATCTATTCCTTCTTGAATTCTTCCCACTTATTCCTGTCTGAATGTGCATGTCACGTGAGTGTGGAGCCTCACATTGTTTCATGGACAATATATTAGTGACCACAGTCATGAAGAAAACTGATTCTCCCTCTCCCAGAGTAGACCAATTGCTGACAGTTCTTTAACTAAAGATGGAGTCTAGTGAACCTGCTCCTTCATTGATGCTGGAACTTTGGCCAACTTTATCTTGTGGGGTAACCACAGCTGCTGGGAGTCCATCAGTGTAAGAGCTATTCCATCTCCAGAAGACAGCATTTCATAGCAATCCTCCCTATCCTTCAGCACTTATATGCTTCCTATTCTTTCTTACTGAATGTTCCTTGAGCCTGAGAGTGGGTATGGGGCTAAAATAGATCTCCTACTTAGGACTGAGTATGCACTGTCGATTATTCTCAGTACTCTGACCAGTTCTGTGTCTCTGTAGTAACTGCTCCCCACCGCAGAAAGAAGTTTCTATGACCAGTGTGAGATCACCACAGACTTATGGCTATAAGTATAAATACTTTAAAATGAGCCTCTACTTCCTTATGGAGTAGTAATTCCCATTATCAACATGTGTGTGGTTCCACTTATCACCCCTGTCTATGCCTACCAAATTCCTGTACCACACACTATGAGGAAAGTCAATTCTTACACACACTTTTTCCAGGCTTGGTATTAAAACCTAGAAGGGGATGTAACTCAGTGCATAGAATGCTTTCCTGGCATGTGAAAAGCCCTGGGTTTAATCCCAAGCATTGCACAAATCTTGGCATGATGTGCTCTAGCATTAGGGAGGTGGAGGAAGGTGGAATAGAAGTTCAAAATCATCTTAGGAAGCAAGTGACTTGAGGCCAACCTTTGTTACATGAGACTCCGTCTAAAAACTAAAACTAAATCTAGAAACTGGAAGATGATGGTAGTTTAAAGTAAGTAGGAGTGCCTGATAACTCAGCCTTCAAGATCTGTTTGCCTCTGGGCTTCTACATAAAAGCAGTGTGGACAAATTGTAAATAAAGACTCACACCATTGTTCAAAGCAAGCACTCAATAAATTTGCATTTCTCCAGTTCTAGAACACCTTTAAAATGTTCTGCTTTCTTATATTTTAAGAATTTGCAAGTCATGTCCTCTAAATGTGATGTTTATGAAATGCCCATTTTGTATATTACTTTTTACATTTTACATAATATATTAAATAATTTTCCCTTTAGCCTTTTAAAATATCTCTTTCCCTTCACTTGTGTCCATGCAATCAGTATTTAGCAAAGGGGTTTAGGAAAAGAAACACCTGGATTCATACTCTTAAGAAACACTGTGACTGTCTAGTACTGTTGAATTTATGAAAACCAGCTAAGGTTTTCATAAGATCTTTGTCTTTCTCTTCTAGGACATGAGCTGTAAATTCTTAATATATGTGTTCTTAAATGAATCCGCAGCACAGCTACTTCTTGTGTTTCAATGAATTTGTTCATGCTAAATGTTACAATTCAATGGGAGACTATATATATATATATATATATATATATATATATAATATATATATATATATACACACATACACACACATTCATATATATGTATATATACTAGCAGACATACACACATATGAGATTTTTTAAGACAAGTTTTCTCTGTGTAGCAGCCATGGTTGTCCTGGAATTTACTTTGTAGCCTAGAATAGCCTCAACCTCTCAAAGATTAAAGGTGTGCACCACCACTGCTGGGCTTACAATGCTTCTTCTTTGGTAGAGTATGCTTTTTGACCTGGTATGATATACTATGAATATTCTTTTGGTATCCTGAATGTGCACATATGATGTTGGAGATTTGAAATAACCAAAAATAGTCCTTTTAGAATAAATCAGTTTTTTTTTAAATTATAATCTTGACCTATTTATTTTTCTTAAATGTTTTAACATATTAATTATACATATAAAACAGTGTACATTTCAGCACATATAGTGCACACTAATCAAATCTAGCCTGTATTATCATTACCATCTGTTTCTAGACTTGAGTCAGTTAAAATCTGCACAGCAAGGAAATTAGCTTCATGCTCATAGTTCAGCACCATTCAGAACAGCCAAGATATGGGATCAATCTATCAGCGGGGACGTAAGGAAACATTAAACGTATAGGTGTATTTGAATGTTAGCCACAGAAGGGAATGAAATCTTGTCATTTTCTGAAGATGGCTACAACAGGAGGTCATTATGTAAACTGAAATAAATGAAGCACAGAAAGAAAAATACTAGACAATCATTTTTCATACGTAACAGGTTGTTTACTTGTTTCATGTTTTGAAGACACTCAGATGCAGTGGTTCTCAACCTTCCTAATGCTGTGACTCTTGCATAGTTCTTCAGGTTGTGGCGAGCCTCAACCATTAAATTATTTCATTGTCCCTTCATAATTGTAACTTAATTACTGTTATGGATCATAATGTAAATATCTGATATGAAGGATATCTTCTGTACAACCCCTGTGGGGGTTATGCGCCTTATCCTTCTGCATCCACCTCCAGAGTAATGGGATTATAGATAGATGAGTGTCACTATGCCTGTTTTATGATGTGCTGGGCTTCAAACCCAGGGCTTCTTAGCTGCTAACCAAGCACTCTACCAACTACATCCCAGTCCCAGCTTTTTGTTTTTGTTTTTTAAACTCTACTTGAATACAGAATAAATCAGTTTTAATAAAAGGAGAAAGAGGGACACTTACAAAGCCACGGCTCCAGCGAAGCAAAGGGTCAAGCAGGGGAAAAAACAGGGCAGCTGTCCCCCACCCAGTTCTTTTTAAAGGTACCCCTCTTCCCTGGGGCAGCCATGCCCTGAACGCAGGGATTGGGCCAGCTGCCCCAACATCTCCCCCTTTGTCTAAATAAGGCAGATTCAGAAACCAAATACAACTATATACAATGGGAATAGATCATATAAAATTACAAGAAGCAAACAATATTAGGCAAGGAACATATAACAAAAAAATTTTACTAAACATTCTACTTCAGGAAGTCTAAATAATGTAGAAGGTAGCTACAATTATCTAATCTTCAACCCCATCAAAGATCTGAGAAGGGAAGTAATATTACTAAAGCAACCAGGAAGCACAAACGAGAAACTTCCAAAATGTGCAACAGAAGACAGAGACAATTGACTACCTGGGCAACCACACGAAATCTTGTTAGCAATGTTGAGGCAACCAACTTTGGCTGAGGCCTCATATAACCTGACATACCATTATTGAACGGCAAGGAACCTTTAGTAGAACTATCCTATCCTGTCTTGGCAAGATAAGACAATTCTGTTTTATCCACTTATGGATATTTTGTATCTTAGTCAGTAGTTGAGGTATGGGCTTTTCTTTGCCCAAAGGCCAGTTCTGCCAAGAAGAAGACAAACTCCCAGTGGAGTGTCTTTGGTGCTCAATGTTCTCTCGGGAGTAGAGCATTGTTGCCAGGAGTGATTGTGTCTCATAAGTACAAAACTCTAGGTTAGATTAAAGGCCATGTTCTACAGCTCTTTAAAGAGGTTGAAGATTATGCTATCTATACTAAATATAATCTCTATGTGTCTAAAAAATCTGATTATCCTAAATAAATACGACAAACATATAATTCTCAACATTTATCTAACTGTATGACTAATAGAATAGACAACTGTGCAATAAATGAAGACAATGATTTCCAAATGTAAACAGGGTCATTACATAAATAATATCTGAGGTAGAAATGTACATTGCAATATAGTAAACAATGTCATTACATAAATAATATCAGAGGTAGAGATGTACATTGCAATATGGTATATATCTCAATATAACAATTGTTTTAAACTGATGTAGGATCATACTCTCATACAATGTTTAATATATCAATATACAAGAATCAACCCCCATATAGTTTTTAAAAAACAATAACTCACAAAAATCAATTATTCCTTCAGACCATCAATTAATCCCTCCCCCCTTTTTTTGTGAAATAAATATATACATATATGTAGTTCATGTTGATCTGATCTATAGGCGTCAAAACCCTTTTGTATTTCATGTTGGCATTCTCATAAGCCAAGGACTCAGTTATTACCTGCCTTGCTTTTGGGTCAGATATCCCTATTTGTACAGCTTTAGTTAGTCTATGTAAAAAGTCAACAAATGGTTCTCTTGGACCCTGTTTAACTCTCATATATGATTTTGTTCTCTGTCTTGGGTCTTGAACCCTGTCCCAAGCCTTTAAGGCTGTGGTAGTACATATGGATAAAGTGTGTTCATCATAATTAGCTTGTTTTAGAGGATCAGAATAAAGTCCTTCATCCAGAATTTGATCTAGGGTAATGTCAACTCCCTTTGATCTTTTCTGTTGTTCTAAAAGCCTAGCCTCTTGTCTGAACATACATTTTTAGCTTAATTGAGAACCGCTCTCTAGAACCGCCGATACCAGGTCAATCCAGTCCCTTGGTGTAGGCCTCATATTTATTGACCAAGATTTTAGCATCTCCTTAACAGAGGAGCTATGTATCCCAAAATTTATAACAGCTTGTTTAATTTTTTTTAGATCATTTATACGGATGGGTTCCCATGTATATTTCTTGGTGACCTTAGGGTTTTTAGAACCGGTCACCTTCTCTGTTGTTATCAGCGGAAAAATAGGCAGAGTCTTGTTAAAACTATCCCAGAGAGTTCTATTTACTGATGGGGTCGGGATTTTCTTTTGTAGTATTTGCTCCTGTTTATCAGAGTCTATAATTTTCTCAATCTTTTTAAATCTGTTTATTATTGCCTTCTGCAATGCCTCAATCTCTTGTCCAGTATTATGTTTTAAGGCTTTTATAGAGGATTTTAAGGTATGAAGTTTGTCCAACACTGATAATGTCTCATCCTTGGACAGAATTTTTATGGCATGAATGGTGCCATCTTGTATCAAAATTCTGTCCAGTAATCTTTTATAGCCCTTTGATAAAGTCTTGTTAATATATTTAATGGTTTGAATCTTTTTAGATAATGTTTTAGTTCCTACAGACAGGGACTGCAATTTATGATTTAAATCAGCTGTTCCTGCCACCATATCTTGCATTTTTTTCTCAAGTGATAAAGCCATCTCAGAGAAAGATCTGTTATTTCTTTTTTTATGAGATTTAAACTTCTCCTCGAGAGCTTCAAACCATTTACAAATCTCTTGCATATTTTTTTTAATTGACAAAGCCATCTCAGAGGAAGCTCTACTATTCCTTTTCTCGAGAGCTGCAAACTTCTCTTTAAACTGTTTATTGGTGTGGCGGAAGTTATTTCCCAAATCAGTCATATCCTTGTTTAGTTTTTTAACTCCTGCCTGTAAGGACTCTATCACTTTTCTATCTTCCAACCATGTTGTAATGAAAAAAATAAAAATAAAGAAGATACCAAGCCCTGTAAATATCCAGCCAAAGGAAACCACATCTGCATCGCTCCAAAATTCAGTCAGTGTGTAATTAAACAAACTATAAAATCCTTTAACAGTGATATTATCAGACATTTTTAATCCGAATGTTTAATTTTAATCGAAAGAAAAATCTGTAATGACCGTTGTCTGCCAGTAGATGGCGCAGTGCACGTAGGTTCACGTGGCTGGGGAAAACCAAAGATGGCGTCCTGGACCAGGGCGCGTGGAGCTCGCAGCGGAGGAGCAGAGCTCAGACGGGAAAAATTGCGTGCGGACAATCCGCTAGCTTAAAATCAATGTTGAATCTCTGCAAAAGCTGCAAAAGCAGGAGTCCTTCTGCAGAAAGAAGTGACGGGTGCGCGAGCAGCGTGGGGCATGGAGCCGAGGGAAGGGGGGGATGGGAAATACAATCTCGGAGCAGCTCAGATCGGTGCTCAGTTTGATTTCCCACACTAAGATGCAGGCAGCTCAAAGGAAAAACTGCTGCAGACAACCCTGAGGGAGTTCTTCCGCGTTGGTGGCAACAGGGGCAAGTCAGCCGGGAAAATGGTGGGTTGCAGGCTCCTGGTGAAAGGGGGGGGGCGATGTTGGGCACCAAAATGATGCGAGAGATTTGAAATAACCAAAAATAGTCCTTTTAGAATAAATCAGTTTTAATAAAAGGAGGAAGAGGGACACTTACAAAGCCAAGGCTCCAGCAAAGCAGAGGGTCACGCGGGGGGAAAAAACAGGGCGGCTATCCTCAACCCGGTTCTTTTTTTTTTTTTTTCTTTTAAAACACTGCCTGGCCCATAGTTTCAGCCTCTTATTGGATAATTCTCACATCTTCCTTTAACCCATATTTAGTAATCCGTGTAGCACCACGAGGTGTGGCTTACCAGGAGAGATCTTAACCTGCGTCCATCTCAGAGAGGAGAATCATGGCGACTCACTATGGCGACTGCCTGAAGCATCTCCCCACTCCTGCTACTCAGCATTCTGTTCTGTCTACTCTGCCTACCTAATTTTCTGTTCTCTTAAAGGGCCAAGGCAGTATCTTTATTAAAAATGAAAGTAACACATAGACATTCCTCCATCATTTCCCCTTTTTCTGTTTAAACAAAAAAGGCTTTAACTTTAACATAGTAAAATTACATATAACAAAACAGTTATCATGCAAGAATTACACTTACAATATTTAAATCTATTTTATCTTTTATTATAACTAAGGAAAGCTATAACTATTGAACCATTCTTCAACTCCATCAAAGACTCCAGAAGGATATAAGACTACCTAAGTAAACAAGAAATATGCAACTTTCAAACTGTAGAAATGACAGAGACAACTCACTGCCTGGACAGTCACCCAAAGTTCCTCTGTACCATAGGGGCATCCATCTTCGGCCTTCAGGCCCATAGTATTTAGCAGGCATTTCCATGAAGCAGGAAATTCCAAAGACAGTTCAGTCACTTTCTGCTGTGTCCTGCAGAACGTCTCACAGACTCTTTAATGGATCAGGAACCCAGGAGGAACATCTCACCTTTAGGCAAGTTCAGCAGTCCTCTCTCTGTGGGTTCTTTATGTCCAGTTTATGCAACAGTCCAGGCAAGAGCAGTTTCTTGCCCAAATGGCTAACAAACTCCATAAGTAGCCTCTTCGATGCCCATCTTCCTCTCAAAGTAGATTGGTGCTGCCAGGAGCAGACGTGTCTCATTGTCATGAAAAACCCTGTTATTAAAACATTAAATGCCATATTCTGCAGTCTTTGAAAGATATGAAAAATGTCTATCTAACTGAAATATATCTCTACATATGTAGAAAATCTAATAACATGACTACAAGCTTAACTATTATCAATGATTATCCATTAACAACCTATATTTCCTAATTATACATTACATTTTTAAATGAACTACACAATTACAATACCTTAATCAAGATCAGAAATACATATACATATAACAAATTGACCTTAAAATCCATACCAATGCAAATTATTCATATCTATATCAACTCCCCCTTTAAATGTAAAAGAACATTTATAAACAATATTTGGGAAAATGGGCGCAGTTTTTTCTCTCCAAACTGCTTCCTGCTGAATGGGGGCGTTGTTATTTAGGTCTTTCATGGTATAACCTGTCTGCTAGGTTCATCTCAGTCGGCAGTTGAGCAAAGTAATTTTTTGAGGGTGTTCACAGCAACCTTTCAGGAGGGCGTGGTCTATCATACCATATTGGGATAGAAGCAATCCACAGAGTCTCGTCCTCTGTGAAAACAAAAGAAGAAACTCTTTTCCAAAGCATCATGTTCTTAGATCCAAATCCTGAAGTCATACCATTAAGATGTCCATTCTGGTCTAGCCTGGCAGCCCATATAATGAAATGTCTCTCTGTACTCAGCTCCTTTACAGTCAAAAATTTCAAAGAAAACACAATAAAATACACAATCCAGACTCTCTGTGAATTTTCCATTTTTACGTGGCTTATTTTTACTCTATCACTTTACTTCTTTTAATCTATAACTATCTGTACTCTGTCTCTTTAAGGACTTTACCCTTTTTTTAAGGCATTAACTTTATTTTTTATATTTTTTCTTCTCTCTCTCAAGCATACATATGTTCATCCAACATTGTGACTCATTTAAAAGTCTTTTATGTCTGAATCTGTCCTATTGTGAATCTGTAATTTTTTTACTGTCCAGAAACATGTTTGATTTGTGCCTTTACATCGCTAAGCGCTTAAGACTCTAAGCTGTGACATTCCTGGATCAAAAACAGGTACTGTGAGCTTGCCCCGCCCAATCCAATATGGCGGAGCCGCTTGTGACTCTTAATCGGTTGTACCTCTGAGCTGCAGAGCCGCTGGGCTATTCTGGATGTTGGCTCCACCTCTCTCCAATTTCAAAATGGAGGATGTACCATTTTCTGCTAGCTCTGGGGCCTCCAGGTAGGAGCCACACTCAGCACTTTAATTCTGAGAATGAGTGTGCGGCACAGAAACTCTTTTCATCCAAGTTAGAGCCAAATCTGACGCGCAGAGCACTGCGCAGCCTGGAAACATCGGCAGAAATCTGCCATGCTCTCCTGCTCGCCTAAGCCTGATTCCGCCATCTGCCCAGGTGCAGGCGGGGAGCAGTGAGCCATTGGCACGGTCTCAGAGCACTTTCTTTCTGATCCCAAGCAGGCACACAAACATCCAGTCCATAAAAGCCACTGAAATGCTTTAAAGCCAGAGTTCGCACTGGCGGCACAGGCCCAGGAAGCCACGTTTTAAAATGACTCAGCTTTTTCTCTGCAGCTATTGCCGAAACAGGAAATCTCTCTACAGCACATCCAGGCAAACAGCAAAAAAGCTGTGTTAAACTCGCTCTCTCCTTTATTTAAAGCCCTCTCAGGTTTTTAAATGGATTTAGTCACCACGTTGGAGCACGAATCTGTAGAAAGAAACAGCGGGCTGTTTCCCGCCACCCGGCTAACTTTACTCAAAATAATTACACGGAAAATGTATTCTTTTTTTTCCAGTTTATTTATTTTTTATTAAAAATTGCCATCTCTTCCCCTCCTCCCCCCCCTTCCCTCCCCTCCCTTCCACCCATACCCCCACTCCCTCCTTCTCCAGGCCAAAGAGCCATCAGGGTTCTCTACACTATGTTGAGTCCAAGGTCCTCCCAACTCCCTCCAGGTCCAGGAAGGTGAGCAACCAAACTGACAAGGCTCACACAGAACCCGTACATGTTGTAGAGACCAAGCCCATCGCCATTGTCCTTGGCTCCACGGTCAGCCTCCACCATCAGCCACTTTCAGAGAGTCCGATTTGGTCGCATATTCCATCAGTCCCATTCCAAGTGGACTTGGTGGTCTCCCGTTAGTTCTGTCCTGCCACCTCAGTGGGTGAACGCATCCCTCATGGTTCTGACTTTCTTTCTCATGATCTCTCTCCTTCTGCTCCTCATCAGAACTTTGGGAGCTCAGTCCGGTGCTCCAATGTGGGGCTCTGTCTCTATCTCCATCCATTGCCAGGTGAAGGTTAAGGCACACAGTGAGCCCGTCCATGCTGTAGAGTTCATATTCATTGCCTTTGTCCTTGGTTTCTCAGTCCTCCTCCACCGTCAGCCACATTCAGAGAGTCCGGTTTGGTCCCCTGTTCCATCAGTTCCATTCCAACTGGACTTGGTGGTCTCCCGTTAGATCTGTCCCACCTTCTCAATGGGTAAACACACTCCTCACGGTCCTGATTTCCTTGCTCATGATCTCCCTCCTTTTGCTCCTCATCGGGACCTTGGGAGCTCAGTCCGGTGCTCCTATGTGGGGCTCTGTCATTTTCTCCATCCAATGCCAGGTGAAGGTTCTATGGTGATATGCAAGATATTCATGAGTATGGCAATAGGATCTGGACATTTCTGGCACCCTCTCCTCAGCTGCCCAAGGACCTAGCTGGGGGCGTCTTCCTGGACACCTGGGAACCCCTCTAGAGTCAAGTCTCTGCCAACCCTAGAATGGCTCCCTTAAGTAAGATATATAATTCCTTGTTCCCATATCCACCCTTCCTATATCCCAACCATCCTATTCCCCCAAGCTCTTCCCATCCTCCCCTTCACACTTTTCTCACCCCATCCCCCCTCCCCCCATCCCACCCCACCCCTATGTTCCCATTTTTTGTCTGGCAGTCTTGTCTACTTCCAGTATCCAGGAGGATAACTATATGATTTTCTTTGGGTTCACCTTCTTATATAGCTTCTCTAGGATTTTTACGAATTATAGGATCGATATCCTTTATTTATGGCTAGAACCCAATTATGAGTGAGTATATCCCATGGTCATCTTTTTGGGCCTGGGTTACCTCACTCAGGATGGTGTTTTCTATTTCCCTCCATTTGCATGCAAAATTCAAGATGTCATTGTTTTTTACCGCTGAGTAGTACTCTAATATGTATATATTCCACACTTTCTTCATCCATTCTTCCACTGAACGGCATCTAGGTTGTTTCCAGGTTCTGGCTATTACAAATAATGCTGCTATAAACATAGTTGAACAGATGCTTTTGTAATATGATTGGGCATCTCTTGGGTAAATTCCCAAGAGTGGGATTGCTGGGTCCTGGGGTAGGTGGATCCCAAATTTCCTGAGAAACCTCCACACTGCTTTCCAAAGCTGTTGCACAAGTTTGCATTCCCACCAGCAATGGATGAGTGTACCCCTTACTCCACATCCTCTCCAGCAAAGGCTATCATTGGTGTTTTTGATTTTAGCCATTCTGACAGGTGTAAGATGGTATCTTAACGTTGTTTTGATTTGCATTTCCCTGATTGCTAAGGAGGTTGAGCATGCCCTTAAGTGTCTTTTGGCTATTCGAACTTCTGTTGAGAATTCTCTGTTCAGTTCAGTGCCCCATTTTTTTAATTGGGTTCATTAGCATTTTAAAGTCTAGTCTCTTGAGTTCCTTATATATTTTGGAGATCAGACCTTTGTCTGTTGCGGGGTTGGTGAAGATCTTTTCCCAATCAGTAGGCTGCCCTTTTGTCTTAGTGACAGTGTCCTTTGCTTTACAGAAGCTGCTCAGCTTCAGGAGATCACATTTATTCAATGATGCCCTTAATGTCTGTGCTGCTGGGGCTATACGTAGGAAGTGGTCTCCTGTGCCCAAATGTTGTAGAGTACTTCCCACTTTCTCCTCTAACAGGTTCAGTGTGTTCAGATTGATATTGAGGTCTTTAATCCATTTGGACTTGAGTTTTGTGCATGGTGATAGACACGGATCTACTTTCATTCTTCTACACATTGACATCCAGTTATGCCAGCACCATTTGTTGAAGATGCTTTCTTTCTTCCATTGTGTGCTTTTAGCTCCTTTATCAAAAATCAGGTGTTCATAGGTTTGTGGGTCAAGATCTGGGTCTTCTATTCGATTCCATTGGTCGACTTCTCTATTTTTATGCCAATACCAAGCTGTTTTCAATACTGTAGCTCTGTAATAGAGTTTGAAGTCAGGGATGGTAATTCCTCCAGAAGTTCCTTTATTGTATAAGATTGTTTTGGCTATCCTGGGTTTCTTGTTCTTCCATATAAAGTTGATTATTGTCCTCTCAAGAACTGTGAAGAATTTTGATGGGATCTTTAAGGGGATTGCATTAAATCTATAGATTGCCATTGGTAGTATTGTCATTTTTACTATGTTGATCCTCCCAATCCACGAGCAAGGGAGATCCTTCCATTTTCTGGTATCCTCTTCAATTTCTTTCTTCAAAGACTTAAAGTTCTTGTCAAATAGGTCTTTCACTTCCTTGGTTAGAATTACCCCAAGATATTTTATGCTATTTGTGGCTATCGAGAAAGGTGACGCTTTTCTGATTTCTTTCTCTTTCCTTATCCTTTGTATATAGGAGGGCGACTGATTTTTTGGAATTGATCTTGTAACCTGCCACGATACTAAAGGAGTTTATCAGCTGTAGGAGTTCTTTGGTGGAGTTTTTTGGGTCGCTTATGTACACTCTCATATCATCTGCAAATAATGAAAGTTTAACTTCTTCCTTTCCAATTTGAATCCCCTTGATCCCCGTGTTTTGTCTTATTGCTATTGCTAGTACTTCAAGTACTATATTGAAGAGATAAGGAGAGAGTGGACAGCCTTGTCACGTTCCTGAATTTAGTGGGATGGCCTTGAGCTTCTCTGCATTTAATTTGATGTTAGCTGTCGGCTTGCTGTAAATAGCCTTTATTATATTTAGGAATGACCCCTGTATCCCTAATCTCTCCAAGACCTTTATCATAAAGGGTGCTGAATTTTGTCAAATGCTTTTTCTGCATCTAATGAGATGATCATATGGTTTTTATCCTTCAGGTTATTTATATGATGGATTACATTGATAGCTTTTCATATGTTGAACCAGCCCTGCATCTCTGGGATGAAGCCTACTTGATCATAGTGGATAATTTTTCTAATGTGTTCTTGGATTCTGTTTGCCAGTATTTTATTGAGAATTTTTGCATCAATGTTCATGAGTGAGATTTGCCTGTAATTCTCTTTCTTGATTAAGTCTTTGTGTGGTTTAGGTATCAGGGTAATTGTAGCTTCATAAAAGGAATTTGGCAATGACTGTTCTGTTTCTATATTATGAAATACCTTAAGGAGTGTAGGTATTAGGTCTTCTTGGAAGTTCTGGTAGAATTCCACATTGAACCCATCAGGTCCTGGTCTCTTTTTGGTAGGGAGGTTTCTGATAACAGTTTCCAATTCTTTGAGACTAACAGGACTATTTAGAGCATTTACCTGGTCCTGGTTTATCTTTGGAACATGGAACTTATCTAAAAAAGTGTCCATTTCTTTGACATTTTCCAATTTTGTGGCATACAGGCTTTTGTAGAAAGATCTAATGATTCTTTGAATTTCCTCTGTGTCTGTGGTTATGTCCCCTTTTCATTTCTGATCTTATTAATTTGTGTGTTCTCTCTCTGCCGTTTGATTAGTTTGGCTAGGGGTTTGTCAATCTTGTTGATTTTCTCCAAGAACCAGCTTTTTGTTTCATTGATTCTTTGGATTGTTTTCTGTGTTTCTATTTTGTTGATTTCTGCCCTCAGTTTGATAATTTCCAGTCTTCTTCTTCTCCTAGGTGAGTCTGCTTCTTTCTTTTCTAAATCTTTCAGGTGTGCTGTTAAGTCTCCAATGTGTGCTTTCTCCGTTTTTTTTTAAGTGGGCACTTAGTGCTATAAATTTTCCTCTTAGCACTGCTTTCATAGTGTCCCATAAGTTTGAGTATGTTGTGTCTTTATTTTCATTAAATTCAAGAAAGACTTTAATTTCTTTCTTTATTTCTTCCTTGACCCAGCTGTCGTTCAGTAGTTGACTGTTCAGTTTCCATGAGTTTGTAGGCTTTCTGGGGGTAGCATTGTTGTTGAATTCTAATTTTAATCCATGGTGATCCTATAAGATGCAGGTGGTTACTAATATGTTTTTGTAACTGTGGAAGTTTGCTTTGTTACCGAGTATGTGGTCAATTTTCGAAAAGGTTCCATGAGCCGCAGAGAAGAAGGTATATTCTTTCCTATTTGGGTGGAATGTTCTATAGATGTCTGTTAAGTCCATTTGGTTCATTACCTCTATTAAGTCTCCTAATTCTCTTTTAGGTTTCTGTCGAATTGACCTGTCCATTGGTGAAAGAGGAGTGTTGAAGTCTCCCACTATCAGTGTGTTTGGTTTGATGGCTGTCTTGAGTTCTAGTAATGTTTCTTTTATATAAGTTGGTGCTTTTGTATTAGGGGCATAGATATTCAGGATTGAGACTTCATTCTGATAGATGTTTCCTGTAATGAGTATAAAGTGTCCCTTTCCATCTCTTCTGATCGATTTTAGTTTGAAGTCAACTTTGTTTGAAATTAGTATGGCCACACTGGCTTGTTTCTTAGGTCCATTTGCTTGATAAACCTTTTCCCAACCCTTTACTCTGAATAGATGTCTGTCTGTGGTTGAGGTGTATTTCTTGTAAACAGCAGAATGTTGGATCCTGTTTTCGTATCCAATCTCTTAGCCAGTGCCTTTTTATAGGTGAATTGAGTCCATTGATATTAAGTGATATTAATGACCAGTGGATGTTAACTCCGGTTGTCATTTTTTATTTGGTAGTAGAGATTGTGTTTCCTTTCTTTGCAATGTGCTGGTGAAGGGTCGCTAGATGTCTGTGTTATTTTGGGCAATGCTGGACTCCTTTGTTTGTGAATTTTTTTCTATTACTTTCTGTAAGGCTGGGTTTGTGGCTATGTATTGTTTAAATTTGTTTTTATCCTGGAATATTTTGTTTTCTCCATTTATAGTGAATGAAAGCTTGGCTGGGTATAGTAATCTGGGCTTGCATCCATGGTCTCTTAGTTTCTGCAAAACATCTATCCAGGACCTTCTGGCTTTCATGGTTTCCATAGAGAAGTCAGGTGTTAGTCTGATAGGTTTACCTTTATATGTTACTTGACCTTTTTCCTTTGCAGCTCTTAATATTCTTTCTTTATTCTGTATGTTTTGTGTTTTGATTATAATATGGCGAGGGGATTTTTTTTTATACAGTCTATTTGTTGTTCTGTAAGCTTCTTGAACCTTAATAGGAATATCTTTTTTTAGGTTTGGGAAGTTTTCTTCTATAATTCTATTAAATATATTTTCTGAACCATTGAGCTGTATTTCTTCTCCTTCTTCTACGCCTATTATTCTTAGGTTTGGTCTTTTTATTGTGTCCCAGATTTCCTGAATGTTTTGTGATGAGGATTTGTTGGATTTGCTGTTTTCTTTGATCAGTGCATTTATTTTCTCTATGGTATCTTCAGAATCTGAGATTCTTTCTTCTATCTCTTGTATTCTGTTGGTTATGCTTGTTTCTGGAGTCTCTGTTCGTTTACATAGATTTTTTCCAAATCCAGCTGGCCCTCGGGTTTTGTTTTCTTCTTTGCCTCCATTTCAGTTTTCAAGTCTTGCACTGTTTCCATTATCTGTTTGATTGTTTTTTCTTGGTTTCCTAGGATATCGTTTACGGATTTACTCAATTCTTCAAACTTTTTGTTATTCTTCTTATCCATTCCTTAAGGGAGTTTTTCACCTCCTGTTTAAGGGACTCTATTACTTTCATAAAGTCAATTTTTTCTACTTCTTCTTGATTAGTGTGTTCAAGTCCTCCTGTGGTAAGTTCGCTGGGTTCTGTTGCTTTCATGTTGTTTTTCAATTTGTTGGAGGAATTCTTGCATTGGCGCCTGCCCATTTGTTCCTCTGAATAATCCCCTTTGGGTCTTCTTTTAGAAGTTCGATTCACCCCAATGAATTCAATTCACTCACCCCAATGAATGACGGATCCTCTGGCAGACTGTCAGGTCTCCTTGCAGGCCAAACAGCTCACTGACAAAGGGCCTACGCTGCCGCAGGCAGTCTAATGAAGGAGGGGACCTCCCACCGGCCTGGGTGCACTCAATTCCAGGTCCCCAGCACCCAAACAGGCTGAGCTGTGGGATTTTGTGGCCCCAAAGACGGGAGGATGAGGGGGGGATTCTGGGTGCAAGCTGGGAGGGGACAGGGAGAGGCAGTATCCGGGGAGAATAACCCCTGCAGGAAGAGCAGGAAGTGTGCGGGTGGCAGGGGGAGTTGTGGAATGTCAGTTGTCCCTCTCCGGGCAGTTGCCTCGGTTCCGGCACTCACTCCTCACTCACCCCAAAGAATGATGTATCCTCTGGCATTCTGTCAGGTCCCCTTGCAGGCCAAGCAGCTCTCTGACAAAGGCCTACCTTGCTGCTGGCAGGCTAATGTAGGAGGGGACCTCCCACCGGCCTGGCTGCACTCAATTCCAGGTCCCCAGAGCCCAAACAGGCTGAGCTGTGGGATTTTGTGGCCCCAAAGACGGGAGGATGAGGCAGGCGAAACTGTATTCTTTTAAAACACTGCCTGGCCCATAGTTTCAGCCTCTTATTGGCTAATTCTCACATCTTCCTTTAACCCATATTTAGTAATCTGTGTAGCACCATGAGGTGTGGCTTACCAGGAGAAATCTTAACCTGCATCCATCTCGGAGAGGAGAAGCATGGAGACTCACCTCAACCCGGTTCTTTTTAAAGGTACCTCTCTCCCCTGGGGCAGCCACGCCCCTGAACACAGGGATTGGGCCAGCTGCCCCAACACACATACTTTTTCTGGATAGATAATATCCCCTTTTATTTACATAACATTTTATAATTTCTGTTCACAGATACTAGACTGATTTACAAACTGTCCAGATTTTTCACTCAAAAATTTTCCCAACTTCTCCATTCATGTGATTATTTCTAGTTGTCACAAGGAAATGAAAAGTCTACATAAAATCCTAAATAGTATAGTTATGTTGGCTGAATTATCTGTCTACAATTATGGGATTAATTGTTGATATTTCATACATTTGATTGAAATGCTTCCTCACTAGATTTGAAGTCACTGTGAACAATAAGTAGAAATCAAGATGGACTTTTAGCAATGTCAGTACACGAGTAGAGACTTATGCTCTTCCAGCCATGGGAGTACATGAGATTTTTCACAAAAGCCCATGCATTATGTATCTAATCTCCTAGGTCTGAATTAAAACACACTGCCATTATTGATTTAAGCACAACATAAACATGCAGCTAATTAGTTTTATTTTTCCAAACCATTCTATGGATTTGTGAATAAGAAGCAATTTTTTGATTCGCGAAGGGACGAAGACCTTTGGGAGTCTATATAGAGGTTTGATGAGAATGACAACAGATAGAAACTAACAGTGTCCAATATGCACCATCTAGTCCATTACCTGTAAATATGCCAGTGACATGTTTTAAATATCATTTCTATTTAAACCTAGGAAGCAACACCTAAGAAAAACATAAATGTACCAATTGAAGTAAGCACTAAGCCAATTTAAAAAGTAGAACATTTTTGAAATTCACTCCCAGTAGCATCAAAATCAAAATAAAAATTGTTCTTTCCTTTTATTTTACCAAACATGATCATTTTTCCCAGTGTTTGAATTCATGCCCTGCAATATACTTCCAAAAAGAAGTGATGGGCATTTGGCTTTGTAACAGGTACAGATAAGAATTTAATGACTAGGCACATAAATAAGTCCTGCAGGTGGTAAGCAATGGTCTGTGCACAGAGCAAGCATCTCATTTTCCAAAATACTATCAATTAAATGAGAAAGACTGTTGAACTGATCTGTGGCTCCCCAAATGTAAATTAAAATTGCAGTACTGCTGAGGGCAACCAAACATTCAGCTGTTCATGGACAGCTGCAGTCCAGGCTCATAGCAAACAGCAGCATGGCAATGTGTTGCTGGTATATTGTCACAAGAACCATTGAGCTATCTGGGTGTATTTCAAATTACACAAGTAAACAAGGCATATGCTTCTTTAAAAATATATTTTAAAGTTTCTTTATTTACTATGGTTTGTGTGTGTGTGTGTGTGTGTGTGTGTGTGTCAGAGAGAGAGAGTGAGAGAGAGATAGGCAGGGGAGAGAGTGTATTTGTGTGGGAGAGAGAGGAGAGAGAGTATGCACAAACACATCATGAAACGTATGTTAAGAACAACTTCGTGCAGTGTGTTCCCTCCTTCTACCTATGTATGGATTCTGGAGATGAAAGGAGGAGTTCCTAACTTGCATTCCAATTATACCTTCACATGCTGAACTTATAAATATCTTATTTTTTATTAGTTCTGCCCTATTTAGGTTTTAACTAATCCAATAAAGATCATAGCCAAAGTCTCCTTTGTGATGAGGATTATTTTCCCAGCTTCTGTCACAGAGAGATGACAGTGCAGGAAGTCAAGGCAGTAACCTGAGGAAAGACCTGAAGCATGAATGTAGATGTGCACTTGATGGCGTAAATCACAAACAATCCCACACCAGTTTGGAATTATGATTAATAGAATGGTTATTTATTTAAAGGGGAAACAACTTACAGATCACCATCCCAGACAACAGCCCTCTGCACAATCAGGAAAGGAGCCTTGTCATCAGAAGCGGAGCCAGAAGCCAGAGAGCGAGCAGAGGGAAGTGGCCGCATTTTTAAAAAGAGACCACGCCCCAATGGCTGGTATCTCAGTGGCTATTGGCTGAAGGAGCAGAAGGAGCTCCCGCAACACCTCCCCCTTTTGTTTAAGTAAGAGTTCTAAACCTACTATGAAATTATATACAATAAGCACAAATAT
Source organism: Arvicola amphibius (assembly GCF_903992535.2). NCBI lineage: Eukaryota > Metazoa > Chordata > Mammalia > Rodentia > Cricetidae > Arvicola > Arvicola amphibius. The sequence continues at coordinate 72,834,275 of NC_052049.1, read as the reverse complement.
CCTATTCCAACTAGCTTAAGTCTTAGATAATAAATAACTTGGCCAAGTCATGAGAGGAAAGTAGCTACATTTATATAGTCTTCAATCCCATCGAAGATCTGAGAAGGGAAATAATGTTACCTGAGTAATTAGGAAGTGCATTCAAACAACTTCTAAAACATGCAACAAATCCCAGAGACAACTAGCTACCTGGACAATCACCCAAAGTCACGTTTGCAGCGTTGAAGCAACCAACTTTGGCTAAGGCCTAACATAACTTTCATACCATTTTCAAAGGCACGAAACTTTTCAGAACTATCTTACCCTGTCTTGGCAGGATATGACAGTCCTGTTTTATCCATTTATGGATACTCTGTATCTGTCAGTGGTTGAGGTATCGGCATTTCTTTGCCCAAAGGCCAGTTCTGCAAAGAAGAAAGGATCCACGTGGAGTGTCTTTGGTGCTCAACATTCTCTCGGGAATAGATCAGTGTTGCCAGGAGCAATTGTGTCTCACTACCAAATTATTTGTCTACCATGGAACTCTGAGTTAAATTAAAGGCCATTTTCTACAGCTTTTTGAAGAGGTTGAAGATTATCTGTCTATTCTGAGTATAATCTCTATTTATCTAACGAACATGATTAGTCTAATTATAAATGACAAACATAGATGACTACTGATCTATATAATTCTCAATACCTATCTAACTTAAAGACTAAGACAATAAACAACTGTGCAATAAATGAAGACAATATGACCTCCAAATATAAACAATGTACAAATATACAATGCAATATGGTAAATATATACAATATATATATATATATATCAATACAATATATATCAATACATAAATGTTTTAAACAGAGGTAGAAACATGCATGCATACAATAGTCAATAAAATTTAACTTTGTATCAATATACAAGAATTGATACCAAATTATTTGTCTAAAAACAGTAACTCACAATTACAAATCTATTATCCCATCATCCAATTATCCCTCTTTTTTTTCAAAAAGATCCCTGTGCTTATAAAATTCCTCCCCCAAACCCCCAACCCTCAACCATATACTAATTATAATCAACCCTTAAATAATGTCCCTAAATCCAAGGACAATCTTTATGGGGAGAGGGGACATCGTCCTCTAGAATTACTTCCAGCTGTCATGGGGGCGATGTCTTTCTGGGGGATCCTGTGAAAGTAAAATGATGGTTAAATTCCAAGATCAATATCTTTTAAAATTGCAAATAGTCTCTGAGTATTTTGTGTAGGTCTGGCCAGAATGTTGTACAAGATGTGCACTATTTCAGCTAACCAAGTTGGAATCGTCTTGTGCAGCTGGTACCCAAAACAGGTCTTGTAGTAGTGCTATCAGTATCATGACATCATAACAAACAGGTGGAGTTGTTGTTATGGGGCCCCATTTTCCTTCCTGGAAACTTCAAACGTCACTTCAGGAAAAACTCATTGTTCTTTGTGAAAAGCTCAAATATTAATCATATAGACATATACAGACATACATATATTCAATGAAAGGCATGATAGATATGTTCAATGAAAAGTATGAGAGGTATGAAGAAAAGCAAAGATGTTTTCTAAACTCATATTTCTTTCTGTCCCATATCATGGCTCTTGACATGAGACAGAAACTCCAGAAACTCTGGGTTTTCTTCTTAACAACAGGCTTGGAATTAGAGAGGGACTGAGCCAGAGTCCAACTCTAAAACCAGCTCTATAAATTTAGAAATATGATTTAGTATATTCTACTTACAGAATCTATTCAGTTTTCTTGATAATACCTATTGGGCAGTTATTTTTCCTTCTGTCAGTATTCAAACATCCAGGGTCCCTTGAATTTCTCAAAGATGAATGTTTACCTGTGGAAATAAGAACAGAACCCTGCCCCCATTCTATGTTTTTCTTACCACCTGTATGAATATGATCATTGTGGATGAGCTGTCATTTCACCTTTCCAAAAGGTTTTTCCTCTTCAAATCGAACCTTTACTAATTTTGATGGTATCCACAATCTTCTCCTGTGGAAACAAGAACAAAACCCCTTCCCCAACATAGCACATCTCCTGGCTTCCATTGAGAGGTCAGCACATCTTTGAAATAAATTGGTTGATTTAGTTCAGCAGACTTTTCCATTATCCAATGTCTTTCTGCCACTGTTGTTTTTTTCTCATTAACATTAAGAAAATTCAAGGTACCCTGTCTCGAAAAACCAAAAAAAGAAAAAAGAAAAAAAAAAAAGAAAATTCAAGGTTAATAAAGCATTATGCAATCTATTTCTGGGGGTATTTTCCGTCCCTTTTGTTTGTTCAGCATATCCTTTATAGTACGATTTGATCTTTCTATAACTGCCTGACCTGTAGGATTATTTGGTATACCTGTAATGTGTTTTATATTATAATAATCAAAAAAGCGTTTCATTTTCTTAGATACATATGCTGGACCATTGTCTGTCTTTATTTGTGCAGGTATACCCATGATGGCAATAACTTCTAATAAATGTGTGATTACTGAATCAGCCTTTTCTGAGCTCAGGGCAGTAGCCCATTGAAAACCTGAATATGTGTCTATGGTGTGGTGTACATATTTTAATTTACCAAATTCCATAAAGTGAAACACATCCATCTGCCAGATTTCATTCCTTTGAGTAAGTACCCTTTGGGTTACTCCCTGCAGGCAACAGTGTTTGATTATAGAAAGAACATGTAGGACATCTCTTTATAATGTCCTTAGCTTGTTGCCATGTATTGGAAAATTCTTTCTTTAGGCCTTTACTATTTACATGATGCTTTTTATGAAATTCTGAGGCCTTCAACACACTTCCAATCAATAATTGATCAATCCCAGCATTACCTTGTGCTAGAGGACCAGGCAGACCCATATGGGACCGGATGTGTGTTATGTACATTGGACAAAGCCTATTCCTAATTATATCTTGTACCTGGATAAACAATGAAGTCAACTCTGTGTCATCTGGAATAAATTCAGCAGTTTCAATATGCAAGATAACTCTTTCTGCATATTGTGAATCTGTAACTACATTAAGAGGTTCTTTAAAGTCCCTTAGCACCATAAGAATGGAATATAATTCTGCCTTCTGGACAGAATTATAAGGGCTTTGTTCCACCTTACTCAATTCATCTGACTTGTAACCAGCTTTCCCTGATTTATTTGCATCAGTATAAAATGTAGGGGCTCCAGTTATTGGAGCATCACGTACAATTCTAGGAAGAATCCAAGAAGTTCTCTTTATGAGGTTAAGTCTATCACTTTTGGGATAGTTGCTATTAATTTCTCCCAAAAAATTAGCACAAGCTCTTTGCCATGGTTCATTGTCTTCCCATAACTTTTTTATTTCCTCAGTAGTAAAAGGCACTATAATTTTTGCTGGATCTATACCTGCTAGTTGACGAAGTCTCAGCTTACCTTTTATAATTAATTCAGAGACTTTTTCCACATAAGTTTTTAATTTTTTACTTGGTTTATTAGGTATAAATATCCACTATAAAATAATATCTTCCTTCTGCATTAAAATCCCTGTAGGAGAAATTCTGGAAGGGTGCGTGGGGACTTGGAGTCAATCTGAGGCATGTAAAGAGAAAATATAAAGAATTTCAGCAAGAAAAGCCACTGTGTGATAATTTATATTAAACGCTGTCTCCACGCACAAGGCACAGGCTGCGGCTGAGGGAGGGAGGGCTCGTGCCAAGCCGCGCTGGTGGCAGGCAGCCGAGCGGGGTAAGGAGGGGTCCTAAAACCAAACGTTGGGTGCCAGATGATGGCATAAATCACAAACAATCCCACACCAGTTTGGAATTATGATTAATAGAATGGTTATTTATTTAAAGGGCAAAAACTTACAGATCACCGTTAATCTGGGTATTCCATTGTTGTAGCAGGTCACGGCCCCATAAATTTATTGCAATATTGGCTATATATGGACTTAGTCTTCCTATTTGCCCTTCAGGCCCTATGTATTCGACCTATCTTGTGCTTGTTTTACATGAGATAGGGTTCCAATTCCCAGGAACTGAACATCTACCTCTTGAAGAGGCCAATTCGGATGCCAAGATTCTGGAGTAATGATACTTACATCCGCACCTGTGTCTAATAAGCCTTCAATAAAAATGCCATTTATACAGACTCTTAGCTTTGGTCATTGATCATTAATAGAAGTCTGCCAAAATACACGTTTACTCTGTCCTACTGGATTTTTTGACTCATCCCCCACATATAATTCATCATTTAGACCAGTATTACTTTTACAGCAGAAATTGGACCTTTTAGTTTTCTTGGTGAGGCACATTCTCCACTGTGACTGGGAATGACTGGGCCACTGTTGGCTTGGGGGCCTGCGAGAGGCCCCTCAAGGGTTTTCCCAATGGTATCAGGTTTCCTTGTCTGTCTGTTGTTGACCTGCATTCGTTGGACCAATGTCGGCCTTTACTGCATCTCCTACATATACCTGAAGGCCAAGGTCTCCTATTTTTATCATTCCCAGAGGAGATATTATTCCTAGAAGTTCTTTGTCTGCAATCCCTTTTCAGATGCCCTAATTTACCACAATTAAAACACCTGGCAGTTTGATGTCTCCTCATTGCTTTGGAAATCACTTCTCCTACCCAAGATTCATCATTATAGCTAAACGTCTCAACATTCATCATATGCTGAATCCATTCATCCATAGGTGCTGATCTAGACTTTAAAGGCCCAATTATCTTTTTGCAATCTATATTTGCATTTTCAAAAGCTAGAGATTCAAGAAGTATTCTTCTATCTTCTGGGTCTGTTACCCCTATGTCCAGAGCCTTAATTAATCTTTGCAAAAAGTCAATAAAGGGTTCTCTCTGTCCCTGCCTAATCCTGATATATAATTCGACCCTTTTCACTGGATCTTGTATCCTATTCCAAGCATTTAAGGCTGCTTGGTGACATAGACATAATACTTCGTCGTCGTAAAGAGCTTGGACCTGTGGATCAGCATATGCTCCTACACCAAGAATTTGATCTTGGGAAACCTCCACACCTTTTGCTCTTCCTTGCTTTTCCACATGTTTGGATTCTTCTCTGAAATAAATTCCAAACATCAAGGAAGGTCCATCATCTAAAACTGCAGACACTAACTGAGAGAAATCATGGGGGTTAGCTCTGACATTAGAGGCCCAAGTCTTTATCATTTCCTTAACAAATGCAGAGTGCAAGCCATAATTAACAACAGCTTGCTTAATTTCTTTTAGATCATTCAGTTCTATTGGCTTCCATCTAGCATCTTTGACTCCCTTTGAGCCTTTAGAAGTTGATGCTTTGTCAGAATTAATTACAGGGTATGTCACTAAAACCCTGGGTAAGCCAGTTTTAATAGCTGGTGGTGGCATTGTATCCTGTCCTTGTGCCTCCTTACTCTGTTCACCAGCTCCAATAAGTTCTTCAATCTTTTCAAATCTTTTTATCATCATCTCTCTTAAATCCTGAATCTCCTGACCTGTATGTGTTTCTAGGGATTTCACTAAGGTATCAAATTTTTGGTCTCTATTCTGTACCCGTGTTTCCAAAGTTTTAATTTTTTCCTTCAAAGATAATATGTCCTCTTTAAACTTTTCTTGTATATCATGTAGATTCCCATCTTGGACGTACATTCTGTCTGTTACCTTATCAAAATGTTGGGGCAGCTGGCCCAATCCCTGCGTTCAGGGGCGTGGCTGCCCCAGGGAAGTGGGATACCCTTAAATAGGATCGGGGCACCGGAAGGAGCCCGTTTGGCTCTCCCCTGCGTACCTTCTGCTCCGCTGGACCCTTGGTTCTGTAAGTTCCCTTATTTCCCCTTGTATTAAAACTGATTTATTATAAAGGACTATCGTGGTTATTCCCTAACCCCTATAACCGCCGGTACCTTTGCCGGTACATAACCGCCGGTACCTTTGCCGGTACATTTGGCGCTCCAACATGGTGACTAAATCCACTTAAAAACCTTACATGGGGCAGAACGCGGACCGCTCCGCACCGCGGGACCAGACAAAACCGCGGCTAGCTCCGGCCCCGTGGCGCGTGAGCCCCATCCAGGGAGTCCTGCGCGCGCGTTTCCTCCCTCCCACCCGCAGTTCTTGCACAGACCCGAAGCTGATATTAAGCTAGCAGATTGCTACCCGCTCGCCCGCCAGCTATTTGTGCAGCTTTTGCAGGGATTCAACGTTGATTTCAGGCTAGCGAAACATCGCCGCCTTGAACTCTATGCGGGACGCCATCTTTGGTTTCCCAAAACACGTGAAACTCGGTACACTGCGCCATCTAGTGGCAGACAACAGTAATTACAGGTAATTTTTTCATTTGATTGGATTTAAGCATTAAGATTAAAAATGTCTGATAATATCACTATTGAAGGATTCTATAATTTGTTTAATTACACGATGACCGAATTTTTGAGCGATACAGATGTGGTTTCCTTTGGCTGGATATTTACAGGGCTTGGTATCTTCTTTATTTTTATTTTTTTCATTTCAACGTGGTTGGAAGATAAAAAAGAGATAGAGTACTTACAGGCAGGAGCTAAAAAACTAAACAAGGACATAACTGGTTTGGAAAACACTAATAAACAGCTTGAAAAGATGGTTGCAGCTCTCGAGGAAAGGAATAATAGACTTTCCTCTGAGATGGCTTTGTTACTTGAGAAATTTGGAACTTTCGAGGAGAAGTTTGAATCTCATGAGGAAAGGAATAACAGATCTCTCTCTGAGATGGTTTTATCACTTGAGAGGAAAATGCAAGGTATGGAGGCAGGAACAGCGGATCTGAATCATAAGTTACAATCCCTGTCGGTAAGAACTGAAACACTACATGAGAATTTGAATCATAAGTTACAATCCCTGTCGGTAAGAACTGAAACACTACATGAGAATTTGAATCATAAGTTACAATCCCTGTCGGTAGAAACTGAAACATTATCTGAGAAGATTCGAACCGTTGAATGTATTAACAAGACTTTATCAAAGAGCTATGAAAGATTGCTGGACAGAATTTCAATACAAGATGGCACCATTCATGCCATAAAAATTCTGTCCAAGGATGAGACGTTATCGGAGTTGGACAAACTTCAAACCCTTGAATCCTCTATGAAAACCTTGGAACATAATACTGGGCAAGAGATTGAGGCATTGCAGAAGGTAATGGTAAATAGATTTGAAAAGATTGAGGAAATTATGGACTCTCATGAACAGGAGCAAATAGTACAAAAGAAAGTCCCAACCCCATCGATAAATAGAACTCTCCGGGATAGCTTCAATAGAACTCTACCTATTTTCCCAGTGATAACTACAGAAAAGGTGACTGGTTCTAAAAACCCTAAGATCACCAAGGAATATACATGGGAACCCATCTGTATGAATGAGCTGAAGGAAATTAAACAAGCTGTTATGAATTTTGGGATGCATAGCTCCTTTGTTAAGGAGATGCTAAAGTCTTGGTCCATTACAATTAACCCCACCCCTAGGGACTGGTTGGACCTAGTCTCAGCTGTTTTAGAGAATGGACATCAATTGAGCTGGAGGTGCATGTACAGACAAGAGGGTAGGCTTTTAGAACAGTAGGAAAGATCAAAGGGAGTTGACATCACCCTAGATCAAATTATGGGTGAAGGACTTTATTCTGATCCTCTAGAACAAGCTAATTATGATGAACACACTCTATCCATATGTACTACCGCAGCCTTGAAGGCTTGGGACAGGGTTCAAGACCCAAGACAGAGAACGGAATCATATATCAGAGTTAAACAAAGTCCGAGAGAACCATTTGTTGACTTTTTACATAGACTAACTAAAGCTGTACAAATAGGGATATCTGACCCAGAAGCAAGGCAGGTAATAATTGAGTCCTTGGCTTATGAGAATGCCAATGTAGAGTGCAAAAGGGTTTTGACGCCTCCAAAGATCAGATCAGCACCCCTGGAGGAATGGGTCTTACATGCAATGAATATTGAATCGAATGAGCTTCACGCCGATACGTGGGTAGAAGAAGCCATTGCCAACGCTAAAAGGAGATATCAAAATATCAAATGTTTTAATTGTGGCAGAATGGGACATATGAAACGGAATTGCAGACAAAGGATTTACAGGAATAATAATAATAATAATGCCCTTTCCAGGAATAACAGGAATAGAAGGCCTCAGCCTTCAGGGTTATGTAGGAGATGTGGGAAAGGTAGACACTGGGACAGCGAATGCAGATCGTCAAGAGATAGGCAAGGAAATCTGCTGCAGGTGGGAAACGCCATGGGGGGCCTCTCGCAGGCCCCTATGGCGAATGTGGTCCAGTCATTTCCCGTTACAACGGAGAACATGCCTTGTCAGGACAATTAGAAATCCCCATGTCTGCTGTTGGAAGCAAAAATAGCCCAAAAGATGAATTACGTGTATTTTGGCAAACTTCTATAAGTGATCAAAGACCGAAGTTAAGAGTGTGTGTAAATGGCATTTTCATTACTGGCCTGCTGGACACAGGAGCGGATGTTAGTATCATTACTCCAGAATCTTGGCATCCGTATTGGCCACTACAGGATGTAAATGTTCGACTTTTGGGAATTGGGACCCTATCTCGAGTAAGGCAAAGCACGAGATGGGTCGAATGCATTGGTCCTGAGGGACAAATAGGAAAATTAAGGCCATATGTAGCTAATATTGCAGTAAATTTATGGGGTCGTGACCTATTGCAGCAATGGAATACTCAAATTAACATTCCTGCTGCCTCTAGAGCATATATTTCTGAGGAAAACATCAAAAGGTATTACAGATGGCGAAAACCAGCCATTCGGGCTGTACAAGAACACAAACCAATGGATGCCCCTCCAGAATCACCAACAGCCCTACCTCTAAATTGGTTGACTGAGAAACCGATATGGACAAAACAATGGCCTTTATCTGAGGAAAAGTTGCAAGCTTTAGAACAGCTAGTACAAGAGCAATTGGATGCTCAACATATAGAAGAATCTACTAGCCCTTGGAATTCTCCTGTACTTGTGGTTAAGAAAAAATCTGGTAAATGGAGAATGGTGACGGATCTCAGAGCTATAAACAGGATTATTCAACCTATGGGCTCTCTGCAATCTGGACTTCCTTTGCCTTCTTTATTACCAAAAGGATGGCCTCTCATAGTTATTGATTTGAAGGACTGTTTCTTCACCATACCTTTACAAGAAAAAGATAGAGAAAAGTTTGCCTTCACAGTGCCTACTTATAATAACTCTCAACCTACCAAGAGATACCAGTGGACCGTCCTCCCACAGGGCATGTTGAACTCTCCTACCCTGTGCCAATACTTTGTGAATCAACCATTACAAATAATACGCAAGATGTTTCCCAAATCCATTGTTTATCATTATGTAGATGACATCTTATTGTCTGATTCAAACATGGATACCTTAGAGAGAATGTTTGAAGAGGTAAAAATAGTTCTACCTAAATGGGGATTACAGATTGCTCCCGAAAAAATTCAGAGAGGAGATTCTGTTGATTATCTAGGTTATAGAATAGGTTTGCAAAAAATTAAGACACAAAAGGCACAAATTAGAAGAGATCAACTGCAAACTCTTAATGACTTTCAAAGGTTGTTGGGAGACATTTCCAGCCTTCGACCGGCTGTTGGGATAACACCTGATATGATAATTCACTTAAACAAAACCTTAGATGGGGAAAGAGACCTAAACAGTCCCAGAGAATTAACAGCTGAAGCAGAAAAAGAACTGACAATGGTTGAAGAAAGATTGCAAGAAGCACATGTGGATAGGGTGAATCCAGAACTCAGTTGTATTCTCGTCATATTGCCTTCAAAAATTTCTCCTACAGGAATTTTAATGCAAAGAGATGATATTATCTTAGAGTGGATCTTTCTACCTCATAAGCCAAGTAAGAAATAAAAACCTATGTGGAAAAGGTTTCTGAACTAATCAGAAAAGGCAAATTGAGACTTCGTCAACTAGCAGGCATAGACCCAGCAGAAATCATAGTGCCTTTCACCGCTGATGAGATACGAAAATTGTGGGAAGATAATGAACCATGGCAAAGAGCTTGTGCTAACTTTTTAGGAGAAATTAATAACAACTATCCAAAAAGCAAAAGGCTTAACTTTATAAAGAGAACTTCTTGGATTCTTCCTCGAATTGTCCGTGATGCTCCAATAACTGGAGCCCGCACATTTTATACTGATGCTAATAAATCAGGGAAGGCAGGCTACAAATCAGAAGACTTGAGTAAGGTGGAACAAAGTCCTTACAATTCTGTCCAAAAGGCAGAGTTATTTGCCATTCTTATGGTGCTAAGGGATTTTAAGGAACCTCTTTAATTATTACTGACTCACAATATGCAGAAAGAGTTATCTTACATATTGAAACTGCCGAATTCATACCTGAACTAACCTCATTGTTTATCCAGGTACAAGAAATGATCAGGAACAGACTTTACCCTTTGTATATAACACACATCCAATCCCATACGGGTCTGCCAGGTCCTTTAGCATGTGGCAATGCAGATATTGATCAGTTATTGATTGGTAGTGTGCTGTAGGCTTCCGAATTTCATGAAAAGCATCATGTCAATATCAAAGGCTTGAAGAAAGAGTTTTCTATTACATGGCAACAAGCTAAGGAGATTGTAAAGAAATGCCCTACTTGCTCTTTCTATAACCAAGCACCACTGCCTGCAGGGGCTAATCCAAAGGGCACCAAAAGGAATGAAATCTGGCAGATGGATGTGTTCCATTTTGCAGAATTTGGAAAATTAATATATGTACACCATACCATTGACACTTATTCAGGATTCCAATGGGCAACTGCTTTAAGCTCAGAAAAGGCCGATTCAGTAATCACTCACTTATTAGAAGTTATGGCCATCATGGGTATACCTGCACAAATAAAGACGGATAATGGTCCAGCTTATGTCTCTAGAAAAATGAAACGGTTTTTTGCCTATTACAATATTAAGCATGTTACAGGCATACCCTACAATCCTACAGGTCAAGCAGTCATTGAAAGATCAAATAGGACTATAAAGGATATGTTAAACAAGCAAAAGGGGGTGGAAAATACCCCCAGAAATAGATTATATAATGCTTTACTAACCTTGAATTTTCTCAATGCTAATGAGAAGGGGACAACAGCTGCAGAAAGACATTGGATAATGGAAAAGTCTGTTGAATTAAATCAACCAGTTTATTTCAAGGATGTGCTAACCTCACAATGGAAGCCAGGGGATGTGCTGCGTTGGGGAAGGGGTTTTGCTCTTGTCTCCACAGGAGAAGAAAAATCGTGGATACCATCAAAGTTAATAAAGGTTCGGTTTGAAGAGGAGAAGCCCCTTGGAAAAGAAAAATAACAATTCATGCACAAGGATGGTAAACATACTGATGGTAAGAGACCTATAGCTTGGGGGCAGGGTTCTTTTCTTGTCTCCACAGGAAGATGCTCACCTTCAAAGGACCAGAGGGACCCTGGATACCTTGAATATTGATGGATTGGAACCAATTGCAACCCAACACAGATCAGCATTAACATTGGGTAAGCTCTGTGAGTATAAAAAACAATTTTTGAATGTGTGTCAATATGCATTTCTTCATAGATATTTAGAGCTGGTTTCTTGGAGTTGGACTCTGGCCCAGTCCCTGTCCAATTCCAAGCTTGTTTATAAGAGATTTCTCAGAGTTTCTGTCTCAGGTTAGGAGTCAAATTATGAGACAGAATATTAATAACAATAATGTTGATAATGGTACCAATATATTTGCCTTCTTTGCCTTCATTCATATCTATGGTTGTCTTTAATGCACCTTTCATTGAAGATATGCACGTATACGTCTGTATGTGTCTTTGTAGATAATGCTTATCTCTCTCGCAACAAACGACAAAATTTTTTCTTCAGTAATCTTTGCAGTTTCCAGGATGAAGACGGGGCCCCGCGACATCATGACGTCATGTTTTTGTAGCGCTAATATTTGGCCTGTTTTTTGGTACCAATTGCAGAGAACACTTTTGAATGGTGCACATTTTTGACAACATTCTAGCCTCGTTTTCTAAAAAAATTCAGAGGCTGGACACATTTTTCCTAGATGAAATGTTACCCTGGGTATTCTACCATCATTTGCTTTCACAGGAACCCCTGAGAAGAAAAGTCGCCCCTATGTCAGCTGGAAGCAATCTTAGATGACGACGCCCCCCCTTCCATCAAAGTTTACCCTCAGGTTTAGGGACACTAATTGGTGGCTGGTATAGGGTGGTCGGGTTGTGGAAGGCTTTATATGGACTCAGGGGTATAAATTATGTGTATATATACATATATATATATATGTATATATATATATATATATATATATATATATATATATATATATATATTTAAAAAAGGGGGTGAGGGATTAACTGGTGATCTGAAGGAATAATTGATTTTTGTGAGTTATTGTTTTTTGAAAAACTATATGAGTGTTGATTCTTGTATATTGATATATTGAACATTGTATGAGAGTATGATACTACCTCTGTTTGAAACAATTGTTATATTGACATTGTTTGCTATATTGCAATGTACATCTCTACCTCTGATACTATTTATGTAATGACATTGTTTACTATATTGCAATGTACATTTCTACCTCAGATATTATTTATGTAATGACCCTGTTTACATTTGGAAATCATTGTCTTCATTTATTGTACAGTTGTCTATTCTATTAGTCATACAGTTACATAAATGTTGAGAATCATATGTTGGTCATATTTATATTTAGGACAATCAGGTTTTTTAGACACATAGAGGTTGTATTTAGTATAGATAGCATAATCTTCGACCTCATTGAAGAGCTGTAGAACATGGCCTTTAATCTAACCTAGAGTTTTGTATTTATGAGACACAATCACTCCTGGCAACAATGCTCTACTCCCGAGAGAACGTTGAGCACCTAAGACACTCCACTGGGAGTTTGTCTTCTTCTTGGCAGAACTGGCCTTGGGGCAAAGAAAAGCCCATACCTCCATTACTGACTAAAGTACGAAATATCCATAAGTGGATAAAGCAGAATTGTCTTATCTTGCCAAGACAGGATAGGATAGTTCTACTAAAGGTTCCTTGCCATTGTATAATGGTATGTCAGGTTTTTTCAGGCCTCAGCCAAAGTTGGTTGCCTCAACATTGCTATCAAGACTTCGTATGGTTGCCCAGGTAGTCAATTGTCTCTGTCTTCTGTTGCACATTTTGGAAGTTTCTCGTTTGTGCTTCCTGGTTGCTTTGGTAATATTACTTTCCCTCTCAGATCTTTGATGGGGTTGAAGATTAGATAATGGTAGCTACCTTCTACATTATTTAGACTTCCCAAAGTAGAGGGATTAGAAAAATTTTTTGTTATATACTCCTCACCTGATATTGTTTACTTCTTGTAATTTTATATGATCTGTTCCCACTGTATATAGTTGTATTTGGTTTCTGAATCTGTCTTATTTAGACAAAAGGGGGAGATGTTGGGGCAGCTGGCCCAATCCCTGCGTTCAGGGGCGTGGCTGCCCCAGGGAAGTGGGATACCCTTAAATTGGATCGGGGCGCCGGAAGGAGCCCGTTTGGCTCTCCCCTGCGTACCTTCTGCTCCGCTGGCCCTTGGTTCTGTAAGTTCCCTTATTTCCCCTTGTATTAAAACTGATTTATTATAAAGGACTATCGTGGTTATTCCCTAACCCCTATAACCGCCGGTACCTTTGCCGGTACATAACCGCCGGTAACTTTGCCGGTACATCAAAACTTTGTGATAACGTCTGAACATCAAATTCAACAGCCTGAACCCTTTCAGGTAACTTCCTAGTACCCTTGTATATGGAGTCAATTTTGTCTATCATAGTATCCACTTGTTCAGATAACCTCTGATTTTCAATAATTTTAATCCTTTCTACTAGTTGTTCATTATTAGTCCGTAGAGACTGTATCGTTCTTATGAGTGCCTTATTCTTCCTTAATGATAGAATATGGAAAATAAAACTGAAACCTAGTAACAAGCAAATTAAGGTATCCCGATAATCATATAAACCTTGCATGATATAGTCCATTGTATTAATAAACAAAACAGTAAAATTTGCGTTGGAAACGAAAACTGCCATTTAACCTATTATCCAGCCGGTGGTGCTGTTGCAGAGTTGCGACTAGAACCGCTGCAAAGTTGACTAAAACGGGGTCCTGTTTCAGTGTCCGCCTTAGTATTTGTTAAAAATTGGGAAATGCGAGTTGCTCAACAAAGAAAATGTAATTAAATCAATTCCATACACAGAACTAGAAACCCAGAATCCAAGGGAAAAGAAGAGCAACCTGGAAGCAGCAGCTGCCTATGGCCTCCACATGACAGAGTCACCCTGAGGGGTTGCAGTTTTTCGGCAACCACTTGCACACTGGTTTGAGCCACCAAAGTGCTGCGCTTGCAAGGGAGATTTGAAAGCACTTGCAAGGGAGATTTACTTACTTACTTACATATTTATTTATTTATTTATTTATTTATTTATTTATTTATTTTTGGTTTTTCGAGACAGGGTTTCTCTGTGGCTTTGGAGCCTGTCCTGGAACTAGCTCTGTAGACCAGGCTGGTCTCGAACTCACAGAGATCCGTCTGCCTCTGCCTCCCTTGCAAGGGAGATTTAAAAGCATCTCAGAAAAGAGTAGGCCAGGAGGGCAGAGAGCATACAGTTGCAAGGAAGACTCATTTCATCACAGAGATTCAAAGCTTTCCTCATTTGTTGGACCATTTCCTAGTCCTTCAAAGATACTGCTCTTAAGACTGCAATTTGATTTGTAGAGCATATGACATTGAAGGCAAATATTTGTGTGTTTTTCTTTTGACTTGATCACCATCCATCTGTCTCAACAACATTTGTTTATAAGGTTATTTTTTCCCCAAGCCTTGCATGTCAGAACTGCATTGTCAATGTGCAACAGGGACTGGCAACCAGAGTCATTTATCCCCTGTGTGTTGTAGAGTATACTGGTGTTTGAAGCTCTCAGAAACATAATACAATAACTAAAAGCTCTTAATTGTCACATTAGTTATTTTTGCCTTTTAAAAAACAAAACCCAATTAGTATATACCTCCAGGTCTGTTTCTGGAATCTTGTTGTTTTGGCTCTTGTGCATATCTGATTCTGAAATCATAGCATCAAGATTAGATCCTCATAGGTAGTGAGTCTTGAGTTCAGGTGGAGCATGCCCTCACACTTGACCTTCCCTTTTCAAGGCAAAGTTTATTTTTTGTTTATTTTGCTGGTATATCCTTATAAGTTTCAGAATAATATTATCTAACTCTCCATGAATTATTTGTTTTCTTGACACAAATGATGTTAAAACTTAATATAACTTGTGGAACATAGATATCATTACAATAGCACACCATCTATCTTACTCAGATGGTATCTACCTACTTATTTATGTGTTTTTATGTGACTCTTTATGAAAGCCCCATTTGGTTCAAATAGTTTTTGAAGGTGTAAGTCACAAACAATCTCAAACCAGTTTGGAATTATGATTAATAGAATGGTTATTTATTTAAATGGAAACAAACTTACATATCACCGTCCCAGACAACAGCCCTCTGTGGGATCAGGAAAGGAGTCTAGTAGCTGGGAGCAGAACAAATGGGAAGCAAGACAGCAAATGGGGGGCTGCTGCTGATTTTTAAACAGAGAGACCATGCCCCACTGGGCTGGTATCTCAGTAGCTATTGGCTGAAAGAGCAGAAGAAGCTCCCACAGCAAGATTTCTATATAAATATGTCATATTTATGTATTATAAGTGCTATTTTGTTTTTATATTTAGGATGCCAACTTGTGTTTTCCTGTTTTGCCTTTGGTTTTGGTGCTGCAGGGCAGCACTTCCCTGGTGCTGAGAGATGTTTACTCCTTTTCTATCTTCCTTTCAGTTTGCATAGATTTAGTGTTAATTTCTCTGTAAGCATTTGACAGTATTCTCTAGTGACATCTGATTGGCCTGGAAATTTATTTTTCAGTATTTAATTAAAGATCAATTTCCTTGACTCAGACATGGTTGTTAAGATTTTGTTTTATCTTGATAGATTTTGGCAGCTTTGGGTTCTCCCTACACTTCCCAGGCTAACCATGAGTTCCCCAAATCTATTACACTCAGCTGCAGCTTATTGGTGAATTGTGTTTATTCAGTTTGGTTACAATTCAAGATTAATACCTTGACACTGAGAGAATGAATATACTTATTTTCAGGAAGTCTCTAATAGTATTACATTAAGGAAAGACATTAAATTAAATATTATATTGCATTTGCAAGACAAAATACATTGTAGAGCATTTTAGAATATTTAAAATCATAAAGAACTGGGGGATTGTGACACATGCTTTTAATCACAGCACTTGGGAGGAAGAGGCAGGTGGATCTCTGTGTGTTTGAGGCCAGCCTGGTCTACAGAGTAAGTTCCAGGACAGGCTCCAAAGCTACTAAGATACCTGTCTCAAATAAACAAAACAAAAGAAAAAGGCTTAAAAGAATATTACTCCTATATTCATCACATCTTATATCACAAGATGGAAATAATTTCAGTTTTTTATTGAAATAAACTTGAGGGGCTGGAGAGATGGCTCAGTAATTTAAGAGTAATGGCTTCTTTTCTAGCGGACCAGGGTACTATTCTCAGCACCCACAAAGTGGCTCACAACCATCTCTAACTCTAGTCCTAAGGACTTTGATATTCTCTTCTTGCCTCTGAATATAAGTGGTATGCACCAAAATATACATGTAAGCAAAACACTTATGCACATAAAATAATTTTAAAAATTGAAAAAGAAAAGCACTGCAAATAATATTCGAACCAAGGGAAAATAGAAAATGCCTCAATATGCTAAACAGGGCCCCTACTATTTGCATCTGAATTGCATCCACCTCCCCTTGCTGTTTATATCTGACTGGCAGACAATAGAATGTGTCTCTAAGAAAGTAGCAGTATATTTAGAAATGATTTATTTTATATTTGATAGTACCTTATACAATGAAATTTGTTATTAATTAAATCAAAATGCAAAAGACCTATAAAAGTAAGTTTAATTATTAATCATATTCAGTAGATGAGGGTAACAATGGGAAGATAATTTAAACATTTGCAAAAAGTTCATGGCTCCACATCCTGAGATGTTGACTTGGAGCCCTGGTTCTTATCGTTCCACAACACTCTTTATCCTCCAGTTTTGTCTTACAAACTACCCCTTAACCATCAACTATTAATTCTTAACCACTAACACCATTTAAAAGTGCTCTTCACAGTATACATGAAATAAGTAAAATTCTCAACAATTGAAAGTGAAGCTTTTAAAATGGAAAATAGTCTGTGAGTAATTTCTCTTTGAAGTTCTTGCTTTTCATTGAAAAATTCACTAGCAATATCCATATGCAATTTTTCATAATGGGTAAAACCCAGCAAAAGCAAAGTAGCTAAGGTATTTGGTAAGGGTTCCCATCTTTTTCTTGTGCGTTAAGCAAATGACATTCTTCATTTGATCCTTGTATTCCTTAAATAATGATAGCTACAGATGACCGTTCTAATATATGTAGGCAGACATTTCTGTTCCATTAGCCCTCTCCAAAATAACCACACAGAGACTTTTTTATTAATTATAAATGTTCAGCCAATTGCTTAGGCTTACTACTAACTAGCTCTTTCATGTTAATTAATCCATATTTCATATCTATTCTTTACTATGCAGTGGTACCTTTTTAAGCATGACATGTTGATCTCCTGCTTCCTCTGAGTCTGACTGGTCACTCTGCCTCCTTCTTCCCCATATGCTCTTTTGGTCTGTAAGTACTGCCTAACATCTACCTGCCTAGTTATGGGCCATTTAGAACTACTGATACCTGATGTGTATAGCATTCTTAGCAAAAACAGCAATAGTCAAATACTTGTTCTCAGTCTTCTTGATGTGGGTGTCCTGCTCCAATTAGTTAGAAATGTGGGGCTGCATACCAGGATCTACATCTGTAGTTTCATAAAAGTGATCCATAAGATCCTTAAATAATAAAACTATTTCACTTGAATTAGTATTAAATGGATGTGACTTGTAGGTACAAGAGTATAATTACAAATTGATTCACTGAGTAGATTTACTGAGCATAACCAGTACCATGATTAAATGTGTGTTACTGTCCCTTATGATGAATATTCCTGTGTTGAGCACCTCTCTTAGAGCTCCTGTTGTTCTGGTTAAGCATGGAGTTTCCTGGACTCCAGGATTCTCTGTTGGTAGGGGTGTTCACAGCTGTCAATTCATTCATCTTTGAAGACAGTTCTATTTGTGCACATTGTCAAGAGTCTGTGTATTTGGGAGTGAGCACTCAAACTACAATCTCAGGGTTGGTTAATTAGAGACAAAAATGGTAAATATCACAATCCTTTTGGCTGCCACTTCATGTAAATGTTGGCATGGAAACCAGGTCTGTGTTTTTAATTGCACTTATTGGTAATGTATAGACAAAGACTTCAGGTTTTACTTCTTGTTTCCTTCTTAGTCTTATTGAAATCCATTAAAATGGTAAGTTTTTGATATTAATAGAATCTACATTGTAAAGTTATCAAAATAAAGAAACCACCATTGGATTCACACAAAGTTATTAATGAAACCACAGACTAGTGAGATTTCACTAATTTCCTCTATAATATCAAGTCTCCTTCATTCTCTCTATTTTAAGCTCCATGGTCTCTACTTTCATGACCCAGAGAATTTTGGCAAAGCATTGGTTTTTGACACCGTGAGTTGTCCTTAGTTGAATTTGTATGATGTTTCTAGACTGAAGCCATGATTTATTGGCAAGGGCCCTGTAGATATAATATGCCTATCTGAGGGCACGGAGTCAGGGATACATGATGATACATGTTATTTTTTTTGTTGTTGTTGTTTTTTGTTTTTTCGAGACAGGGTTTCTCTGCAGCTTTAGAGCCTGTCCAGGAGCTAGCTCTTGTAGACCAGGCTGGTCTCGAACTCACAGAGATCCGCCTGCCTCTGCCTCCTGAGTGCTGGGATTAAATGCGTGCGCCACCACCGCCCGGCCGATACATGTTATTAGTTATGACACTGATCATTTTATTTACAAGGAGTCTGCCAATTTTCTCAGAGACATAGTTCTATTTTATTATTATAATAAAAGCATTGAGGGAGATGCAAAAATTGAATTTTCACAAATATCCAGTTTCATTTCATTTTGAAAGAACCTTACTATGCAACCTAGAGTGACATGATATTTCAATCCCCTTTGTCCAGCTGCTAAGGGATGGGGCTACTTGTTTCCCAGACAAGGAAACTCTGACCCATGGTTAAAGGTATATCAATAGTGGCACACCCATCTAGAATAGTAAGGTAGTTCTCCAACAAACTCCACTCCTATCACATCGCCTAGCATTGTGGTAAATATCAATGCTGTTTACAAATTCTATGTTAAATATCCATCAATACCCCCATCCCATCCATGGACACTGCAAGCTACAAGTCCCACTCTGCCCCAAACCCTCCTATCCCCCCACAATCTCAGTGGAACTCTGAAACACAGCCTGCTACTACACAAAAAGATCAAGAAGTAACTGACCAGCAACCCAATAGGACACCCCACTCTCTAGGTCCTCCATGTGTTGCAAGCCCCAGGTCCTAACCCCACCTGCCTCGGTTTCTCTAGCTAACCAGCAGGCAAGTTTCCTGCAGGTATGCTGCTCCAATACCCCTATCCCATTCAACAGATCCTGCTAGCTACAAATCCCATTCTGCTCCACAACCCTCCTATCCTACCCCCTGCAACCTCAGAGGAAAACTGAAACACAAGTTGCAACTAAACATAGAGGACTACCAAAAGAGGACCAAAGTCTCATGAAATGTTAATGATTTCATTAATGTATCAAGTCTTGTCTAAGTTCTCTCAAGAAAAATAAGACACTTTACATAAATCCTGAATGCATAATAAGTAAATAACCAAATAGGCAACAGATTAAACAGTTCTCTATGATGAGAGCAAGGAAAGAGATATCTTTATTGATGGAGTCATTTGGGGGCTAGCCAGAAGCCTGGCAATAGAGAAATTACCAAAAATCCACAAGGATGACCCCAGCTGAGACTCTAAGCAATAGTGGAGAGGGTACCTGATCTGGCCTCTTCCTGTAGTCAGACTGATGAGTATCAGGTCCATCCACCCAGAATGGAAACAGAGGCAGAGACCTGCAGTGGAACACTGGGCTGAGATCCTAAAGTCCAGCTGAAGAATGGGAGGAGTGAAAATATTAGCAAAGAGATCAAGACCATGATGGCGACACCCACTGAAATAGTCTACCTGAGCTAATGGAAGCTCACTACCTTCAACTGTACAGGGAAAGAACCAGCATAGGTTCAAACTAGTCCCCCTGAATGTGGGTGACAGTTGTATGGCTGGGCAGACTGCAGGGTCTCTGGCAGTGGAACCAGGGTTTATCCCTACCGCTTGTACTGGCTTTTTGGAACCTGTTCTCCTTGGGTGGACACCTTGTTCAGCCTAGATATAGTAGGGAGGGCCTTGCAGTTTTGTATTAGTCTGAAATATTTCCTCAATTATATATTTTTTTTTGGTTTTTCGAGACAGGGTTTCTCTGTAGCTTTTGGAGACTGTTCTAGAACTAGCTCTTGTAGACCAGGCTGGTCTTGAACTCACAGAGATCCGCCTGCCTCTGCCTCCCGAGTGCTGGGATTAAAGGCGTGCGCCACTGCCGCCCGGCCCTCAGTTATATTTTTAGTAAAGCTGGTTGTCTTCCTATTATAGCTCTATAGCATTTTAGAGAAAGTGAGAGATTTTTTTTTTCTTAAAAAGTCTTGTTAGGAGGTTGTATACTTGAAGCTTCAAATAACTGGACCTTCACCAAGGACTGATGTAAACTCAAGGATTGAAGATGTCCATGGCACACCTCTACACAGAGGAGACTTATTGTACTGTAAGGGAGGAAGACCTGTGTGTACAAAAATCATGCATAACACACTAAACAAAGAAAAACGGGGGCATGGAGAAAAGTATAGTAGACACACATACTGCAGGGTGTTAACATTCCAATATTTGTTATGTATGAATATTCTGTGTGTGTCTATATGCATACTTGAGTCCATAACTTGATACTGCATGTTTTACTAATAAGGACACTTGATAATAGGATTCAACCATAAAGAAAAAGCTCTTCAGGGTAACTGTATGTAAGCCACTAATGAACAATAAAAATCAAGATTATAATGGTTATGAAAATGACAGATTAGATAGAACGATGGTGACTTTTAGAACTGATTATCAGGTTTGCTAGGGGGAAGAGTGTTAGGCAGGACTTACACTGTCCCTGGGATAGAGTAGGCACCTGGTTCATGGACGGTTAAATAAATAAATGAGTGCATACAAATTTAATTTATTCTCTTGTTCCAGCTTCCATCTTCAAGTATATCTCATAATTGATGTGGTCTTCACACTTTTCCTATATAATTTGCTACCATTTGAGTCCAATCCCTGTCCCAAAGAGTTTTGTTTTCATAACTAACATTTGTAACATTCTTCAATCCTCATTATTATTTTTGTCATATTGCTAACTAATCATCTTGGTAGATGATTGCATCATATTTGTGACTGTATTAGTGGAATATTTATTTCTTTGTTCTCTGAAATAGCAAACAGAATACATAATATCATATATCAAAATTTTCTAAAGAACATAGCATTGTAGACTATTGTGTTTCATGAAAATATCTTTATCCATCAATTCCTGATGTGAATTACTTGATTGAATGTTTCCCATAATCAAAATGAACACTTCAGTAAAATAATTTGATATTAGAAGGAAACAGCAGGAGTTTTTGTTTGTTTTTAAAAATTAAAATGGTCAACCCTAACACCATACACAGAAGTAACATTATAAATATTTAGTAGAATATATTTATGTATTTAGGAATGTTCTAAATACATATACATATGTGTGTCTAGAAATATGTTTGTGTGTGAATATATAGGAATGTATGTATATATACATATATATATGTGTGTGTGTCAACAATTAATTTAAAAGAAGCTATGAATTTGAAAATAGCAAGAATGGACATATAAGAGGGTTTGGACGGAGTAAAGGGGAATGATACAATTATGTTATAAATCTAAAAATATAAAAAATAATTTAAAAAACAAAACAATTATCCAACCATAAATAGATACAGTGAGGCAAAAAAATCCATCCTATAAGCAGTGACTCCTAGAAGAAAGTGAAGCTTCTGAGTCTAGACACATGATGCTTGCAGTTCCCACATAGACTTTGCAGGAAGCACACTGGGATTTCATTTAAAATGAGGCATGGAGCTATAGTGCATACCTGTAGGCTGAGGCTACTCGCTTGTTTACCAGTTGCTCTGACCCAAAATTATCACTCAGAAACAATATTATTTGCAATACTGTTTAACCAATAGTTTAAACATTTTTTTCTAGATAGCTCTTACAACTAGAATGAACCCATTTCCATTATGTTATATTTTACCACTAGTGTTGTGGCTTACCGGCAATGTTCCAGCTGACAGCCAGTGTCTTTCCCTTCTGGTGGCTACATGGCATCTCTCCGATTGTGCATACTCTATATATCTCTTTCAGCCTGGGTTTGCTCTGTTAAGCCATTGCTGAAAGTAGCTTTTTTATTAACCAATTACAGTAAAACATATTAACAGCATACATCACCTTCCACATCACATGCTGTCTGTTTTTATACTCATCCTAGGTATGATGTTTTCCGATGTAATTAAAACAGAGTCTATTTCCTCCAGGAATACATAGCAAACAGATATTTTGCATTCATCTTTCCAAGCACTACTGAAATGTTACTTCCTTGTATAGTTTGTCCACAATCTTCATTCAACAGCATCCACATTATGCCAGTTTGCACAGTCTTTATACAGAGAAAAAAAGAAAAAAGCAACTGTTGGTTGTTATTCATTGTCTGAAGCTACTTTTTTTTCAAATGGATTCATTAACATTGTTGAGGCCTTTCTTAATTTTTCTTTAATATTCACTTTTTTTCATTAGATAACTCAAGGTGACCTACGGTTAAAGAATGTACCACTTCTGAAATATGCCTTTCTTTTCATGCTTGATGGTATACACCTTACTCCCAACACTCAGCACCAGGACAAAGGCAGAGGCAGAGGTGACATTATGTGAGACTTCAAGGTAGTTGTGATCATCTTAGAGGTTTCTAAGCCAGATGGAAATATCAAGAGCTATTTTTTAAATTTTTTTTTTGTTGTTGTTGTTGTTGTTGTTTTCGAGACAGGGTTTCTCTGCAGCTTTAGAGCCTGTCCTGGAACTAGCTCTTGTAGACCAGGCTGGTCTCGAACTCACAGAGATCCACCTGCCTCTGCCTCCCGAGTGCTGGGATTAAAGGCGTGCGCCACCACCGCCCGGCTTTTAAAATGTTTTTATTCTCATAAAAAGCAGTGATTTTTTTGAGGGTCTAGGAAGCATCTTCCTTTATGTACCCTTGGTATACTCCTCCTAAGTAGTTTCTAGTCCATGAATTTTCATCTGGGCCCCAGAGCTCTGTTTAAACTTCCTCTTCCTCTTGATTAGTGTGTCCTTTGTAATTCATCATCATGGATAGAGTCCTGTGGAAATTATATCTTCAAATGAGCCTGAACAATCCCAAGTCATCAAATATAATTTCAGTAACGAACCTCAATGCTTTACATTTGAATACTTCCCCAAATGGTTACAATTTATTAATGTCAGATTAAAGGACTCTGTTCATTTTTCCAACTCAGTTAAAAGACAGTCAATAAATGGTGCTGCCTTGGCCAGACTTCTAATGGATATTTGTTGAGTATGCAGACCCAAGTTTGGAATGACTCAACTAATGTCAGGAGATTATTGACATGCTTTCCCTCTGTTCAGAATATGACTCTTTTTTTTTCTCTAGATGATATTTTATTTATTTATTTATTTTTAACTAAACTAGTGGGTTTTTTATGGTTTATTTTTTTATATTTAAAAATTTCCATCTCCTCCCCTCCTCCTCCCCCTTCCCTCTCCTCCCCTTCACCCATATCCCCCTCCCTCAGACCAAACTGGACTCTCTGAATGTGACCGACAGTGGAGGCTGACTGAGAAGCCAAGGACAAAGGCATTGGGCTTTGATTCTTCTGCATGGACAGGCTCTGTGGGAGCCTTCTCAGCCTGGTTGATCACCTTCCTGGACCTGGGGGGATTTGGCAGAATATGACTCTTTATAAAACCTTTTGGCTAATGAGATAACAATTATGTATTGAAGACATTATATCAAGAGCCAAAAAGCTGCACCACCCATAAGTACCATCATATCAGTTGATAGGCAACCTCCTTTAATTTCATCACACTCCTTTGCTTGTCTGCTCTCATTGACAAAGATTTCTACAATCCATGAAGAAAATCAATGGTGTTTAATCGTCAGTGACAATGATGAAAACGGGCAGAAGGAAGACAATCATTAACAAACATTCACGCAAAAACCACTTACCATTTTCTTTGTCTCTACCATTCCTGATTGGAAAACTTAGTTTTCCCTGTCATCTGGACAAATCACCTAGATACTGACCAATATTTTATTTTCTGAACTATGTTTATATTTGCACTTATCAATGATCCTTTAAAAGATACTAAATAAAGATGTGTTAAAAGTTTGAAAACATGAAAGGAATACTGATTTTTTATATACTTGTACAGGGTCTGAAAGCTTGCAAGGCAGGGGCATAGTAACATCCAGTTAATTAATTTAAACAGACATGAAAATATTAAAGGAGGAACATTGTCAGTAGGAATGTTTAAAGAAGGATGGAAGGACAACCCAGATGATTCTACTTGGGCCCACACTGAAGTATCCTATTGCTTTAATTTGTTTGTTCTGGGAACTAAATTTCTGTCATAGTGAATTAAATGGATTAGATTGGTGAGCTGCATATCAGATTCTTTTATCTTTCAAATGTGATTTTTTATTTTTATCAAAGTGATACTTACACAGATGGTTATAGAGGGTTCTACAAAGTCAATAGTGAAGAACTGTAATGCCCTAGGATAATTATATTTCCCAATAGCATTGGCTTTCAGTGGCTCCACCTATGGCCTTGGCATTTAGATTATTTAAAATACAGATGTGGATATGTCTTGTTCATTGGCTTGAGGTATTATCAAAGAAAGCATATTCAGGGAAGAAATGAGCCATTCTATAATGTTTTTTCTCATTCTGATAGGTTGAGAGAGTGGCACTAATATGGGAATGACTAATGTTTACTTAAGTGATTGTTCCTTTACTAGACATTTGCCAAGAGGCTACATAATCAGTATATTTGGTCTTTTTACAACTTTTCATAAAATCCTATTAAAAAATCATTCCTTTTGCTTTACTTATGAGATAAATTGGAACAGAGATTTTATATTACCTCTAAAATGATTGTAAATGGAACAATTAAAATTCAAATCTAGGCCTCCTTTTTCAATAGTTATGTTTATAAGAGCCATACATAATTTCATTCTCACTAGAATCTTATCACTTTTTTTTAGCTCAACAAATAACCATAGGTATTTACCTGTGCCATTATAAATTCTTGATAACCAACATTATGTTGGATGTAAAATTATCCCCAAGGGCACCATAGTTTATTGAAATTATCTACTTTTCTAGTGAATGTGGGCTTGATGTCAATTTAATTGCTATTTTGAACTTTTTTTAGATAAATATCTTTATCAATAATGTGTGAACTTTAAAAATGATACCTCTGTGTATTCATCAGTTAATCTCCTCTGGATAAGATGCTATTAATGGGAATGCTTTTAAAATTAATCTATAAAGATATGAATAATATCCAGTCACATTGATCAATATTACACAGAAGCAACACTAAGGTCATGGTTTCTACTTAATTAGGCAATTAATGGAAAGTGGAAACTAGTTTCTTCCCAGGAATTGCCAGCACTGTTTAGAGACAGCTTTCATTAGGATTATACAATTCAGGGGCTGAAGTGATGGCTCAGAGGTTAAGAGCTTTGCCTGCTCTTCCAAATGTCCTGAGTTGAATTACCAGCAACCACATGGTGGCTCACAACCATATATAATGAGGTTTGGTGCCCTCTTCTGGCCTGTAGGCATATATGCAGACAGAATATTGAATACATAATAAATAAATAAAATATTTTTAAAAAGGTTTAAAAAAAGATTATACAATCCAGAAAGCATCAAAATCCCCTCCTGTAGCAAAAGCATTAACTTTGTTTTCACTGCGGGTTTAAAAAAAAAAGAAAAAAACCTGAGAGATACTAGAGGGAAAATATCACACTATTAACAAAAATTACATATATGATATTAAAGAGAAAAATGTGCATATGTGTGTATTATATGGTATAATAGACTTTACAAATAAGTTTGTTTTTTAAAAAAATTTATTTGAAAGTTTTTTTTTATTTTACATACCAAACACAATTTGTTCTCTTTCCCCTCCTCCCTACAACCTTTTCCCCACCCAACCCACCATGCACTCCTCAGAAAGGGTTAGCCTCCAATGGGGAGTCAAGGAAGACTGGCATATCATGTTGAGGCAGGACCAATCCTCTCCCCCCTTGCATCAAGGCTGAGCAAGATAGTTTCTTTAATGAACAATATCTACCAGTGGTACCATGGAGAGTAAACTTGAGTCTACAAAATAAGAATGAACCTTGAGATTCATCACATCTACATTTAGCGAAAGTGTGTGATATGTTCCCCAGTAATGCCAGCAAGTTCCCCGAATTATAAGTAGAACCCTGAAAGATTGTGTTGAGATTTGCTTTCAATTTCAGTCACCAAATCTGATTTATATGTATACAGAGAAAATGGCATCTTAAAATTCCAAAGCTATAATTTATATATTTTCAGAATATCTCAAAACCTATGAACATCTGGGAGAAGAGAAATTAATGAGATACCTTTGGAATGATGATAAAGTAGGGTTTCCAGGAATGAACTCAATACCTAACAAGACATTTGTAAAAAGATGTAACATTGGATACAATACATGGAAGTGTCTGACCTTGAATGTTAAGCTTTACACTGAGAACCACTCAACATTCTACTGGAATTAAAATCTGTAGAGTTAGTTGAAAGTGCATTGTAGCAAGGTGATGTGATAGACTTATCTTTTGCTCTT
This sequence comes from Arvicola amphibius, assembly GCF_903992535.2. Classification (NCBI taxonomy): domain Eukaryota; kingdom Metazoa; phylum Chordata; class Mammalia; order Rodentia; family Cricetidae; genus Arvicola; species Arvicola amphibius. The sequence goes on along the minus strand of NC_052049.1, from coordinate 72,807,096 downwards.
TGAGAATTCTTCACACTGATGTCCAGAGTGATAGTTCCACTTTGTAACCCCACTCACTTTGAATTAATTAGGGTTCCCCTTTTTCCATACCTCCAATCATGTGTTGGTTGTTTTGTTGATCACTGCCATTCTAAATAAAGTACAAGGGCATCTCTAATTTGTTTTGGTTTGAGTTTCCCCAATTGCTAGGCATAAAAAAATTTGGGGCGGTAATTTTTAGCCATTCTCTGCTTCTTTTGCTAACTCTCTTTTCAGATCCCTGTGAAGAAACTTTCAGTTCCATGAAGTTCCCCTTACCAATTTTGACATTAATTCTTGAGCAAATAAAGTCCTTCTGCCCCTGTATCCTGGAGGGCACTTCCTATGCATTCTTCTGACTATTTCAGTATTTCAGGTTTAGGTCTTTGATTCATTTGGAGTGAGGTTTTGTGCAACTACAAAATGTACCATTAATATACTTTTAGTACTTCATAAATACTTAAAATAATAATTTATTGCAAGAATTTTTTTTACATATGGATCTGACATGGCAATGAAGTAAGAAACCTTACTAGGCCTTACATGTCTTTTACAAAACCTCTACTTTCTGTCTTGCTTTCTCTGACTCCCTTTCTTTTAAATAACTTCCCTTCATTCTAGCATTTGGTTTCATTTCTTGATTTAACATCCCTGATCTAACCCTGTCTAGTACATTGTGGGGTGCCTCCTCCTTCTTGATGATACTAAGTCTCCCATAGAGTGCACTAAGAAATAACATCTCTGTTGGCATTAGGACACACCACAAGAATGCATTTGGGAAACCTGTGTTTTCTGTTTTTACAGTGAATCTGTCTTTTGCTGTGATTTACCCTATTCTGTATTTATTGCAGGGTGCTTTATTCAGAGAAAGCTATTTGTTTAGCACTATTGATTGTGTTAGCCATGAGCAACTTATTGACAATTGGCATCTAAAGTACAAGCGGTAACCAATTAACTTGTATTAGCATGACACCTGTAATGGCTCTCTCATTGATTCTCTAACCTAAAAATATCACTGGTGGGTTGTAGTCTATATATGATCTGATCCAGATGTGTAAAACAACAGAGCTTCCTTCAGAAGCCAGCTAAGGATAAGTTGTAAAGTAAATGCTCATCTTATATGTTACATATATGCTAGATTCATAGATATTCATAAAAGATAAGACTCTTGGATGAGAGACAAAGCGTTTTATGGCATATGGCAGCATAACAGGCCTCATGTGTTGTCTTAGTTAGGGTTTCTACTGCTGTGAAGACACAATATGACCATGGCAACTCTTATAAAGGAAAACATTTCCTTGGAGCTTGCATACAGTTTCAGAGTTTTAGTCCATTATCATCATGGTGGGGAGCACGGTGGCAGGCAGACATGCTACTAGAGAAGGAACTGAAAAATCTACATCTTGATCCACAGGAATCAAGGAGTGATTGGCTTGAGCAGATGAGATCTCAAAATCTAACTCCACATTTCCTCCAACAAGGCCACACCTCCTAATAGTGCCACATCTTATGGGCCAAGCATTCAAATATATAAATATATTGTGACCATATGTACTCAAACCACCACACATGTCCACTGGTGACATAACACCCTGAAGCCCTATATCAATGGTATGAGTCTGTCAATAGTAGAGGGTGTATGTTAATGATTCAGGGTATTGGGTGAGTACCCTCAAATTCTGCTTGAGAAGCTATCCATGCCTAGCTCCACAGTAGAAATCTATGTAGAACCAAAATGTTTATAGTGACCTTTAAGTTACCTACATGGTTTTATTCAGGCAAATAGATAATCCACAAAAGTGTAAATGCTAGATTTACTTTGCAGAGAGACATGCTATGTAAAATTTTCAGTTGAAGAGAAATGCTCAAAAGGAATCCTACACTAGCTCAGAATTGAGTACAATATAGGGTTATTTTTTTAGCGGTGGACTCACAGATCACAGTCCTCTGCTCAAATAGGAACCAGCAACCTAATCCAGCAGCTGGAAGGGAGAGGGAGCATACACTTTACATTGGCATTTATAGTATAAGAGGACACATCCCATTGTGCTGCCAATTCAAAGGCTACTGACTGAAGGATTTCCTACAGCATTCAGTCTTGGTTTTCATTGCATCTGTAGCAGAGGAAAAAATGCCCTAAAAATCCACAGTTCTCTAAATAATACACATCCACAGTATTTCTTTGTGCTAAGGGAAAAATCCTTCCACTGGAGATTTTCCTTAAACCATAAAGTAATATAGACACTGCTATTTTCTTCATTGTGAAATTTTTGAATCTTAAACTGTATATAAAGGAACACGAAAAGTTCTAAGAAAGCCTTATATTTTAATTTAGAATGCAAATGGGTGGAACTAGAAAAAAACATCCTGACTGAGATAACCCAGACCCAGAAACATGAACATGGTATGTACTCACTCATAAATGGACACTATCTGTAAAGCAAAAGATATTGAGTCTATAGTTCATGATTCTAGAGAAGCTAAGTAACAAGGTGAACCCCAAGGAAAACATACATAGATCTACCTGGAAAGTTGAAATGCACAAATTCGCCTTACAAAATTAGGAGCATGGGGTTGTGGATAATAGGGAGGGTAGATGGGGAAGAGGAGGGAGGATGGGGAGCAGGGAGAAGAACTTGAAGTAATGGAATAGTCAAGATGGAGGAAGGACAGAGATGAGAGCAAGAAAGAGATATTTTGATTGAGGGATTCATTATAGGGCTAGCAAGAAGCCTGGCACTAGACAAATTCCCAGGAATCCACAAAGATGACCCCAGTTAAGACCTTAAGCAATAGACGAGAGGGTCCTTGAACTGGCCTTTCCCTGTAGTCAGACTGATGAATATCTTAAATAGCACCATAAAACCTTTATCCACCAACTGATGGAAACAGAGACAGACACCTGCATCTGAGCACTGGACTGATCTCCCAAAGTTCAGTTGAAGAGAGGGAGGAGTGAGAATATGAGCAAAGCGGTCAAGACCATGATGGGGACACCCACTGTAACAGTCTATCTGAGCTAATGGGAGCTCATCAACTCCTGCTGGACAGGGAAGGAAACAGCATAGGTCCTAACTGGCCCCTCTGATTGCGGATGATAGTTGTATGGCTGAGGCAGAATGCAAGGCCACTGGCATTGGCACCAGGGTTTATCCCTATTGCAGTTTGATATGCTTGATAGCTGAGCTATCTCACCAGCTATACTGTGTAATGTAGCTATTGATAAGAATTAAAATGCATGCAATTTTAAAAATACATTTACTTTTATACACACATATGTATGTTTACGTATATATATTTGAGTGTATGTATCCCTGTCTTTCTCTTTGTTTTTTATACTTGTATAACATACATATATTTGAAGTTATAACTGTATATATATATATATATATATATATATATATATATATATACCACCTCTTTGCATATTTATAAAACAGCACTATAACAGAAATTAATCTCCTTAATCTAAAAATGATGAAAGCATTCTTAGCAATTAAATGGCTTTCAAAATGTAGCATTATTTGATCAGCAGGACTTACATTCTGCTTCTGATGGTGAGAATCCCTGCTTATTTTCTCCCAGCTGTGCATGTATAAGACACATACTGAGATTTTGGTGTTAGTAGATTCATAAGGCCCACAAACAGAGACATATTGTCTTATAAATTTGCATATTTTATACATGTTTATCTTCTTGCTTTGGATATACTCATGTTTACTAAATATCAATGCTACTTCTGAGTAGAAACAGCCACATTAAGTGGGCATCTGTATGGCACATGAGTGTCTGTGGGTGAATCATGTAAGTACATACACCACCTATAAAGAAAGCTGATAAAAGGTCAACATTCACTGTGACTGTTTTTAGAGTGTTTTATTGTCTAAAATGGTAGGCACTGAAGTGTCTTTCTTTCTCTATCTTCTCTATAATATGATTTTTAATCTTCTAGAAACCAATGAAATTTTGCAAATAAATGTACAAACTGTAGAAATATAAACTAATCCTGTCATTGTCATTTTTGCTTATCAGTCTCTTAGAATGTCTTTCTGAGAGTCTATAGATTGTTCTATAAAACTGTTACTACCAGTATAATAAACTTTAATATAAGTTTGAGAATTAACTGTTTTGTTTTATTTGACAGACTTGGATGCTAATGGTTAACAAGTGTCAAACCATTATATTTTCAATATCTCTCCAATATTAGCCAAAGGCCTGTGAGACAGGTCAGTGGGCTTAGGGTACTGATGTCGAACCTGATGACTGCAGTTCAATCTGTGTAACCTTGTGGTGGAAGGAGAGAACCAACTCTTACACATTGCCTCTAACATACATGGATGGGCAAACACACACACATGCACACACACACACATACACACACACACACATACATACACCATGAACAAATTCTAGCAAAATTTAAAAATAACTAAAATTATGTAGCCAAAATAGGACAAAAATTGTTCCTAGATTAGTTTAAAATAAAAGATCACAATTTCCTGACTAAACATATTGAAAAGAGCTATAGGAAAAGAAATATGTGGCCTAGTTATTAGTGCATCTAATTCTATTGTAACTGAGAAGGACACAGGCATACTAAAGGCAGTAGCCAAAATGGCTTGTGTGGGCTTCACAGTAAATGAGCAGTAAGTGATTTTCTGACTTCCCTCCTGCCACTGGGCAGCTACTGACTGACGCCTCCTTCATCTTACACTGCACATTAGAGTGGCCTCTGTCAGCCTCTCCAAGGAGAGGACAAATTACCTTCTGCCCCAAATTTTTCACCATTGAAAGTTGAAAATTCACACCACAGAATTAGCAGAATTGAGCCCTGACTCATGAGTGAAGGCAAAATCCTAAGTATTTTAATTCATTGTGTATGAGATTTTTAGCAAATAATTGTGATTTCAGTTCAGATCCTTATTATGTAAACATTGGAGGGTTTTTTGTTTTGTTTTGTTTTTATTTTTAATTTTTGATTTTTTGAGACAGGGTTTCTTTGCAGCTTTAGAGCCTGTCTTGGAGCTAGCTCTTGTAGACCAGGCTGGTCTCGAACTCACAGAGATCTGCCAGCCTCTGCCTTAGGAGTGCTGGGATTAAAGGTGTGCACCACCACTGCCCGGCTTTTGTTTTTGTTTTTGTTTGGTTTTTTTTTTTTGTAGCTTTGGAACCTGCCCTAGAAATAGCTCTTGTAGACCAGGCTGGCCTCAAATTTACATAGATCTACTTGTCTCTGTCTCCCAAATGCTGGGATTAAAGGTGTGGGCCACCACCATCCAGCACATTGGAGTAACTTAAACATTAATAATAAATAAGAGTCCAAAAGTTAAACATAGTTTAGAATCCAAAAGAGAAAAGAATGTATTAATTTACTATCAATTGAAGTTATCTTTTTTATATTTTCTATTCTAATAAAGCCAATGTTACCTCCACCAGATCTTCCATAGAAACTGGTATGGGTAGACTTGACATTTTATCTTATCTCATGATGGGTCTCAGTTTTATGACGATCAACAGTGATTAAAAGGTAAAATGACAACATGTTTATTTCAGAGAACCTACTTGACCTTTATTTGTTATTTGAGGATCAGGTGGCAAATAATACCTCATTCTACAACTTATAAGTCTTGTTCCTTGGTTGTGATAGAAGTCTCGGCTTTTCTCAGAAGAACATGAGGAAAGGACACAGAAGAAACCAGGCTGGTCAAAGTTAAGTCCTTCCCACTTTCTTTTCCTGTAAAGATTCCTAAAAATAAAAGGTACTTCTTTACACACACTTATGAAGATGGTGCTCATCTGAATTACTACGGTGGTCTGGGTTCAGCAGCTAAACATTCTTTTTGATGATTTACCTGATTCCATATAATTTTGGTATGATGACTGTGTCATTAGCAGTAGAGGATTGGTTGCGTTCTCTGTGGCCTCATACTCATATTTCTTTCTAAGTCTATAGTCTCTCTTATGGACTTCATTTTTGGTTTCCATGTCAATCTTTCTGACTATTTTGGAGGTTTGCAACTGTTTCCTATGATCAGTGAATACTTGGATATGAATTCTGATTTTTGGAGATGTTTTTATTTGATTTAATATATGCCTCTTAATATATTTGCTATTTCTAAGGGCTTCAAGGATCAGATATTGTGGCAGAATATTTTAGTATAAGAGTCTATCTTTATTTAGTCTGTATGTGTGAGAGGGTAAACTATTTTTCTTCCTGGGGTTTATTAATGTCTCAAAATTAGGTGTCTGGCTTCTTCCCTAAACTATTAGAAACTTTAATTTATTGTCTGAAGTTCCTGTGATTCCAAGTTCCAAGATCAATGGATGTCTTCTATTTAATAAATTCTTATCTACTGTTCATCATAATGTTACCTGCATTTTGTTGTTTAAAGCTTTTTAAAAAATCAGTAGTAGGATTGTTCTGCTTGTATGTGTATCTATTCTCAACTTTTATGCCCAGTGTCTCTAAAGAGCAGAAGAGGGCATGAGAGTCCTGTAACTAGAGTTACAAACAGTTGTAAACCTCCATATTGATACTGAAATTGAACCCAGGTCCTCTGCAAGAGCAATAAGAGCTGTTAACCACTGAGACATCTATCTAGCTTCTTTTCCATTATTTCATAGTTGAGAAAAGTTTTCTTCATCTTCTGATGCTCACAGCCCTGGGAGCCTGGTGGCAGGCTCTCTCTATTTTCTCCATTTCCTTCCTTACAAAATGGATGGATTCCATTATGTGGCTATAAACAAAGTTGTACTATCACAGTTTTACTAAGGCATAATAGAAAAATTTAAAAATATAGTTAAAGTTGTACAGTGTGATGAGGTCACATATGAATTTGACATAAATTGTGCAATGATTAACATATTCAAGCAAATTAGCACATGGCTTACTTTATATTCACTTGATATATTCAAATATGTATTTGTGTGTGTGCATGCTTGAGTGTTACAAATAATACTTGAAACTATATACAAAATGTCTTAAGCAGAGGTAGAAGCATGCATGCATACAATACGACAAAATAACTTTGCCTAGGTATACAAATATTATAGATGAAAATAGGAACATATTCATTATAATTTAAGTTTGTATCAATATGCAAGAATCTATACCAATGTAAATAATAGCTCACAAATATTCACTCCATTACTCACTATTAATATTAGTGTGAATAAGCTCACACTAATCTATTATCCCATCCAAGTATCAATGGATACACAGTAGGTGTTTAAGCAGGCAAATAAAGAGAGGACAGAAGAACTTCTTCTAGCTTGGAGATTCTCTTTAAGTAGACCAATTTTAGGTAAAGAAGTTGCTGATTGAAGATCCTGCTGAGATAGCCAAGCATAGCAAAAGGAACCAGCCAGACAAGTTTCTGAATGGGATAAGGTAAGGTGGATGCATTCAAATTAGAAAGGTTGTTATGGCAACTGCATCCACACTATGTGAAAGATCCTGCAAACCTACCAATGTAGGTTGAGGTGAGACCATGCACGGCCATAAACAGTGAGCTCAGAAGTGACATCATCAAATGCATGTTTAAAAGCATAACAGCAGAAGTGTGGAGGGCTAGGAATGTGGATACGGGGGCCAGATGGGCAGGTCAGACATAGGACTGACAGGGCTTTGGTCAATGGATGTAGATGAAAGGCTACGCTTCCAGAAACAGTGCCTTGCAGGTTTAGGGAGCTAACTCATTTCTTGTAACCTTAAAGGACTAACTTATTCCCCACTAGACCTGTCTTTTATAAATATAGTGATGAGTTTACCCAAAGATAAGATGTCTTTAGAGATGGAAATAGTTTGTGGAGATGGCTCTCTCATTTGTAAAAGCTACTTCATCTGTCTGGTATAGGATGAGGAAAATGACAGCAGTACTAGTCACAGAAACTACAAGTAGCTGCCAAGAAAGACTAAAACAGTGAGTGGCCAGTGCTTCAGGGCCTGAGTCTGTGAGAGTAACAGGTACCCTTGGAAAGGATCCCAGGAGGGATTCTGCTAACCTTCCAACCAGGCTAATGCTCCTTCTTATCCACTTACAGGCACCTTTGAAGTGGGTGTCCACATCGCCGATACAATTTTAGGATATATTTATCATATTGCAAAATGCATTTCTACCTCTGATCAAGATACTTATAGATTGTTTACATTTAAGATCATTGTCCTCATTTGTTGTACAGTTATTTAAAGACTATTTAATATTTGAATATGAAGTTTTAGTCTTTAAGTTATATAGGTATTAAGAATTATAGGTCAATAGTCATCCATGTTTGTCATACTTATAGTAAGACTAATCAGGTTTTTAAAATACAGAGAGATTGTATTCTGCATAGATAGGTAATATTCAACCATTTTAAAGAGCCATTTTAAAATATGGCATTTAAATAACTTAGGGTTCTGTTGATGTGAGACACGATTGCTGCTGGGAGCACCAATCTATTCCTGAGAGAATGTTGAACACCAAGAAACTCCACTTGGAGCTTGTATTCTTCAGCTTTGTAAAACTGGCCTTTGGGCAAGAAACTGTCTATGCATCGACCACTGACAAAATGCACAATGTCTGGACAGGACAAGCAGGATACAAGAAAAAAGACTGTTAAATCTTGGCAAGACAGAGTAAGACAGTTTTGAAATTTTTTTTGCCTCTGAAAATGGTCTGACAGTTACTCTAGGCCTTAGCCAAAGTTGGTTGCTACAACATTGAAAATGAAACTTTGGATGACTGTTCAAGTAGCCAGTTGTCTTTGTCATTTGTTGCACATTTTGGAAGTTGCTTGATTACACTTCCTGCTTACTCAAGTAATATTATTTCCCTTTTCAGATCTTTGATGAGGTTGAAGACTAGATAGTTGTAGTTACTTTCCTCTCATGACTTGGCCAAGTTAATTCTTATACAAGACTTAAACTCATTAGATAAGATGATTATTAAAACATTTGTCATGTTTCTTGTTTAATGTGTTCTTATTGTATGTATTAGGCTTAGAACTCTCTTATTTAAACAAAAGGGGTAGGTGCTGTAGGAATTCCTGTAGCCAGTAGCCTTTAAGTTACCCACCCACTTGGGCAGAACCTTACATGCTATATATGCTGATGTAATGTGTGAGTCCATGCTCTCTCTCTTCCAACTGTGACATTGGTTACTATTCCCTGTTTGAGCAGAGTAATGTGATCTATGAGTCTACCCCTAAATAAATAACCCTCTATTATATTAAAAAATACTTGAAATCTATTTTTTATCAAATGTTTTAAGTATGTAATACAATATGATTAAGCCAAGCATGATGGTGCATTTCTGAAATCCCAGCAACTAGGAGGTGGAGGCAGAGGGATGAATAGTTCAAGGCTAGCCCAATCATCTCAAATAAAAAGCACATACACACGGGAAAGAACAAACAGGACAGTGTAATGAACAACATTCTCCACTCTGAATATTAGATTTCTGGAGATTATTTATTTTATAATGGAAAGTTTATAACATTTGGCTACTATGTCCTACCACCAGATCCTAGCTGTTACAATTTATTTTGTATATTTTTAATAAACTCCCCTTTTAGAGTCTATGTGATGCGGGAGATTTGAAATAACCAAAAATAGTCCCTTTTTAATAAATCAGTTTTAATAAAAGGAGAAAGAGGGACACTTACAAAGCAAAGGCTCCAGCGAAGCAAAGGGTCAAGCAGGGGAAAAAACAGGGCAGCTGTCCCCCACCCGGTTCTTTTTAAAGGTACCCCTCTCCCATGGGGCAGCCACGCCCAGAGCGCAGGGATTGGGCCAGTTTCCCCAACATCTCCCCCTTTTGTCTAAATAAGGCAGATTCAGAAACCAAATACAACTATATACAATGGGAATTGATCATATAAAATTACAAGAAGCAAACAATATTAGGCAAGGAACATATAACAAAAAATTTACTCAACATTCTACTTCAGGAAGTCTAAATAATGTAGAAGGTAGCTACAATTATCTAATCTTCAACCCCATCAAAGATCTGAGAAGGGAAGTAATATTACTAAAGCAACCAGGAAGCACAAACGAGAAACTTCCAAAATGTGCAACAGAAGACAGAGACAATTGACTACCTGGGCAACCACACAAAATCTTGTTAGCAATGTTGAGGCAACCAACTTTGGCTGAGGCCTGAAAAAACCTGACATACCATTGTTCAACGGCAAGGAACCTTTAGTAGAACTATCCTATCCTGTCTTGGCAAGATAAGACAATTCTGTTTTATCCACTTATGGATAGTTTGTATCTTAGTCAGTAGTGGAGGTATGGGCTTTTCTTTGCCCAAAGGCCAGTTCTGCCAAGAAGAAGACAAACTCCCAGTGGAGTGTCTTTGGTGCTCAATGTTCTCTCGGGAGTAGAGCATTGTTGCCAGGAGTGATTGTGTCTCATAAGTACAAAACTCTAGGTTAGATTAAAGGCCATGTTCTACAGCTCTTCGAAGAGGTTGAAGATTATGCTATCTATACTAAATATAATCTCTATGTGTCTGAAAAAACCTGATTATCCTAAATATAAATATGACAAACATATAGTTCTCAACATTTATCTAACTGTATGACTAATAGAATAGACAACTGTACAATAAATGAAGACAATGATTTCCAAATGTAAACAGGGTCATTACATAAATAATATCTGAGGTAGAAATGTACATTGCAATATAGTAAACAATGTCATTACATAAATAATATCAGAGGTAGAGATGTACATTGCAATATGATAAATATCTCAATATAACAATTGTTTTAAACAGAGGTAGGATCATACTCTCATACAATGTTCAATATATCAATATACAAGAATCAACCCCCATATAGTTTTTAAAAAACTATAACTCACAAAAATCAATTATTCCTTCAGACCACCAGTTAATCCCTCCCCCCCTTTTTTTGAAATAAATATATACATATATGTAGTTTATATCCCTTAGTTCATCTAAAGCCTTCCTCAACTCCTCAACCCTATACAGGCCACCAATTAGTATCCCTAAACCTGAGGGTAAACTTTGTTGGGAGGGGGGGCTTCATCATCTAAGATTGCTTCCAGCTGACACAGGGGCAACTTTTCTTCTCAGGGGGTCCTGTGAAAGCAAATGATGGTAAAATACCCAGGGTAACATTTCATCTAGGAAGAATGTGTCTAGCCTCTGAATATTTTGAGGAGATCCAGCCAGAATGTTGTCAAAAATGTGCAATATTCAAAAGTCTTCTGTGCAATTGGTACCAAAAAACAGGCCAAATATTAGCGCTACAAAAACATGATGTCATAATAACCAGTTGGAGTTGATGTTGTGGGGCCCCATCTTCATCCTGGAAACTGCAAAGATTACTGAAGAAAATATTTGTTGTTTGTTACGAGAAAGATAAGCATTATCTACAGAGACATATACACACATATACGTGCATATCTTCAATGAAAGGTGCATTAAAGACAGATATAGATATGAATGAAGGCAAAGAAGGCAAATATATTAGTATCATTATTAACAATTATAATTATTATAATTATTCTGTCTAATAACATGGCTCCTGACCTGAGACAGAAAATATGAGAAATCTTTTATAAACAAGCTTGGAATCGGAGAGGGACTGGGCCAGAGTCCAACTCCAAAAAACCAGCTCTAAATATTTATAAAGAAATGCATATTGACACACATTCAAAAAATTGTTTTTCATACTCACAGAGCTTACCCAGTGTTAATATTGATCCTTGATGGGTTGCAACTGTTTTCCATCCATCAGTATTTAAGATATCCAGGGTCCCTTGGATCCTTTGAAGGTGAGTGTCTTTCTGTGGAGATAAGAAAAGAACCCTGCTCCCAAACTATAGTTCTCTTACCATCAGTATGTTCACCATCCTTGTGCATGAATTGTTATTCTTCTTTACCAAGGGGCTTCTCCTCTTCAAACCGAACCTTTATTAACTTTGATGGTACCCACGATTTTTCTTCTCCTGTGGAGACAAGAGCAAACCCCCTTCCCCAACACAGCACATCCCCTGGCTTCCATTGTGAGGTCAGCACAACCTTGAAATAAACTGGTTGATTTAATTCAGCAGACTTTTCCATTATCCAATGTCTTTCTGCAGCCGTTGTCCCCTTCTCATTAGCGTTGAGAAAATTCAAGGTTAGTAAAGCATTATGTAATCTATTTCTGGGGGTACTTTCCACCCCTTTTTGTTTGTTTAACATATCCTTTATGGTTCTATTTGATCTTTCAATGACTGCTTGACCTGTAGGATTGTAGGGTATACCTGTAACATGCTTAATGTTGTAATAAGCAAAAAACCATTTCATTTTCCTAGAGACATAAGCTGAACCATTATCCATCTTTATTTATGCAGGTATACCCATGATGGCCATAACTTCTAACAAATGAGTGATTACCAAATCAGCCTTTTCTGACCTTAAAGCAATTGCCCATTGGAAGCCTGAATAAGTGTCAATGGTATGGTGTACATATTTTAATTTGCCAAATTCTGCAAAGTGGAACACATCCATCTGCCAGATTTCATGCCTTTTAGTGCCCTTTGGATTAGTCCCTGCAGGCAGTGGTGCTTGGTTATAGAAAGAGCAAGTAGGGCATTTCTTTACAATCTCCTTAGCTTGTTGCCATGTAATAGAAAACTCTTTCTTCAAGCCTTTGCTATTGACATGATGCTTTTCATGAAATTCGGAAGCCTGCAGCACACTACCAATCAATAACTGATCAATATCTGCATTACCTTGTGCTAAAGGACCTGGCAGACCCGTATGGGATCAGATGTGTGTTATATACAAAGGGCAAAGTCTGTTCCTGATCATGTCTGGTACCTGGATAAACAATGAGGTGAGTTCAGTATCATCAGGTATGAATTCAGCAGTTTTAATATGTAAGATAACTCTTTCTGCATATTGTGAGTCAGTAATAATGTTAAGAGGTTCCTTAAAATCCCTTAGCACCATAAGAATGGCAAATAACTCTGCCTTTTGGACAGAATTGTAAGGACTTTGTTCCACCTTACTCAAGTCTTCTGATTTGTAGCCTGCCTTCCCTGATTTATTAGCATCAGTATAAAATGTGCGGGCTCCAGTTATTGGAGCATCACGGACAATTCGAGGAAGAATCCAAGAAGTTCTCTTTATAAAGTTACGCCTCTTGCTTTTTGGATAGCTGTTATTAATTTCTCCTAAAAAGTTAGCACAAGCTCTTTGCCATGGTTCATTATCTTCCCACAATTTTCTTATCTCATCAGCGGTGAAAGGCACTATGATTTCTGCTGGGTCCATGCCTGCTAGTTGACGAAGTCTCAATTTGCCTTTTATAATTAGTTCAGAAACCTTCTCCACATAGGTTTTTATTTTCTTACTTGGTTTATGAGGTAGAAAGATCCACTCTAAAATAATATCATCTGTTTGCATTAAAATACCTGTAGGAGAAATTTTTGAAGGTAATATGACGAGAATACAACTGAGTTCTGGGTTCACCCTATCCACATGTGCTTCCTGCAATCTTTCTTCAACCATTGTCAGTTCTTTTTCTGCTTCAGCTGTTAATTCTCTGGGACTGTTCAAGTGTCTTTCACCATCTAAGAGACTTTTATTTAAGTGAATTATCATATCAGGTGTTATCCCAACAGCCGGTTGAAGGCTGGAAATGTCTCCCAACAACCTTTGAAAGTCATTAAGAGTCCGTAGTCGATCTCTCCTAACTTGTGCCTTTTGTGTCTTAATTTTTTGCAAGCCTATTCTATAACCTAGATAATCAACAGAATCTCCTCTCTGAATTTTTTCAGGAGCAATCTGTAATCCCCATTTAGGTAGAACTATTTTCACCTCTTCAAACAGTCTTTCTAACGTATCCATGTTTGAATCAGACAATATATCATCCATGTAATGATAAATAATAGACTTGGGAAACAGCTTGCGTATTATTTGCAATGGTTGATTTACAAAGTATTGGCACAGGGTGGGAGAGTTCAACATGCCCTTTGGGAGGACGGTCCACTGGTATCTCTTGGTAGGTTGAGAGTTATTATAAGTAGGCACTGTGAAGGCAAACTTTTCTCTATCTTTTTCTTGTAAAGGTATGGTGAAGAAACAGTCCTTCAAATCAATAACTATGAGAGGCCATCCTTTTGGTAATAAAGAAGGCAGAGGAAGTCCAGATTGCAGAGAGCCCTTAGGCTGAATAACCTTGTTGACAGCTCTGAGCTCTGTCACCATTCTCCATTTACCAGATTTTTTCTTAACCACAATTACAGGAGAATTCCAAGGGCTAGTAGATTCTTCTACATGCTGAGTATCCAATTGCTCTTGTACCAGCTGTTCTAAAGCCTGCAACTTTTCCTCAGATAAAGGCCATTGTTTTGTCCACATTGGTTTCTCATTCAACCATTTTAGAGGTAGGGCCATTGGTGATTCTGGAGGGGCATCTGATGGAGGAGAGTTATCTGTCTATGTTACTTTCATTGGTTAATTAATAAAGAAAACTGCCTTGGCCCTTTAAGAGAACAGAAAATTAGGTAGGCGGAGTAGACAGAACAGAATGCTGGGTAGCAGGAGTGGGGAGATGCTTCAGTCGCCATAGTGAGTCTCCATGCTTCTCCTCTCCGAGATGGATGCAGGTTAAGATCTCTCCTGGTAAGCCACACCTCGTGGTGCTACACAGATTACAAAATATGGGTTAAAGGAAGATGTGAGAATTAGCCAATAAGAGGCTAAAACTATGGGCCAGGCAGTGTTTTAAAAGAATACAGTTTCCGTGTAATTATTTTGGGTAAAGCTAGCCGGGTGGCGGGACACAGCCCGCCGCTTCTTTCTACAAGCATCCTTTGCTTTGTGTTCTTGTACAGCCCGAATGGCTGGTTTTCGCCATCAGTAATACCTTTGATGTTTTCCTCAGAATTATATGCTCTAGAGGCAGCAGGAATGTTAATTTGAGTATTCCATTGCTGCAATACGTCACGACCCCATAAATTTACTGCAATATTAGCTACATATGGCCTTTATTTTCCTATTTGTCCTTCTTTCCCTATGCATTCAACCCATCTCGTGCTTTGTCTTACTCGAGATAGGGTTCCAATTCCCAAGAGCCGAACATTTACATCCTGTAGAGGCCAAGGCAGATGCCAAGATTCTGGAGTAATGATACTAACATCCACTCCTGTGTCTAGCAGGCCAGTAATGAAAATGCCATTTACACACACTCTTAACTTCGGTCTTTGATCACTTATAGAAGTTTGCCAAATACACGTAATTCATCTTTCAGGCCATTTTTGCTTCTAACAGCAGACATGGGGTTTTCTAATTGTCCTGACAAGGCATGTTCTCCATAGTAACGGGAAATGACTGTACCACATTCGCCATATTTTTTTCTAAATCTATAGTCTCTCTTATGAACTTCATTTTTGGTTTCCATGTCAATCTTTCATATTATTTTAGAGGTTTGCAACTGTTTCCTATGATCAGTGAATACTTGGATATATATTCTGATTTTTGCAAGATGTTTTTATTTGATTTAATATTTGCCTCTTAATAGTTAAAGTTGTACAGTGTGATGAGTTCACATATGGATTTGACATAAATTGTGCAATGATTAACATATTCAAGCAAATTAGCACATGGCTTACTTTACATTCACTTGATATATTCAAATATGCATTTGTGTGTGTGCATGTTTGAGTGTTACAAATAATAATTGAAATATATTCTCTATCAAATGTTTTAAGTATGTAATACAATATAATTAAGCCAAGCATGATGGTGCATTTCTGAAATCCCAGTAACTAGGAGGTGGAGGCAGAGGGCTGAATAGTTCAAGGCTAGCATCAATGACATAGCAAGTTTAAGGCTAGCCCTGTCATCTCAAAAACAAAACACATGCACATTGGAAAGAACAAACAGAGCAACATAATGAACATTCTACACTCTGAATATTAGCCTTCTGGAGATTATTTTATAATGGAAAGTTTATAACATTTGGCTACTATGTTCCACTTCCTACCACCAGATCCTAGCTGTTACATTTTATTTTGTATATTTTTAAAAACTCCTCTTTTAGAGTCTATATGTATATAAAATCACACAGTGTGGTCCCCTGTGTCTGGCTTATTTCAGTTGGCAAGTATCCTATGGATCCACCAATATTGTTATAAACAACATCATCCCCTTTTGGAATTAAGTAGAATAACCAATGAAAATGCACTGTTTCCTTTATGAATTCATCAGCTGACAAACACTGAGGTTGCCTATCTGCCTTGGTGACTGTGAATAATTCTACAGTGAACATGTAACTACTTAGAGATATTGATGTTATTTTGTTCAGTCCTGGCAGGGTGCTGTTGATGCTCAAGCCAAATTCAGTGGTATAACCTGTGACAAATGAGACATTTTTCCAAAGCCTGGGGAGAGGTTCAGCAGCCCCTTTTAACACACGGTCTTGCTTATTTATTAACCTGTTCTAAATATCATCAGCGAATAAACTATCTAGCAGATCTTTTACCAGGACTAATACTTTTGACATACAAATTGAAAGTAGATATGTGACTTATTTTCAAGATTGATTTCTATTTCAGTAAAAAACTAAACATTTTTTCTTTTTTATACATTTCCATTTTACTTATTTTAAAACAATTTTAAATTCTGCTTCTATGATTTATAACTCTGCTGGTGTGTTCCTACCACAAATGTTTGACCACATATCTCCAGCAAGCATACAAAATGTTCTGTCAATAACAGTGGACATATTTTTCTGATCAATGCTTGGATTCTTTCTAAGATAGCTACCATAGATCATACATCCTTTTCTTCTAAACACCACCCCACAATTTTTATTTGTTCACATATTTTATGCATAAATCTTAACAAAAATACAGAAGTGTCTCTCTCCATCTGTCTTATATTACTTATGAAACCTAAGCCCATGTTATACATTTGAAGCATTAATAACAAAGACCTTTCTTGTGTCAGCCTTACGTCAGCTCTTTGTATCCTCTTTGCATGCTTCACCTTCCTGCTTGTTCAAAGTCTATGTGCTATGGCCACTTTTCAACTCTGGTTCTTCTCCTGTTATGTACCTCTCCTGGCAGATATGTTCATGATAATATCCTGCACACAAAGCAGTAAGTGGTCTCTAGGGGCTCTCCTTTTCCCTGTGATTCCTGCCACTCAAATTGTCAGAATAAACTGTGCATAGGTACGTGTCTCTATTCTTTGACCTGCTTCCACCCCTTTTCCTGTGTACACACGTCAGTCAGGCTTGGTTCTCAGCTCAGAGTTATAAGGAACAATTAAGATCACTAATAGTTAGACTATAGTGACAGTTGTATGAAAACAGGAGCATCTCCCACCATGACTTCCATCAAAGCCCCAGAATCAGCATCATTGTCTTTATTCTCTTTTCCACTCACTCTTTAGATGTCACATTATCTATCAACTCAGATTTTTGTTTCTTTTTATCTAGGGTCATGGTGACACAAACTTAGTCACAGGCCTCATGCTGAAGGCTGCAAGTGCATACCACTGGCTCTTAGTGTCCTTCCCGCAACACCTCTGCTTACTTCTGAATTTCTCCTGAGTTGCAGACCTATGTCTACTGAACAGATGTCCCCATGCATGCCTGGTATTTGAACTTTATAGTCAAACTAAACCTTTATCCTTAATGCATAAAACAGATCTTCTGGCCTCCCTTATCTATATAAAGAACTAGTAGCTATTTAGATCTCATAACTGAAGACCCCCATAGTAAGTAAGCAATTGTCTATATTTACAGAGCCTTTATCTGTTCCCGTTCTAATGTATGTTCGACCTATAATGTTTTTTAATCATCTTCAGCAATGCTGTTTTTATTCCAAACTGCTGCTGGTCTCACCAGATTGAAACCCTTCTTCTTACATTTGCCTTCTATTTCTTGTCATTGCCCCTTAACTGTGGCTCAGGTTACACCCAGAGTTACCTCTGGGTAATGGGTTTGACTAATGTGAGGAAATTCTCCCTATGGGTGTTAAATTTCAAATCTAATCCTACTTAAGTGAGCAGATGTGACCCAGTCCCACTTCTCTCTCCCACCCATTCTGAGCATCCTGACTCACTGCCTGTCACTCCCTGGCAAGTCTTCTGGCCCTGTCCCATTGTAAGCCCAGCTTAACCTTGAAACCTTTGAACTTGCTTTGCTCTATGGATCTCAGCCAACATATAAAACTGTCTGTTTTAATCTTTATATTTACCTATAACAATATTTAATTCACACATTTTCCCCACAGGACTCATGACAAATTAATAACATATAAATTATAATTTCATAATATAATTATTTATTTTCTATCTTTTCATTAGTAATTATATCTTGTGTTTTAAAGACTGATCGACCTGTTCTGAAGTTTCCTTTCAGTAGTTTGAAAGTGTCCTGGGCTCCTGATGGCATGGAATTAATATTGATAACATCAGCAAAAGACTGTGTACAATATTTTATCCTGCAGTTTATATTGCAGAAAAGCCCATTGTTGTACCTTGTATTTTCCTTATACATTGTCATTAAGTTACTGTGCTAAGTTTGGAAATTAGGCATATATTTCTAAACTCTCCCACTCCCAAGCCATTGTAAGGCTCACACGTAGAATAACATCTGGCATTCTTTGATCACATACATAGCCAATATTGTGTCTTACATGTCTAGTTTCAATCACTATGCAAATGAAAATTGATTATATGAAGGACCCTTTATTTTCCACTTAAGAGAAACAGTAATGAAAATTGAATAAAATGAACTTACCTAGAGTAAATCCACTGAACCTTAGATCTATTTAACTCTCAAGCTCAAGCTATTTACACTAGCTACTGTTTCACACTGTGTCCCTCTTTAGACTTATATATATATTAATAACTATATAAATTATGCCTGCCTATGAAATTTTTACTTTATGTGGTTCCTCTTTGATACTCACACACATTTTCCCTTCAGTTTAATTAGTCTGAATCTGACATGAACTTTAGATGATTTATTATAAAGTTAATTCAATTTTAACAATCTGCATTTAACAATTTAATTTTCTATAAATTTTATTATAGTCTGATATCTTCTCTGAAGAACATTGGTTACAGTACCTGTGCCTCATGTTATAAATCCTGTGACTGTAACAGTTCATTTTACTTTTTCTCTAAGGAGATAATTTATGTAGCCAATTCATAGAACTTCCAAGAGATGGAAGTACATAAGTCAGATTTAAAGAAATATTTCAGAACACATTATTTTACTGGGGGATCCCATGGCATTTTTATTATATGCAAAAAGTCATTCAGCAGCTCAAAGTAGAGCCTGGATTGTATGTTATAGTGAGCAGTGATCTTCCACAACCATGGCTGTGACTTAGATATGAAATGATACCTCCAAGCTTGTATATGGAAGGCTTGCTTTGTATTGCAAAGTTCATTGATTAAGTTCTTAAGATTAGATCACGAGGAACTCTCAGTCAATAAATTAGCTGCTTACAGATTCATAATTGAATGGGCGACTATAAGGCGATGAGGATTATAGATAGTGGTTTCTGATTAGAGAGATCCAGGTGCTTATGTCATGTCTTGAAAGGTGCATCTCATTCCTCATCTGTTCCTGTTTCTATTTGTTACATAAATACCACACAATGAACCTCTCTCTCCATCTATGAATTCCAGAAGTTTTTTATTATTGCTAGTAAACATTATATAGTATTATATAATATTTGCAAATAATTTTGTGAACTTTAGAATATGCATACTAGAAGAAACCCTGTCTCGATAAATCAAAAAAGGAATATGTGTAATGGTAGTGTGTTATAGCTGATGAATGAGTAAATGAATGGATGGATGGGTGGATGGATGGATGGGTTTTAAGGATTATTTAATGATGTGGGAGGGTCTTCTATCTATTAGTTAATTAGTAAAGAAAACTACTTGGACTGATAGGTCAGAACATAGGTTGGCGGAGAAGAGAGAACAGAATTGTGGGAGAGAGAAGGCAGTGACTCAGACGCCATGGAGCCAGCCGCCAGGTCAGACATGCTTAATCATTCCCAGTAAGCCACCACCTCGTGGTGTTACACAGATTATTAGAAATGGGTTAATCAAGATGTGAGAGCTAGTCAATAAGAGGCTAGAGCTAATGGGCCAAGCAGTGTTTAAATGAATACAACTTGTGTGTTGTTATTATCGGTATAAAGCTAGCCATGTGGGAGCCCGACGGGATGAAAAGCAGACCTGCTCACCTCATCACTACAATTTAAGACATATGGGTTTCAAAATTACAGTTTCACATGGGTAAAAAAAAGTTGGGGTCACTAATGCCTGGCACTACCCACTATTTATTATGCATCTATTATGAACAATAAGAACAGATTAGAAAATTTAATTTATATATACATATTAACTGCGGAAATTGGCAATCTATATTGACAATTGGCAATATAAATTGCCAATGGTTGTGTATGTGTTTATAGAGAAATATTAGCATTGTCTTAGGTTCTTATAGTGTCTTTGTTTTCTAAGAAGGGTATATTTGGATAGAACTTTGTAAAAATGTTAGTGTTAGATAATAGAAGGATAATTCTTTGCTGATCTGTGAATGTGCTTTGTGACAAGGCATTGGGCATTGTATACTTGAACTTAATGTCAACATAAAGGTCACTTAATTGAATGGAAATTGTATAGTGTATTGACCTGGATAATTCAAAGACCAATAGAACATAAATATATACTTAAAAAGAATTCTAAACTTGAGGAGATGTGAAAGTTTATTTTAAGTTTTTATAAAGGGCCAATTCATGGTAGGTAGACTGAGGCCTATTAGTACAATTTTCTTGTTAATACTATGTTTGCTCACCTATACTTGATATCCAAAAGAAACAGAGCTGGAATATAGTAAGAGTTACTCTAGGCTGGTCGGATTCATAGTTTCTTACAGCCACAACTATCTGCTGTGTGGCAGAATGACATTACTTTGAAAGTGAAAACTGTCTGGGTCTGCACTATTTTATGATGCTTGCTTACTTTCACATATTTGAGTTTAACATTGGCACAAATTGCTGCTATTAATTGTGGTGAAGTTGTGAGAACTAATTCATTATGGAAGATGTGACAGTTAATCTCCATTGCTAACTTGACTAGATTAGAAATCACCTGGGAGACACACTTCTGGATCCATCTGAGGATGTGTCCAGAGATATTCATTTGGGGAGAGGAGACCAACTCTGAATTTGGGCACAACCACCTAATGTGCTGGCATCCTAAACTAAGTAAAAGAGGGAAAATAAGAAAGACACCTGAGCATTAGATTTATCTCTTTGATTCCTGACTATGGGTACCTGATCAGCCACCCTATACTCCCGTTGAACATGTGTCCCTTGTCACAATGAGCTGTAGACTTTCAAACTGTCACTCAAAATAATAGTTTCATTTGTTAAATTGCTTTTGTCAGGTATTTGATAATAACAAGGAAATTTAACATATGTATAAAGTGTATGCCGAAGTTTGAACCAATATGTGAAATCTCTTTGGTATGAAAGTGTGTGTGTGTGTGTGTGTGTGTGTGTAGTTTGTGTGTGTACATACACATGTATGTATTTGTCTATTTGGACTGAATTATGAATTTCACCATGTATGACTGAACAAATAACTCTTGATTGTAAATATAAATATTGTCGCCCATTAAGTAAAAGAATAATTAGCTTTCCATATTAGTTGCTTTTGTCTGTAACAAACAGTAAAATGTAACCTGGTCTTGTTATCGTTTTATAACATGTGATTAGGGGTTATTTCTTTGGAGACAATATAAAGTCAAGCATAGTAAACTAAATGGGACTTAATTTTCTTTCACAGCAAATATACATATTGCCACATAGAAATTATATGTATGTACTATGTACATCAGACATCTATTTGCACAGACATATAGCTATACATATATGCATATATCTACTGGATTTTAAATGGTGTGTTTCACCTACTTTGCTATTTTGGATAAGAAGAGCTTTAATGAGTATTATATTATATATAAATAATATTGTATATAAATAATGTATCTATTCAACAACACTTTCTTCCTGGCATGTGTAGACAATAGTGTATTTTCTCTCAATGATTATAAGCTTTCAAACCTCAATTCTCAGGTAAGAGCTGTCTCCTAAAGCTTTATGCTTTTGACAATAAAACACAAATGCTTTATAAGCAATGGGGAAAAACCCACATCTCAATTACTGCCAAAGAAGAGATAACAGGGCTTCACAGCAGGAAGACAACAGTTATCTTGATGAATTAAACAGCCAGCCATGGATCCAATCCAACTTGGATATGAAATCTTTCAATTTAAAATTTCTTTGGGCAAGTTGTAAAATTACATAGGCATCTACTTCATTGTCTTGGAAAGGAAAATCTTTAATGAGTATTATGTAATGTATATAAATAATTTTTGTGAACTTTAGAAGGCTGTGTGTTATGAATTACTTATTTACTCAACATGCAAATTCTAACATTTATTTATAGTGTGTTTGTATTCATTCTTATGTACATGTGCACGTGTGTGTGTGTGTGTGTGTGTGTGTGTGTGTGTGTGTGTGTGTGATGGAGTCCAGGGGAAAAACTTGAGTGTTTTTATAATCACCCTTCAACTTATTTTTGATTTTAAAACAGTGCCACTCACTGAACCTAATTTTCCCTGATTCTGCTAAACCAGTTAGCCAACTGTGAGCACCCTGCCTCTGCCACTCTCCAACCAGTGCTGGGGTTACTGTGCACTGCCATGTTTGTTTTATTTGGGTGCTAGTGAAACTCAAGTACATGCCTGTACTTCAGGCACTTAAGTGTTTGAAGCATCTCCCCAATCCTAAAAATCCCAAGTTAGGAAAAAATCTATATGTAATACTTTCTAAAAAAATTCCTTGATAGACTCATACTAATATATAATTATTTCAATCATCTATCCCGCTAGATGATTGTATCCTTCTCCATTCTTTTGCTGAAACTTTTCCCCAACAAGTCATCCTCCTGTTTCATATCATTTTTAACTGATGCACTGATTTAATTAGTACTGTTTGCACAAGCATATGTAGAAGTTTGAGGGTTTTTGTTTTGTTTTGTTTTGTTTTGTTTCCTTTCTGGAGCATGGATAGACAACTTGCTAGTGACAACACCACTGAAGAGAGTGACACTCCTTCAACAGTCATTAATCATTCAGTAAGAACTAAGACCTCATGGACCAGTCCCAATTCCATGATAGATTGTTGATGGGCCAATCGTTTTCAAGTTTTATGTGGATAATTACAGCTGTAGTGAACTTATGGATACAATGACCATATCAATTCCAGAAGATAACTCTTTGCAGCACACATACTATGACCTTTTTTATTTTTGTGATGCATCATCCTTATTAATCTTGGGGAAGGTTATATTGATGACTCATTTAGACCTGAGTACTCCACCATCATTAATATTGAATGTACAAAGAGTTACATGTCTATGAATTAACTGTCACCCGCTGAAATAAGTTTCCTGATGAAGTTTGAATATAGCATTAATCTAAAGATATATACACAAATATTTAGAAGGTGGTTTGGTTATATAGCCCTTTAGCAAAATTCTCATATTGGTGTCTACAGTGGGGCCTGTGATCTCATTACATAACAGTTCTTGATGAGACTTATAGTACCAGACATGTGTTCCCTTTGGTGGAATGAACCTTAAATCCCAACACAGAGGCTTTGGTTGTACCCATAACTTTTATGCCACTATTTCATCAATAGACATGACTTTTCATGACTCTCATTATTGTAGATTCAGAAAATTTTATCTTTCAAAGAGATAAACAAAACTATCATTTAGATCTCCTGAGGAAAGAGACATTACATCAGGGATAATTATCAAAAATTATACAGTGGGGTCTGTGGTACCACATACCACAATAATAGTCTGTAGAATATTTACTTTCTACTGAGTTCAGTACCTAGAACCTCTCTTAAAGTTTCCAGATTTGGTAGAATGGACTTTGAGTCCCAGCACTGGGGAGGCAGAGTTAGGAAGATCTCTGTATCTTACTGGACAGCCAACCTACTCTACTTGCTAAGTTCCTGGGAAGTAAGACTGTCCAGTCAATGGTGGCAGAAAAACAACACTCAAAGTGGTCCTCTGTTTTGCATATGCCCACACCAACAGGTACAAATGAAGAAACATACATGTGTACAAAATACACAACACACACATCTGTCCATGTGCATACACATACATACAGATACATATGATACAGGAAAATCACCTCCAGACTTTGAAAAAGCAAAGAGCAAATATATCAACATTTTTTGAAGAGATTCACATAAACCTTGAAGTGCAATAATCAATGGCATTTGAGCAGCATGCCCTGGACTCCTTCTAGCAGGATGTGTCCTACAGAAACAACTGCTGGTCTTAAAACACTGTTGTACAAATCATAGTAGAGGTTTACATTTCGAAGGCAGTAGACCAGAAAAGGATTGTACAAGCTCCAAATCTGCCCACCTCAAACGTTCAGAGAGCCTTGCATTTAGGAGGCATATAAAAATGTTTAGCCACTGGAGATACATTCATCCCAGGAGGTGCTTTACAAAGGGAAGCTCTACTGATCAGCTCTGAGTGGAGCAAGGGGCCCTTGTCTGTCTTCCCTGTGGAGCTCATGCAAGAGTGGAGTGACAGAGACACTGTCATGAAAACAGAACCTCTGTCTCTTTGCAGAGCCCTGCCTAGAACTAGACTGATAGGATACTGAATTAACATTTGTCATGGCTCCAGTCTCGGGTTGAGGACTGGGTATTCCTGGCAGGTGAAAGCTGGCCACTTTTCTTCCATTTAGGCTGTGTTCCTTGCTGAAGACTCCACTCTCAGCCTGGCAGATTGTGAAAACAGACCCTTCTTTGTTTCTGTTTGAAGTCACTTATCAGAGGTGGGGAATTATGCCTCAATGGACTAGGTTAAAAGAAAACTACTTTCTCACCACACCAAGTACCTGCTCAAAGAGCAGCAGAATCTCTCCAGGAGTGAAGAAAACTAATTAAACCTGCCTCCTATGCTGAGCCTAGGAAATTCTTCACAGAGGGAGGGAGACTCGTGGAAGGCTGTGCAGCACTGCCTGTAAGCACTGACCTTATCTACAAGAGTCCTGTGTCTGAGGCTGTCTTCACAGACTGTGGAGAGCTTCTAAGCTTTCATAGAGCCTTAATGCCATTGGCCAAAAGGCAAAGTACAATGGAACCAGATCTTTAACCAGAGAAAGAGAAAAACCAAATATCAAAAGCACTCTCTGAAATCATTGTTGACCCTGGAGGTTAGCAAGGTTGTGTCTGTTGGATTAGGGTCAAATGTATAAACATTCTCAGAACCACAGGCAGATCCTGCAATTAGTTAAGAAGGCTATCTGAAGAGACAGACATTGTCTATCAAAATAGGCTATTTCTAAAGGGAAAGGATTAAAAAGTCCAGGCTGGAAAATTGAACCATATGCATCATAGCCTCTCAGGGAGAAGTTGGCCATATCAACGATATAGGAATCACATGAAAAGGAGGATGCTGGGTAAGTAACTATGTGTGTGTTCCTACAATTCATTATAGATAAAATGAAAATAAAAAGCAGCCTAAACCAATCAAAATTTCAAAAGAAGAGAAATTAGAATAGTCATTTGCACTAGTTCAAAAAAGGAACATTCTAGACATGATTGCAAAGTTTTATTTCTTTGCAGAAATGGCTTTCTGAGAACAAAGCAATTTTTCAAACCATAGCAATAGTACAGATAAATTCGTGTCTAGCTGCATAAAATTTTACTTCAAAACTGAAATGAAATCATTTAAAATGATGAATTGTATTTATTAAAATGAAGTTCTGAGGATCTTATGTCAATAAATACATTATTATGCACTTTTACCTCAAAGTACATTAAAATGTGTTCAGTAAGTTGGATGATGGGAGTTAGGAAGAAGAAACATGATAAAAATATTTCTGAAACAACCTGGGTGATATAAGATAGATATTCAATATAAGTTTTAAATGTTATTTTTATAATTATATTCACATTAAAATCATATTTCCTATTTATTTTATGTATGCTGATCTTTAACTGGATATCAGACATGGTACTTGATATTTATATTGAGTGTTAGGAGTTCATATATATATATGAGCTTTATTTAGGGTTTCTATATATTTGAGCTTTATTTAGGGTATAGCTAATTCATTTGAAAAAAATATTTGGTTCATCTATACTTTGAATATAAGCCTTATTAGGCAAGATCAGAATCCAGTTTGGGTTAAAGTTAATTATTTCCTATTGTGAAGATAAAAATCTTTTTTGTGGTCTATACATTGTTGAAGGATCAAGAAATGTCCCATGATGGACACTGGGGAAAACACATTCCTGGGCCAGGGAGAATTCTAAACATTTTCTCTAACTTGGACTAGTTTGGCCCTGGATCTGGGTCATTTCCTCCAGCGTGTGTTTCCATCCCACTCACAGGAACACTTGAGAGAGCTGTCTCTATCTCAGTCCCTCTCTCTTCCCACTCCCCTTTTTTTCTGTATGTCTGTGTCAGTCTCTCTCTTTCACTGTCTCTGGTTCCTCTACCATATGCCTTCTCTCTGCCATACTCTTCCTTGTCTGCCCTTCTCAGGAGCATCATGTTCGGCAGCTGTCTCTGTCCTCATCAGGGACAAAAGCCTCTTAAACTAGTGACTCTCAAGGGCCCAGTATACCAGCTTCTCCTCTCACAGTCATTCTTGGCCTGATGCTAAATGCTTTATTAGTCTTAATTTGCTCTGTGTTTGTAGGTTTGAGGAATTAAAAAAAAAAACTTTTAAAGCTCTGCTCTTACTCAAATATTCCAGACCAGTTTCTTCTTTGTTGCTCACCCCTGCTGGTACTGGCTTAAAGAACGTTCTTGCTGGGATTGTTTTATGATTGTATGTTTATGTTCATACAACACAGGCAATTGTCTATCCAAAAAACATTGTTCTTTCACAGCTACCAATATCTTACTTTTTAATGATGACTTAAACATTACATAACCATTATTTTATCTATTATTGTACAAAATTTGTGAGATTTAAAACCAGTGATTTAATTTTCTCACAACTCTGTGATGCACAAATCTTGACTAGTCTTGTCTGAATGACTTTTCTGCTATGTCCCATGAGTCATGGGGTTGATTCACAGTAGAAGAATAAAATTTACAAGGCCAAAACAGCAATCTATATTTTGGGATTGAACCTTTGATGTAGAACCACTTAACATTTGTAGGCTTATCTTCCAGTCTTTGAGATGTCTCAATTTCATATCCCACTAAAGATATTTTAGATTTTGATTAAGAGTGGTCGCCATGCATAAGCAACAATTTATTTTTTAACATAACAATATATATATATATATATATATGGAAACAAATTGAACATATTTATGTAGTTTGAAATCATCTTTTATTTTCTTAAAAAATATGGTATCATTTGTTGTGTATGAGCTATCTTTAGTTAATAGCATTGGATTTGCTAAGATTTCTATGGCCAGAGTTTGCACTGGGTTTTTGACTAGCTCCAATAGTCATGGCCGAGTCATTTCTTTCCCATGAAGTCAAGCAGCTCTCTTGGCATACCAATTTCAAATTTTCCTATTGACATGTTGATAATTGAGTGTTGGCTACATTTAGAGCAGTCTCCTCCTATAGATTAGTCCTTTCATTAGGCTTAGGAGTTAGTAGTTGCAAGAGTCACAAATCTTACTGTCAAATAAGTACTTTTCAATTCTTTACTTCTGATGATTTTGCTAAGAGGCCAAAGCAAGTCACATGGCAATGGACAGTTTCAATGAGGAAGCAGGTCCAAGAAAGTGAATGTTCAGAGTGACCCATATCAATCTATTCAAATAGCCACATCATTTATATATGTTTCTATTGTGACTGAGAACCTCCTTACAGTATATTGAGATGCTTCCAAAACTCTATTAGGATTATTAGGATGCTTAGGAGACATGTCTCTTGAAGTGACTGTCCTCTATAATACTACCTGGTTGTTCTGAACATCCAGTTAATTTTCATTTCCAAAGACTTCCACTCACCTCCTTGTCTGCATGTTCTTGTAGCTTCACCCCTATGTCAGGCTTCCTATATTATATCTGTGTAATTCTGCTATATACGCAGAATCAATTCATCATTTGCCAAACAGCTGATCACTAAAGTATAATAAGCTTCTCTTCAGCTTTCATTTCCCTGTTGTGATAATATTCTTTCTAAAAGAGAGTACAAAAAGAATCTGCATTTTCTATATTCCATTGAGTTTGATGGATATAACCTAGATTTCTCTGGTAAGTTGGACCCTCCAAAAGTTTGTTAGTGGATCAGAGTAATATGTGATGGCAGCTGCATGTGAAACATGGAGTTTCAGAACATATGGTAGCCATGGGTGACCAGTTCTATGCAGCAGGGTGCCATGCTATGGGCAGCAAGCACAGTTCGCCTTTCATTTCAAGTCCTAAGAGGTATCTGGCCCCATCTGTGTGGTCACTAACCCTGTATTGCACAGGTCAATCTCAAACTACCCAGATTGCTTAAATGAACAAATTATTTTCTACAATGCTCTGATTCTGACAGTCTTAGTGAAAATTCTAGTTTGAAACTGAGGGTTGTGGCAGACAGATGTAACATGCTTTCTTCTTTCTTTGTTTTTTTTTTTATTTCTTCTTCTTACTGTATTTTGAAATGGTCAGTATCAAGAGGGTCCCATGTTTGAATAAGCTGGTGAATAGGGAATTGGCTTTCTTGGCCCTGAGAATTAAAGCTGTCATTAGTTATTGAGATGGTTTTCCATGAATGGAAAACCTAGGCAGGATTGTCATTGTTATTGGTAACTTAGGGTTTATTTTCATCTTCTAGATGAGCTGGAATATTTCCCTTGTTCTCTTTTGAGACTGTAGAATTATGTTTATTTTTGGAAAAATTGTGTTCTGGTATTAGTATTCCTTACATTTGTCCTTGGGTTTTGTTTTTACTGTTGTTTAAATGCTTCATATACTGCCTAATTAGATGGGAACATCCCTCAACTCACCCAGTTAGGGCATTAATAACAGACCTAGGATACAATCCTACTAATGACTAACATTGAGTTCAGTGGAACAATGCATTTGTTGGATATACTTACAGGAGGTGTGTGACTCAGAGGCATCTGCATAAAAAAATAAGTCCACCCTAGAATGAGTAAAAGCAAAATCTGTGTCATTGAAGCTCCCTGCACAACTTTCAGGCAGTCATTAACAGGATATTATCCTTTTCCCAGTCATTGTTTATTGTTTCTAGAACCTCAGAGAAAAAACATAGTAATCTTGTCACACTGAAAGCTTCCTGAGTCTTGTAAGTTTTGTTAGCTGGTTTCGTGCTGTGGGAGAATTGTCTGTATTCTGTCAATCATGTTTTAAATAAATGTTTATTGGCAATTAGCCAGGCAGGATGTATATGTGGGACAACCAGACAGGAAGTAGAGGCACGGAAATGAGAACAGGAGTGTTCTGGTAAGAAGGAAGCTCCCTCCACAGTCCTGCCCAGACCACCGAAGAAACAGGATGTGCCTGCCCCACTGAAAAAGGTACAGAGCCATGTGACTAACATAGATAAGAATAATGGGTTAATATAAGTTAAGAGTTAATAAAAAGCCTGAGCTAATGGGACAATCAGACATGCCTGTAATCTCAACACTGGAAACTTAGAAACTTAGAAATATTACAGTGTAAATACAATATGGGTTGTGCAGTAAATCCAAATTCAAAATGATTCACACAGGGAAACTGTATCCAAAAGAGGAAGTGTAATAAACAAGCAAATATCAAATGTAAAGAGCCCACAAAAATCCTTTCTATCTTATTAAATAATTCTTGTTAAAACTCCCATTTTTATAATATTCATGGACCAATTTATAGGCATATGTGAAAATGATAACATGGTTTCTGAAGACTTACAGATCTTCCGTATATTTTGTTGGTGCATATATGTATGTGGTGGGTGTGCATTTATATATACACTCACATGTGTCAGGGGACATTCGTGTATAAATACTTGGAGGCAGAGGTTGGTGTAGGTTTAAATTCTTGGATCCTTCACTATCTAATATACTGATTCATTAGATAGAGTCTATCACTTTAACCCAGAGTTCAGGGATTCTAGTCTAGCCAACTAGCTTGTTCTAGAAACCCCATTTTCATCTCAGTATCACTGCATGGATAACAGGCAGGCTTCCAAACCTGCAATCATTTATGTGGATGCAGTGGATCCCAACTCTGGTCTTCACAGTTATTAGGCAGACACTTTTCCAACTGAGACACATCTTCATCCCTAAAATACAGATTTCAATAACTTCTGTTTGTTACTTAGTTTCTTCAGAAAATGTCTTACATTGAAGCTCAGTCTGGTCTTGAACCTGCTATATAGCTACTGTTTGCCTTCAATTCAAGTTCCTCATGCCTTAGCTTTCTAAGCCTAGGTATGTATTGCCATGCCTAGGTATCAGTTGCCTCATGTGTTTATTTTGCTACTTAATATTTATTACGCAGTTGAACATAGGAGTTTTGTCTCCTGTGAGTGCAATACTGAAATGGTTATCTCTAAGTCCTCTTCAGTGATCTATGACATTAGTGAAATAAGGACTTGGAAGGAATCATGGGATGTTACTAGTGAAGGTGTTTTGTATGTGTTTATTAAGTTGACGTAGAATAAGCAATCCATTCTGGCTGGAAATGTCTGTAAGTGTGGCTAAAAGTGTTCAGAAAACAATGAGGTGAGTCCTGCCCTACAATCCTTTGTGCAGACATTCATTTGGCCAGTGAAGGTGTCCCTTCACTGTTCTCAATGGGGTCTTTTAATCCCAGGATGCAAAAATATTTTTATTGTAAGAACACTGAGAGGGTACATTTCTAAAATTCTTGTTGAATGTGAGGTCTTTGATTATAGGAATGTGATTCTACTCTAACCTTGTTTAAAAAAATACAAAATAAATCTATTCCACCCTACAGTTTTGAAGGTGTCCTAGAGATTTTCTGTAATTATCCCTAAACTCGGTGTCTCCTTTACGTGTCTTTAAGTTATTATTTTTACATTTTTTATCTGCTTTGGATACAAATTAATGCTTCTAATTTTAATGTGAACTGCATTCCACTTTAATATGAACTGTATTCCACTCTGATAGTATGTTATCATAGTGATATTTTTTGAGACACATCATTGTGTCCACTATGAAAATAGCCTAATGATTTTAAATAAGCCAACATGTCAAAATGTAACTGGTTTCTGTGTTTACAGATTGCCAAATATATTTTAAATTTTGATGATGAAGAATAATACATAATTTTATATTTAATGTGACTGAATGATTCTTTTCAGATATTCATTAGCAGAAGGAAGGAAGTAAAATTGAGGGTGTTGTATAAGACATTGGCAATGTGAATATAACATTGTGAAGTCTGATAGTCCTCTCAGCTGTCTAAAGCATAGTCCTCATGTCTCTGCTCTCCCATAGAGGGCATAGTGCTTCTAGAATTTAGAGGCAATCAGACAATAGGATACATGTGTTAAAATACTCTTTTTTTCACACAATAAAAAGGCTTCCTTTCCAAGTCCTATGTAAAAACCCTCCACACAGGGACACATGATTGTTTTCACCAGCTGGGCCCATTGGCAGCTCAATGAGAGAATGGAGGTCACATTTAATTTCCATAATTATGGAAATGTTTAGCAGCTGGTATTTCTTTTCTGTTTAACCTTTCTATAGAAATATGTATTTGATAAAAGGGATTTTAGAATAAGGATCAGTCTATTTTTGTGCCAACCATACGGGAAAAGTAAATACAGAGAGGAACCTCCTCTCATGAGCTAAGAAAGAGTAGAAAAAACAAGCAAGGCCAGGAGATGTCTCAGAGAATAAGACATCGTACAAGAAGACCTGAGTAGGCTCGCACAGAGCCCGTCCATGCAGAAGAATCAGAGCCCAGAGCCATTGTCCTTTGCTTCTCCGTCAGCCCCCGCTGTTGGCCACATTCAGAGAGACGGGTTTGGTCGCATGATCCATCAGTCCCATTCCAACTGGAGTTGGTGATCTCCTTTTAGTTCTGTCCCACCGTCTCCATGAGTGAACGCACCCCTCACGTTCCTGACTTTCTCCCTCATGTTCTCGCTCCTTCTGCTCCTCATCAGGACCTTGGGAGCTCCTTCTCAGCTTGGTCGATCACCTTCCTGGACCTGGGGGGAGTTGGGAGGACCTTGGTCTTAACATAGAGTAGGGAACCCTGATGGCTCCTTGGCCTGGAGAGGGAGGGAGGGGAGGTATGGGTGGAGGGAAGGGGAGGGAAGGGGGAGAAGTAGGGGAGGGAAGGGGGAGGAGGAGCGGAGGGAGGGGGAAGGAGGAGGGAAGGAGATGGAAATTTTTAAATATAAAAAAAAATAAACCATGAGAAAAAAAATAAAATTAAAAAAAAATAAAAAAAAAAGAAGACCTGAGTTCATGTGTCTGCAATTCCGGTGGTTTTACTGTAAATGATGAAATATGATAGCAGATCTACAAGTGTTCCTGGGCCAGATAAACACACATACAGAGTAACAAAGGAGCGAGCTTACTCAAAGTGAATAAGAAGACGAAAAACCCAACGTTGTCCTTTGACTCACACATGTATGCTGTATACAAACACATACTCAAGCACACACACACAGAGACAGACACACACATGCACAAGTGCACACACCAACACAAATACACATGCAGGCGAATACTTACATGCATAAATTAAAACAGAACTTTCATCAGTTAAGTCAAGGTTCATTGAATATCATTTTGATGAACAATGCTATCCCATTTTATGTTGGTAAACTGAGAAACGTATTTGAACTGAGTGGTGACAGCAGTGTGATGGTCTTCACCTCTGAGTTATTTACTTCCATGGTACAGCCTTGTCCCCCCACAAAAGCTTCAAGCTGTTCCATGTGTTTATCAAAAATTGAAACTCTAAAACCCTATGAACTGGAAGAGAGTCTTAAAATAATGTATGTTAAATGACAAAAATGGTTACTCTAATAAGATTTTAATAATCATAACTATTACCTAATTGCAAGGGTGCAACTCTGGGGTCTTGTTCTTGTCAAACTATAGACCAAATACATTTGAAATCATGACTCTCATTTTAAATTTCTCAATGATTTTTGTTCTCTATTTCACGGCTTTGCTATCTACAACCAATGAAAACCCACCCAGCTTCAGGCTTTGCTGTTGAAACACAGACAATGGAGTTTGACAGGGAAACTAAATATATCAAGCTGATATTCCATTTCTAAATGATATTGCCTTTTTAAAAAATAACTTCAGAATCTTCTATCATGTTTTCCCAGGAAAACTTTATTTTGGAAAAGTAGACTTAAACATATTTATAAAGTCACTCGTTTTCTGCTCTTTGGACTATCTTTATATGTGAAATCATTAGGGATTCCCTCAAAGAAGTACTTAAAAATACTAGAATTATTGGATTCACTAATGTACATCTAATTCAACTAACTTATTTTACAGAGGTGTTAAACAAGGAAGTCACAGACATACCAGGATAATTAGTAGAATGATGTTACATTACTTTTTCATGTTTCATAATAATCTTCAGTTCACTTACTTTGATAACTGAGAAACAGGTATTCTGTCTTTGGTCTTTAATCTCTTTGTCTTGTTGGGTGGACATACCCTCTTATCTTCTTAGTAAGTTCAGAGGATGTAACTGAGTCAGGTTTGAATCTTTTCCTTTCTCATCAGAAGATTTTGAGTAATAACTTCTTAGCCTATCAAAATACAATAGACAATATGAGTTTTACTTCAGAGTATTACACTTCATATGAATTCATCTTTATCAGTTTTATTAGTTATTATATTATTTAACGACCTAAAATTTGTTTTTTTTCAGTTAAATGCATTTAATAGAAATATCAATCATTACAGTTCCTTATTGCTGGTCACAAAAAGCATATATGTCTTTTGTAATCAAAGTAATTTTTACCATGCAAAAGGCATTTTTATTTATTTTTTTCTCTCATGGTTTATATTTTTAAATTTAAAAATTTCCATCTCCTTCCCTCCTCCTCCCCCCTCCCTCCCCTCCCCCTCCCCCTCCCCTCCCCTCCTTCTCCCCCTTCCCTCCCCTCCCCTCCACCCATACCTCCCCTCCCTCCCTCTCAAGGCCAAGGAGCCATCAGGGTTCCCCACTCTATGCTAAGACCAATGTCCTCCCAACTCCCCCCAGGTCCAGGAAGGTGATCGACCAAGCTGAGAAGGCTCCCACAGAGCCCGTCCATGCAGAAGAATCAGAGCCCAGAGCCATTGTCCTTTGCTTCTCAGTCAGCCCCCGCTGTTGGCCACATTCAGAGAGACGGGTTTGGTCGCATGATCCATCAGTCACATTCCAACTGGAGTTGGTGATCTCCCATTAGTTCTGTCCCACCGTCTCCATGAGTGAACACACCCCTCTCGTTCCTGACTTTCTCCCTCATGTTCTCGCTCCTTCTGCTCCTCATCAGGACCTTGGGAGCTCAGTCCAGTGCTCCAATGTGGGGCTCAGTCACCTTCCCCATCTGTCGCCAGCTGGAGGTTCCCTCACGGTCCTGACTTTCTTTCTCATGTTCTCTCTCCTTCTGCTCCTCATCAGGACCTTGGGAGCTCAGTCCGGTGCTCCAATGTGGGGCTCTGTCATTTTCTTCATCTATCGTCAGGTGGAGGTTCTATGGTGATATGCAAGAAATTCATTAGTATGGCTATAGGAACTGGCCTTTTCAGGCTCCCTCTCCTCAGCTGCCCAAGGAACTAACTGGGGGCGTCTCCCTGGAAACCTGGGAACCCCTCTAGGGTCAAGTCTCTTGACAACCCTCAGGTAGCTCCTTAAATTAAGATATATGCTTCCCTGCTCCCATTTCCACCCTTCCTATATCCCAAGCACCCCATTCCTCCTAGCTCCCCCCGTTCTCCCCTTCACACTTTTCTCTCCCCATCTCCCCTTGGCCCAGTCTTGCCCAACCCTCAAGTTCCCAATTTTGCCTGGCGATTGTGTCTACTACCAATATCCAGGAGGATTACTATATCTTTTTTTTTGGGAGTTCACCTTCTTATTATCTTCTAAAGGATCCCAAATTTATAGGCTCGATGTCCTATAATTATGGCTAGAAACCGATTATGAGTGAGTACATCCCATGTTCATCTTTTTGGGTCTGGGTTACCTCACTCAGAATAGTGTTTTCTATTTCCATCCATTTGCCTGCAAAATTCAAGATGTCATTGTTTTTTACCGCTGAGTAGTATTCTAGGATGTATATATTCCACAGTTTCTTCATCCATTCTTCCACTGAAGGGCATCTAGGTTGTTTCCAGGATCTGGCTATTACAAATAATGCTGCTATGAATATAGATGAGCATATGCTTTTGTTGTATGATTGGGCATCTCTTGGGTAGATTCCCAATAGTGGAATTGCTGGGTCCTGGGGTAGGTTGATCCCGAATTTCCTGAGAAACCGCCACACTGCTTTCCAAAGTGGTTGCACAAGTGTGCATTCCCACCAGCAATGGATGAGTGTACCCCTTACCCCACAACCTCTTCAGCAAAGGTGATTATTGGTGTTTTGGATTTTAGCCAATCTGACAGGTGTAAGATGATATCTCAAAGTTGTTTTGATTTGCATTTCCCTGATAGCTAGGGAGGTTGAGCATGACCTTAAGTGTCTTTTGGCCATTCGAACTTCTTCTGTTGAGAATTCTCTGTTCAGTTCAGCCCCCCATTTTTTAATTGGGTTAATTGGCATTTTACCGTCTAGTCTCTTGAGTTCCTTATATATTTTAGAGGTCAGACCTTTGTCAGTTGCAGGGTTGGTGAAGATCTTTTCCCAGTCAGTAGGCTGCCTTTGTGTCTTAGTGACAATGTCCTTTGCTTTACAGAAGGTGCTCAACTTCAGGAGGTCCCATTTATTCAATGTTGCCCTTAAAGTCTGTGCAGCTGGGGTTATACGTAGGAAACGGTTCCCTGTGCCCATTTGTTGTAGAGTACTTCCCACTTTCTCCTCTATCAAGCTCAATGTGTTCAGATTAATATTGAGGTCTTTAATCCATTTGGACTTGAGTTTTGTGCATGGTGATAGATATGGATCTACTTTCATTCTTCTACAGGTTGACATCCAGTTATGCCAGCACCATTTGTTGAAAATGCCCTCTTTCTTCCTTTGTGTACTTTTGGCTCCTTTATCAAAAATCAGGTGTTCATAGGTTTGTAGTTTAAGATCTGGGTCTTCTATACTATTCCATTGGTCAACTTCTCTGTTTTTATGCCAATACCAAGCTGTTTTCAATACTGTAGCTTTGTAATAGAGTTTGAAGTCAGGGATGGTAATGCCTCCAGAAGAACCTTTATTGTATAAGATTTTTTTGGCTATCCTGGGTTTCTTGTTTTTCCATATAAAGTTGATTATTGTCCTCTCAATCTCTGTGAAGAATTTTAATGGGACCTTGATTGGGATTGCATTGAATCTATAGATTGCTTTTGGTAGAATTGCCATTTTTACTATGTTGATCCTCCCAATCCACAAGCAGGGGAGATCCTTCCATTTTCTGGTATCCTCTTCAATTTCTTTCTTCAAAGACTTAAAGTTCTTGTCAAATAAATCCTTCACTTCCTTGGTTAGAGATACTCCCAGATATCTTATGCTATTTGTGGCTATTGTGAAAGGTGATACTTCTCTGATTTCCCTCTCTGCTTCCTTATCCTTTGTGTATAGGAGGGCGACTGGTTTTTTTTTTGAGTTGATCTTGTAACCTGCCACGTTACTGAAGGAGTTTATCAGCTGTAGGAGTTCTTTGTATAAATAAACTGAAAGAAAAAAACCATATGGTCATCTCATTAGATGCTGAAAAAGCATTTGACAAAATTCAGCACCCTTTTATGATAAAGGTCTTTGAGAGATTAGGGATACAAGGGTCATTCCTAAATATAATAAAAGCTATTTACAGCAAGCCGACAGCTAACATCAAATTAAACGGAGAGAAACTCAAGGCTATCCCACTAAATTCTGGAACACGACAAGACTGTCCACTCTCTCCTTATCTCTTCAATATAGTGCTTGAAGTTCTAGCAATAGCAATAAGACAACATAAGGGAATCAAGGGGATTCATTTTGGATAGTAAGAAGTTAAACTTTCATTATTTGCAGATGATATGATAGTATACATAAGCGACCCCAAAACAACCTAAAATTTGATTAACTTAAATATATTCTACTTTTTTTGATCCTATGCCCAAGGCTTTTATTTTAAAAAGTACAGAATGAAATTCGTGATTTTATTTTATTTTTTGCAGTGCTTCCATTTGTGACTGAAGTGAAATATCAACAATGGCTCTCCATGAAGTCATAAGTTCAGGGTGAAACTCACTTCAAAATCATTTCAGAAAAAATATATAAACAAGCATTCATAAAAACTGCCACAATACATATGTAAGCATCAAATACACTAGATATAATAAATAACAGCTTTAATGACAATTTTGCTGTTTCCACACAAAAAGCTATGTGTTTGAGGTATCACCATAAGACATGCCAATTTGGCACATTGTGTATCAACCTGATAGTCCTGACCAGCACAGAAATTCCCTGCCAGACTTGCTATTAAGCTAAGTGATTCTCTTTAAAAAGGGGATATTTTAATTGTTATAAAAACATGGGAGGCATGTGCTAGGAACATGAATTTCATAAAACATTGACACCTGTTACAAATACTTTCACTATTATCTTATTGATCCCATTCATTTAAAAACATAAGATCAGTAAAGCAGTTTTATCATCAATGATATTATTTAAAAAGTTGAGAGATTTAAAAACAACAGTGAAGAACTTCACTATCTTTATACATTACACAGTAGATAAAGCTATTAAACTCCTCAGTATCAAGAGCAAACTACTACCACCAGCCCAGAACACCATTTATTAGCTGCTTTGTAGATTACTTTGTTTGACTGCGGTAAAGCCATGTGGCAGTTAACTTAGGAAGTGACAACGCTAGCCTAACATACAGAAACACAAATACCCAAAAGGATGTGCTTTGTGTGTACAAATATCTGTACTTGAGACATGGCTGTCAATTAACAAGATGGATTTAATACCGATGGGCAGAGAGATAAGGGTCCCAACATGTGAAAAATGTCTTTTACGAAAGAGTCTGGGATATGCTGCAAAGCATGATTATATAGCAATTCCAAGGAAAGTACAATAATTAAAAATATCGAATTCTTCAATTTCTTGAGAAAGGCCAGAGATTCGGTTACTTTTTGGTTTGCTCTGAATGTTTTAGTTATCTAGCTTCTTTTTGGTTGATACTGTTTCTGTGATGAATGACATGGAGATTTTAATTAGGTTTGTATTAAATCTGTACATTGCTCTTGGTAGGATGGTGGTTTTTCACAATTTTAAGTCTACCAACTCATCAGGATGCAAGTGCTTTAAATTTTCCTGTGTCTTCCGCTATCTGTTCTCAGGCCTTTAAAGTTTTCAATGTGAAGGGTATTCACCTCTATGGATTGGTTCATTCCTATACATATTGTTTTGTAGAGCAATTGTCAATGAAGATGTTTTGTGATCTAGTTCTTAGCATGCTTGATATTTGTGTCTAAGAAGTCTCCTGAACTTTCTAAGTAGACTTTGTAACCTTTCCCTTTGCTGCAGGTATTGAACATTCTAGAAGTATTCTCTGGGAATTTGAGAGATCTGTTACATATAATATCAGATTACCTACAAATAATTTGGGTTTTTCTATTTATATCCTTTGGTTCCCTTCTCTTAGTGTTTGAAGATTCGTGACATGAAGGGTAGTTACAGAAAAGAAGTTTTCTGAAATTTAATACTTTTTAAGAGGTAGAATTGAGATTATTTTTTCGTTAATCTTTCCACTAATGAGTTGGAAGATAGTTTTCAACATCTTGATATGTATTTTAGTTAAAAAAAATCTAGTAGAGTCACATCAGATAAGCCATATCCATTTACTTGCCTTCATGTTATTTGTAGTGGGGAGCTGCGGGCCGCCTTCCCGCTGCCCGGCTCCTCGCCGCCCAGCTAGCTTTACCCGAAATAATTACACGGAAACTGTATTTTTTTTTTTTTTTGGTTTTTCGAGACAGGGTTTCTCTGTGGCTTTGGAGCCTGTCCTGGAACTAGCTCTTGTAGACCAGGCTGGTCTCAAACTCACAGAGATCCGCCTGCCTGGCCCATTATTTTCAGCCTCTTACTCACATCTTGACTAACCCATATCGAACAATCTGTGTAGCACCACAAAGTGGTTTCTTACAGGGGAAGGATTCTAGTGTACGTCCATCTTGGGCTGGAGCTTCGTTGCATCTCTCTCCCTGAGGAGAGGCACGGCAGTCTGCCTAACTTAGGAGAGGCGTGGCATCTGTCTGAGCCATCTACCTCACTTCCTTTTTCCTGTTCTGTCTACTCCACCTATTTAAATCTTGCCCTATCAAAAAGCCAAGGCAGTTTGTTTATTAGCCAATGAGAATCCTCCATCAGTTATTTATCTCGAAACATGTTCTTTATCTATAAATTTCTGGCAGAGTAGGATGTACAGGTAATCACAAGTCTTCCTTGAATGAGACTAACTCCTCTTTTTTTCATTTTGGAAAGCATCTGTTTTCTCAAAATACTGGTGGACACAAAACAAAGCATGTCTTCTCAGGTCTTTGATGTGTAATCAATGGAAGCAACTTTGCACATTGATGCATAATAACTTGATAGACTGTTTTACTCATGCCTACTAAAGTCACTGGCTATGTTTTTATGTGTGTTTTATAAACGCTCTAGAAATACACATCTTATGCTTTCACCCATAATTTTAGGAGAAGCACTATTACAAATTTAGATTTGGAATAATAAATAAAAATTTTATTTAACTTTTATGACAGACAGGAGAAATAAAGTTCGAACAGAGTGATGTAGAATGTTTAAACAAAGTACAGCATGATGGCCAAGGCTTGCTCTTTTTGTGGTTCAATACATGAATCTCTAGTATTGTTATGGCTTCCTGAAATGCAGAGGCATAGTACAGAATTGGTGCAGAAATAAAGAAAGGAGGCAGAGAGCTGTGGCTATCACGCACTTTGCTATTGCAGTGAGTAAAAGGCAAAAACATGAACAAAACACTTCCAATTTTTAACTGGACTCCCTTAGAGTTATTTTTGACACTTTGAAAATTCCATTATATCACAGGAATAAATATTCACCAGGAGGAAAGCTCAAATATTCACAAGATAACTAGCTAGTCAGCAGAGATGATTGACTGTCTTTCCAAAGGGAGCAGATTTAGGGAGTTTCTTTTCAATGTCCATTAATAATAGAAACAGCTTTTGGCAAAGTGAAATTAAAAACTACTGAACAGCATGGTTTTGAATGTGATCCTAAGACATTTTTAAGGACATAATACTCTACTTAAATGCCACTAAAACTTCCAGCCTCATCTTTATAAAACAGTTTGCTTTTCGAGGAAGAATAATTGCCATATGCAAAGAGACCATTTCTATAAAACCTATGTTCTCAGCTTCTCTGCCCAAGAACTGCTATTTATGCATTATATACTTCTTTTGCCACATAAACACTTATTTTAGACATAGGAAATCATTTCCTTTCAAAGGATAGACTGAAGAATACTGCTCTTTCTTTGGATCTCAAAAGGAAAAATGGAGAAAGTAGAAGCCTAGTTTTCTTTTCTATTGAAATCCTGTGACTAACTTCTAGCATTCTGCAGCCAACATTTTCCCCATCCAGGATGTTCATCATACAGAGCTAGGAGGATGTTTTCTGTTTTCAATATTCCATTGATTGCCCCCCCTGTGATTGTTCTAAACCCTTTTCATGTCTCTCTTTGTGTTTCAGCATGGGTATATTTTGAAAAAGTGAATCTCCTGAGCATTGAGATGAGGTGCACTGAGTTATCTTGTGCTGTTGGGTACAGAGGCAAACAAAGTAATCAACATTTATCCTAAGATACTTCTCCTAAGGGATTCCATTCACAGAGACTTTACCCATGGTACAAAACCAAACATGGGTTTTTAAACTAAAAAAAATTAATCAATTAATTTGTATTGTATATGTGATGGGGATGCAAATGTCATGGTATACATGTGGAGGTCAAAGGACAGGTTTGTGGAGTTGGTTGGCTTCTTCAAATTCAGGCTGGGCATAGATGGAGACTCCAAGAATTTCGATTATGAGTAATCCTGCCAGCAAGGATTATATCTTACAGTGATGATCTCTGTCCAACCGGACTACAAGTACATCTGTGTTGTGGTCATGCCTTCACATCATGCTAGACCAACCTCAGAAAATCCTCCACTTCATTGAAATCCATATGCTTCCCACACTACTTAAGTTCTTACAATTTTACACCCAAGCACCCACTTTTCCAGACCAATGGAGTTTTATTTCTCCCAATAAAATGTTAAATCAACACATTACTACAACTGCTTTGGCTGTACCCACTGGGTGTCATTTGCAAGCAGGATTGTTCCTACACAGTTTGTGAAATATCACATTTTCCGACAATACCTATCCTCCTCCTGGGATGCAGGCTCTTGGGGCTTTTACTTACATCATTTTTACAAACACCATGCTAAGCCTTTTGTCTACCTGTAGTTCACCCAGGCATCTTTCATCAGTTTTCACTCTTACTAAAGTTTTGTTTGGGGTATGGAGTAGTTTAGACCTAGCATCAAGTTTTTTGTACCCTAAAGATCAGTTACAAATTTACCTTATTAATGCAGCCCCTTCCTGTAACTTGGTTTCTCATGATAAAATTGTTAGACTCTATAGTCTGCTTTAGAGATCTCTGGGCTTTGGAAGGAAATAACTCTGCTCTACAGCATGTATCCCAGAGATCTGAGCAATGGCAACGTTCTCCAGGTGGCAAAATCATTTGCCAGCAATTCTTTTATCTATCTAGCATACTTTTGCATAATGAAAGAAAATGTTCTCCTCTGTAATTCTTCTTAAATGAAAGTGTGCTTCAAAAGTGAGGCAGGCAAGGCATAGCTCAACAATCTGAGCTCTTTATTGGCTTATGCTTCACATAATCACCCCTCTTCCAAGCTAGGTACATTATTGGAAAAGGGTGTTTATTCAAAGCCCAAGCAACTCTAGGTCCTGCCCGCATGGAGTGTGTGTTTCCCCTGCTCTAAACAATGTGAAGGGCTTCTCCCCTTGTGACCTTCAAGTAAACTCCTCTTTCATGATCAGTTTCCATTCAAAAGTCCCAGAACATATTTGGCAATGGGAAACATGGGTCTTATTCTGCTTAAAAGAGTTAGGGTGGTATGCATAGATGGACCAACTATGCTATGTCTGAAGTTTTAGAGTATGCCCCTGTGTTACCATTCTGTGTTTTTACATGATTAACATACATATTATTATTAACCCAGATCCATCACAGAAATGATGATGTCAAGATGAGCAAAATATTATGTAATCTGGGGTTGTCAATCAAAACAAAGAAATACCTATACCTATGGTCTGTTTCTCAGCAACCAATTCCTCTTCCCCTAGATTCCATATCATGGAAGCTTCAAGTAACAACCTATGTGTTTTTGAGCACTCTAGCCTAAGTAACCCACGGCTACTTTCCGATGTATCCTGTACTGTCTACTTAAATAAAACACTTTGCTGACTTACTATTTGTGAATTTTTTTCCAAGTATTTAAATAAGATGCCAAGAACCTGGAAATTCCTAGTTCAGATTTTGACCACCAGGATTGTGTGCACAAAGATGTAGAAAGGATGATTATTATTCCCCTAAATCACACATCATCGTTTCAGTTGAATCTCTTCAATAAGGTCCAGCATTCAAAAACAGTAAAGGACACACACCCTTAGGTAAAACATAGAGGTGACATGGAAAAGGGACCATATTTTATTCTCATTAACAAAACTAAGTAAACTATCCACAATTTTTACATTCTCACATTGTTCTTATTCTTTAAGAGAGTTTGGGCTCTTCAGGGTCCTTTCTGGTTTCCTACGAACACAAGCCTATAAATATCCCATGTAGGTGACCCAAATATAACTAAAAAAACCCACACTTTTTTATGGCTCATTGAAGATATGGTTTATTTAAGCTGTCACACACATTTTTCTTCTAAATGTGTAAAATATATTGGTTATGAAAATAGTTAATAAAAAGCTGAATATCAAATAAGCAAAAATTTACCATTATAAAATAATCCTAGATAAAGGACAATGGTAACATCCTGAAATCAGAGTTTACCTCAAGGCATCAATATTTTGAGCAAATTATAGGTCTGGTGAGCAACAGATCTATAGGTTTCATTCAGAGCTCTTTGAATCCAAGCACAGTTTTTTTGCACTTCAGCATTATAATACAAACTAATATCCAATAGAATATCCCTTTTGACAGGGATTTTCAAAGAAAAAAATCACTTCTAACATTTCATCTGCAAATGGTGCCGATGATAATAATTTTGATGCAATGACCATCACCCACACACAGCTCCATTATGGACCCTGATCATAAGTTGCTAGGGGAAAATGTTGATTCTCCCTAGTTTGGAGAAGAGGCAACGACTGCAGGATGGCTTGATAGCTATTTAAGCTCCCTGAGCTTTTATTTTCTCATCTGTACAAACCTTTGCAGTATTCAGAAAGAAATCAAATGAGAAAGCAAGTGAAAATTGCCTGACATCCTATTTGCACAACCTCAGCATTAGGACATGCCAGGCACCTCTCTGAACTAAAACAAAGCAATCCTTTAAGACAATTTTACAGATTATTAGTACTGATTGGGTTTTTAATGAGGTGCTATCTAATACCTTTTGAAGAAGTCTCTGGGTTTAAAGTGACTTTCCAAAGGGCAGACAAAGAGAGGAAGGGCTTGCAGATTTGAGAATCCTATCAGTGATGAGGATAGATAACCTTAGCCTAGATTTTGGAGAATTCATCCTAGACAACACACAGTGCCAAGCTTGGCAGAAATGCACCCTCAATAACAGCAGTTCTGTTCTGCTTTATTAAAGGTCCTAAGCTGAAGTGCGCTCTTCCAAGGCCTCGACAATGATGCTTAGGCATTAAAAATAGAGAATAATAGGAGCCATACTTTATGAAATGGGCAATTTATAAAAATTCATTTAACTGCATTTCTCATCATGAAGTTCATATCTCATCTCTATATGCAATTTTGAAGATAACTGTTTTGGCAAATACCTTCATTTGCTGAAAAGTAAGAGCAATAATTCATTTTTATCATTATATGGCAATATGAGCTAATTTTCATTTAATCGTGATGAATTCAAGCTAAACTGTATCATTTAGTTAAGCTGGAAAGAGAAAGCACACAAGGAATTAATGTACAGCAGAACTCGTGGTGAGGAAAAGATTGTGTGTCTTTTTTTTATTATTTTTCTTTTTTTCAGTTTTTTTCTTCCCCTCCCCTCCACCCATACCCCCACTCCCTCCCTCTCCAGGTCAAAGAGCCATCAGGGTTCCCTTCACTATGTTAAGTCCAAGGTCCTCTCTTCCCAGGTCCAGGGAGGTGAGCAACCAAACTGACAAGGCTCACACAGAGCCCGTCCATGCCGTAGAATCAAAGCCTATCGCTATTGTCCTTGGCTTCTCAGTCAGCCTCCACTGTCAGCCTCATTCAGAGAGTCGGGTTTGATAGCAAGTTCCATCAGTCCCATTCCAACTGGACTTGGTGATCTCCCGTTAGTTCTGTTCCACCTTCTCAGTGGGTGAACGCACCCCTCACGGTCCTGACTTTCTTGCTCATGTTCTACCTCCTGTTCCTCATCATGACCTTGGGAGCTCAGTCCG
Source organism: Arvicola amphibius (assembly GCF_903992535.2). NCBI lineage: Eukaryota > Metazoa > Chordata > Mammalia > Rodentia > Cricetidae > Arvicola > Arvicola amphibius. The sequence continues at coordinate 72,762,211 of NC_052049.1, read as the reverse complement.
GTGCTCCAATGTGGGTCTCTTTCTCTATCTCCATCCATCGCCAGGTGAAGGTTCTATAATTATTATTAAAAATTCCTGCCTCCTCCCCACCTCCCATTTTCCTCTCCCTCTCTCCACTCCCCTCCCCCTCCCTCTCCAGTCCATGGAGCAGTCAGAGTTCCCTGCCCTGCAGGAAGTCCAAGGTCCTCCCCCCTCCATCCAGGTCCAGGAAGGTGCACATCTAAACAGACTAGGCACAGTAGGACACTTCTTACTCATTTTATAAAATATGATCATTATAATAGTAGATTTTATTATCTTTAGCAATGTTTCATTCACAACAGCGGTTTTGTAAATGTTTGTTGGACATAGAAAAACCATGAGATTAGTATATGATTTGTGTGTGTCTTGATTGATGGCCAAATTGCTGATCATTATGTCTGCCTGTTGTGGCTCTATGGCATGTAGGAAAACTTTTTCTCTCCTATCATCGCTTTGTCTCTTCCTCTCCCTCTCTTCCAGTATCCCCCCTCCATCTCTACATTCCTCCTGTTGTCCCCCCACCCTATCTTGCTTTCTTTCATTCTCGGTAGATTCTCCAGAATTTTTCTCACCAAAACAAAGCTAACAGCACTGCAACTACTCCTCTGAGGTCATGGACTGCCAGATATTCTTTCTACAAAGGTTACGGTTATAGGTAAGACAGCCACAGACCAAGTGTAGCAACACATATCTGTAATGCTAGTACTTGTAGGATGTGGGAAGCCATAAGTTCAAGGACATTCTCAGTTACGTAGCTATTTTCAGGACTACCTGGAATACAAGTGTTCATGCATGTCTCAAAAACAAATAACAGAATAAAGTAGATCAAGAAAATAAGACGACTAGTGTTGGGGAGATGACTCTGTGGATAAAGTATTTGTCACACAAGGATGAGGATTGGAGGTCAGATCTCTAAAACCCATGCTAGCGAGGTCTGATAACCACACTGCAATTCTAGCTTTGGCAATAGCATAATACTAACTTATCTTTTACCATTTACTTTTTCTTTTGAGTGTGAGGGGGCTAAGGAGTTGCCTCATGACATAGCATGTGAAGGGCAGAATACAGCTTGTTGGACTCAGTTCTTCTTTTTCACAATGTGGGTCCAGGGAACCCAACTTAGTTTGTTCAACTTGGTGGCAAGTGCCTTTACCAAGCACCCCTGTAGGCCAAATAGCAATGCTTTCTAAAGAATAAATATACAAAATATTTTAATTTACCATAACAGAAAATGCATCAAACCAGCATTCATTTTACAAACAACCTACTGAGAACATAATACACATTTAAGGTTTTAAAAATCTAGGTTTTCCTTTTCATCGTAGAAAAGAGAATTAAGAGTGAAACTCAAGTCACACTGGTATAGCATCCTAAAAGAAGAAAAATACTTTGATTTTCTCAATTTATTGACTTGTAAAGACAAAGGAATATCTAATAAGCTAGAGGATAAGCACAAGACCAGATGTGGTTTTCCCCCATTCTTCTTTTATTACCATCTTTCAAATAAGCTGCTGTCAAACCCTTGTAGAAACATATTCTTTGTCTATAGTGAGGTGCTGCAGGCAGGCCTGCTTTTCATCCTGCCTGGCTCCAGCACAGCTAGCTTAACACGTGAAATAACAACATACAAATTGTATTCTTTTAAATACTGCCTGGCCCATTATTTTCAGCCTCTTACTCACATCTTGACTAACCCATATCTAATAATCTGTGTAGCACCACAAAGTGGTTTCTTACCGGGAAAGATTCAGCATGTCTGAACGGCTGGCTCCATCGCATCTCTCTCCCTGAGCAGAGGCATGGCAGTCTGTCTAACTTAGGAGAGGTGTAGCATCTGACTGAGCCATCTACCTCACTTCCTTCTTCCTGTTCTGTCTACTCCGCCCACCTAAGGGCTGGCCAATCAAATGGGCCAGGCAGTTTCTTTATTAGCCAATGAGAGTCCTCCATCATTTCCCCTTTTTCTGTTTAAACAAAAAACAAAGGCTTTAACTTTAACATAGTAAAATTACATATAACAAAACAGTTATCAAGTAAGAATTACAGTTACAATATTTATATCTACTTTGTCTTTTATCATAACTAAGGAAAACTATAACTATCAAAGACTCCAGAAAGATATAATATTACCTAAGTAAACAAGAAATAAGCAACTTCCAAATTCTAGAAATGACAGAGACATCTCGCTGCCTGGACAGTCACCCAAAGTTCTTTTGTACTGTTGGGGCATCCATCTTCGGCCTACAGGCCCATAGTTTACAGGCGACATTTCCATGATGCAGGAAATTTCAAAGGCAGTTCAGTCAGTATCTGCTGTGTCCTGAAGAATGTCTTGGAGACTCTTTCATGAATCAGGAACCCTGAAAGATCATCTTACCTATAGGCAAGTTCAGCAGTCCTCTCTCTTAGGGTTCTCTGTGTCCAGTCTATGCATCAGTCCAGGCAAGAGCAGTTTCTTGCCCAAATGGCTATCAAACTCCATAAGGAGCTTCTTCAATGCCTATTTTCCTCTTGAAGTAGCTAGTGCTGCCAGGAGCAGATATGTCTCATTGTCATGAAAAGCCTTAAGTTATTAAAAAATTTAAGTGGAATATTCTGTAGTCTTTGAAAGATATTAGGAATGCCTATCTAACTAAAATATATCTCTATATATCTAGAAAATCTAAGTAACATGACTATAAGCTTTACTGTTATCGATGATTATCCATTAACAACTTATATTTCCTAATTATACATTACATTTTTAAAAGAACTACACAATCACAATACCTTAATCAAGATCAGAAATACATATAACAAGATTGACCTTAATACCATTAACCAAGATTCACAACAATCCAACTTATTTATATCTATATTATCTCCCCCTTTAAATGTAAAAGAACAATTATAAACAATATTTGGGAATATGGGCGCAGTTATTTCTCTCCAAACTGCTTCCTGCTGAATGGGGGTGCTGTTAATCCGATCTTCTATGGTGTAAGCTGTGTGCCATGTTCATCTCAGTCATCAGTTGCATAAAGTAATTTTTTGAGAGTGTTCACAGCAACCTTTCAGGAGGGCATGAGCTATCATACCATATTGGGATATAAGCAATCCACACGGTCTCATTTTCTGTAAAAACAAAAGAAACTCCTTTCCAAAGCATCATGTCCTTAGATCCAAATTGTAAAGTCGAGGTATTTTCAAAATATCTATTCTGGAATAGTTTAGCAGCATTTGTAAACAAATATCTTTTAGCAGCTGTTGCTCCTTCCTCAGCATTCAAACAATTCAAAGAGAGCATAATAGTATACAGCATCAAGATTCTTTGTGTATTTTCCATCTTTGTACGGCTTTATTTTAACCTCTATTTTGTTTATTTTTACTTTTATTTTTTTATTTTTTGACAAGTTCTCTGTATATCTTTGTCCTGGAATAACTCTGCAGACCATGCTGTCCTTGAACTCTCAGAGATCCACTTGCCTTTGCATCCCAAGTGCTGGGATTAAAGGTGTATGCTACCACACCTAGAACTCACAGAGATCTGTCTGTCTCTGCCTCCCAGGCATTGGGATTAAAGGTGTGTGCTGCCACACCTTGAAGTCACAGAGGTCAATCTACCTCTGCCTCCCAAGTGTTGGGATTAAAGGAGTGTACCACCACAACAAACTACTTCCTTTTTTTTTCTTTTACTTTTTCTTTGTTTTTTACTTTTAAGAACTTTAACCTTTAGCCTGCATATATTTTTAACACAGTGTAAACCACTTAGGCATTTTCTTTGACTTTGAATTTTTCTTTTACTGTATATCTCTCTTTCTGACTACATGAGTCTTTACTTTACCAAACAATATCAGTAGGACGAAAGCCGTGACTATGGCGGCTAGATCCAGCCCATTCCCTAGCTTTCCAGCCTCATGGCAGAGGTACCACAACTCTTTGGCAGTTCAAGGTCTCTGCCAGCAAGCAAGCTGCAACAGTGTTAAACAATACTCAAAAGCTCCATAGGCAGGACCGCCTGCTTGAAAGAGTCAGAGTTTGCCCTGGCAGAACGGCCCAGAAAGCTGGCATTTTAAAATGACACAGCTTTTTTCCTGCTATGGCTACCAAAAAGCATGCACTTAATTTTCATCAACAGCATTTAAGTGTTTTGTAGCCGAACCTCTTAAAAGAGCTGCAATGTTTTGCAGCTGAAGCTGAGTAAGGAAGCCTCTCTTAGATGAGAGTGCTTGCTTGCCAGACCCGAAAAATAGAGCTTTACTCTATTCTTTCCCAAGCTTTCTCAAGCTTTCTGCGGATTCGGTTATCCACGTGGGCACCATTCTGTAGTGAGGTGCTGTGGGCAGGCCTGCTTTTCATCCTGCCTGGCTTCAGCAGGGCTAGCTTAACACGTGAAATAACAACATACAAATTGTATTCTTTTAAATACTGCCTGGCCCATTATTTTCAGCCTCTTACTCACATCTTGACTAACCCATATCTAATAATCTGTGTAGCACCACAAAGTGGTTTCTTACCGGGAAAGATTCAGCATGTCTGAACAGCTGGCTCCATCGCATCTCTCTCCCTGAGCAGAGGCATGGCAGTCTGTCTAACTTAGGAGAGGCGTAGCATCTTACTGAGCCATCTACCTCACTTCCTTCTTCCTGTTCTGTCTACTCCGCCCACCTAAGGGCTGGCCAATCAAATGGGCCAGGCAGTTTCTTTATTAGCCAATGGGAGTCCTCCATCATTTGTCCTTCATCCTATCACCCTTCTATTGCTATTCCTGGTAGGAGTAGTGTCATTGAAATGTGAAAAGACAGATAGTACAGAGATAGTCTTTGTTTTTATCATTTATATCATTGTATATGGTACTCTTTGCTAAGATGTGTTGATAAGGGATACTATATCTCACTTAAGGATGATCTTAAATAGCATTGTGGGGGAATTAAAAGGGGGACATTGAAATAAAATGATTGAACACATATATATGTCATGCATCAGTGATGAAGTACTATCTTAAATGATGCTACATTTTGTGGTTCTATCTTGTGGAATTCATAAACCCCAGTTACTTGAATATATCCCATTAAAACTAATGCTTCAGATAAATGCCATTCAGTGCTTAATTGCCATTAGCAGTCCCTAGGGATACCAGAGACATAGTGACACAAAGAATCAATTGGTAAGAATATTATGATGAAAATCCTTTATCATTAATTGCTTCAACAGCAAATAAAACCAGAATTTGTTTTCTTCCAGTGAGTGGTTTGAACATTTGCAAAGATTTTTCTCTTATTCTTGTGCTGTGTGCCTTCTAAAGAACACATTCATAGAGGAGCCACAGAAAACAAAAATACCACAAAGAAGAATTTAAAACTACCTAGCAGAGAGAGTGTTGACTGGGTAAAACAGATACCTTTTTTTTTGTTTTCTCCATCCACATAGTTACATTCTTTGATTTTGCAGCTATATTAGAAAATATTTAGTGGAGTCTTTCTCTCTGTCCTTTGAAATGATTCTGAGTAGGGCCATCCAAACTATTCTGATCAGTGAGATATCAGTAAATATTAATGAAAAAGAATCACGGTAAGTACGTAAGCAATGAGGTTTAGTTTCTTTAGCTACTGATGCTTGGGTTGGCCATTTGAAGAAAGATGAAGAGAGGTAAGGAAGTACAGGCAAGAGACTATATTTGTAACCCCTGTGTGAATGCCAACCTGATCATTTGACCTTGAACAGCTAGAGCAGTAAACAGAAGAGAGCTGTTTGAGAGCTGTATTGAATGCATATGTGCGTGCACACACACTCACAGTTTACTTAAATATATATTAAAATTAAATAACAGAAATAAATGGAAAGTGAAAAATAAAATGACCCTTTCAAAGGCATAGCCAGATTATATTTGAGTGGTTTCAGAGGCAAGTCAACTGAAATTTATAACTGTTTGCATGATGGCATCAATAAAATACATGAAAAAATGATTGATGTTCACCTATTCCTCCTTCCTTCCAAAACCACTCAATTCAAACTTAAATTAAAAGTCTGAAACTATGTAATTTCTGAACAAAATGAGGAGGGAGTGTCTGAAATTCACTTAAACAACAAGAACGTGGCATCTGAAAAGAAAATTATAAAGAAATAATTGATGAGTGGATTATGAATCAAAATTTATATTCAAATTTTTACTAATGTATACAGAACAAGGGCACTATTAAAAATGCAGTACCATAACCTATATACATACACACACAAACACACACATATATGAATACACTACAAACACATATCCAAAGACAAGCACATACAAATTTACCAGTCAGTCTAATATTATCATCTCTTCACCTGTCTATAATCAATCATCTCTATCTATCTATCTATCTATCTATCTATCTATCTATCTATCTATCTATCTATCTATCTATCATGTATATATAATCTAATCTATGTTGTTTAAACCTCTGCTATGTATCCAGAAGCCTCTTGAGTCAACATGCAACAGAGACACTGTACATATCTCTTCTTTACCATTCTTATAAAATGGAACTAGTTTAAGTGGCTGTTAATAGATGCATTGATAACAATTATGCGACAAACTTATCCAGTGGATTTTTATTTTACCCAAGTTCCATAGTGGTCAATATTCAATGCTCACAGCACAGCACTATGGTTATACATGTGGTAGTTTCAGAGCATAACCCCTTGAGTCTGACTCACAGTCGTATGTTGGATAACCTAAAGCTTTTGATTCTAGCTTCTTTCATTTAGCACAGTGCATTGACTCCATCTCTTAATATTTTTGTTGTTGTTGTTGTTTTAGTTTTTGTTCTTTATTTTTTGTGTTGAGTCAGAGTTTCACTGTGTAATAGCATTGACTGTCCTGGAACTCAGCTTTGTAGATGAGCACCCTCTAGAACTCACAGAGATCTACCTTCCTATGTCTCCTATGTGCTGGGATTAAAGTTGTGTGCCACTATGCCTAGTTCCATCTATTTTTTTCTGTTCCACATGGTTTATCATTCCTAACAGAAAAAAAGTTTATTTCTATTTTGTGTCAATTATGACTACAGCCATACTATAAAATTTGAAGTAAAGAATGAACATTTTAGAAAAATGGATGGAACTGAATATCGTTATATTGAAAATGCAATAATCCAATCTCAGAAAGCCTAAATGCTGTGTGTTTTATCTTAGGTGTGCATCTTCATTTTAAAAATGATCTTTAAAATTTTAAAATCCTAAACATATATAGCCTTTGTAATACTAACTTCATTTTTATAATCTAATTCAAAATTTCAAAAGCTTACCCAAATTCCATGCTGCTCTTTTAATGCCTCGTAGGTCAAAACACTGGAAGTTAAATACAGAAGGCAAAAAACTGCCATTGATCACACACAATACACCAAGAACTTGAATCATAGGAGGTAAAGGGATAGTTGAGAAATAGAAGAAGAAAGAAAGCAAGGATTGTTGGGTGTCCCATATCTGCACAGAAGGAAATTGAGCAGACTATTTAATAGGTACAATTGGTCTTGGTTATCTAATTTTTTTACCAGTGCACTCTTACACAGATAATCACATCAGTGTTCTGTATATTAATTGACCCTGAGTGACTTTTGTTAAGTGGGTGTGTCAGCTCCAAACTTATGCCAAATTGTCTCAGAGTCAGTAGTCTGGCCGTCTGAACTGTTGGATGCACATGGGGCCTACTGTTTGCTTTGTAATTCTTAAAATTCATGTTGAGTACAGTTTTTCAACAAGAGGAACATTGTTTGAGAAGGGTGCATATGCTGACTTTGCCTTATTTATTCCTCACCTGTCACTGTTAGCCCATAGGGAGTAAGCATACAATACAATAAAAAGTCTATAATCTATAAATAAGAGAAACATACATTCTACTTGACCGTGTACGCTTTATACTACCCGTTCCTTACAGGAAAGGGGAACTTTAAGAAGGAATATGGTTCATTCATGATACACTTCCTCTGGGAACTCTTTCCTGGACTACACACATCTTGTCCAGTGCTCTGAAGCAGACATTTAGAAAATAGCATCATGACCAAAGAAACATGTACAAATGAGGGTGGCTAATGCAATATGCTTATTTAGATTCAGACTGCCTGCACATCCTACTGGTCCTCTCTCCTCACTTAAGGTCCATGTGCAAGATGGAAGGGAGAGCCTATTTCCAAATGGGAAAGTACTAGCTCTGTTTTACCAGCAAAATGACATGTCTAATAACATTGAGCTGTGAGGACAATGTATCTGAGAAGCTAACCCAATTTTAGAAGAGTTGACTCTGTACACATATAGCTTCTACTCCAGAAGTCACAAGATGAATGTTTGCTGTAAGGAGGGGGAAATGAGCAAACTGCAATAAAATCCATCAAACTGCTCCATATTAGTGATAAGCTTAGGGGGAGAGTGATAGGAAGGGGAGTTGTTTGGTAGTATGCTGGTCTCTTTCAATCACACATGTATTTCTTCCACTTTTCCACAGTGTGATTGATATGTCTGCACCTCACAGAATTCAAAATCATACTGGTCATAAGAGTAGCTACTATGTCCAATTAAATTATCAATTTCATCTTCTATAATAAAGGCACATCTTAGTGGGGAAGGACTGTAATCATGTATGTGCAAGATTTACAACAAACATATAATAGAAGTTGGCTATTTAATAGGAAATACCAGCTCTGAATAAGTAAGACTTTGGGAATTTTATTATGTTCTCTGACATGATTCAGCAGTAGGCATGCTCCTCACACCCATCTTTGGACTACTAGGTATCTATTATTATAACCATATTACTATTTTAGTTCCTAAACATCTGATCTTCATACAGAGAGAGTCAAATACACCACATTCCTTATATGCTCAATGCACAAGGCTGTTCTAAGCAGTGCAGGAAACAACCCACTCCTTCCTAAGGAGTAGAATTTATGCTGCTTCTTGCTTTTAATGGATCTACAAGACAGACTCAAGTGAAGCCTGCTGAGAACAGTCTGATGAATGATCATTGGTGATTTGGCACTCATCAGCTGTCTGACTCACATTCGGCACTCAGCTTTAACTCACTAAACTTTCATGGTCCCAAAGGAGAAATAATGAATGCATTTAATAAAGGGAACACAGGACCCAAATAAAAAGAAAACATAGTTGGGCAGTTGGGCAAAAAAAAAAAAGAAAAGAAAAGAAATTATTTGTGTGTATAAACAAAGAAAAATTGAAACACAAAATTTAAGGTGATGTAACAGAAGGCTTTCCATCCATACATCATGGACATATGTTGGCAGAGACTGCTTGTTCTATCCCAGTTGTCCAGACCTGAAATAATCACACAAATCTATATTATTTGCAATACTGTTTGACCAATAAATTAAGAATATTTCTAGCTAGCTTTTATATGTTGTAAGGAGGCTTCTTGTTTGTTTCCTGGATGCCTGGCAGCTCAGATCCCCAAAATAATTACACAGAAACTGTATTATTTAAAATACTGGTTGACCCATTAGATCTAGCTTCTTATTGGCTAACATACCTTAATTACCCCATTTCTACTAATCTGTGTATTGCCACATGGCTGTGACTTATCAGATAAAGTTCTAAGCATCTTTCTCTGACAGGGCTATATGGCTTGATTCTGCCTTCTTCTTTCCAGCATTCACTTTAGTTTTTCCATGACCAGCTAAGTTCTGCCTTGTTTTAGGTCCGAAGAAGTTTTCTTTATTCACTAATGATTTATCACAGCATGCAGTGGGTAATCGCACACCACCTCCCCTTTTATTTTTTGGAAGTTTCTCCATTGTTTTCTGTGTTTTATTTATTTTTTAAATATTATTAAAAGTTTCCATCTCCTCCCCTCCTCCCCCTTCCCTCCCCTCCCCTCCACCCATACACTCACTCCCTCCCTCTCCAGGCTAAAGAGCTATCAGGGTTCTCTACACTATGTTAAGTCCAAGGTCCTCCCAACTCCCACCCCCAGGTCCAGGAAGGTGAGCAGCCAAACTGACAAGGCTCACACAGAGCCCATCCATGCCATAGAGTCCAAGCCCATTGCCATTGTCCTTGGCTTCTCAGTCAGCCTCCACCATCAGCCACAAAGAGAGTCTGGTTTGGTCACATGTTCCATCAGTCCCATTCCAACTGTTCTTGGTGATCTCCCATTAGTTCTGTCCCACCATATCAGTGGGTGAATGCACCCCTCACGATCCTGACTTTCTTGCTCATGTTCTCCCTCCTTCTGCTCCTCATCAGGACCTTGGGAGCTCAGTCTGTTGCTCCAATGTGGAGCTCTGTCACTATCTCCATCTGTCACCAGATGAATGTTCTCTGGTGATATGCAAGATATTCATCAGTATGGCTATAGATCTGGCCTTTTCTGGCTCCCTCTCCACAGCTGCCCAAAGAACTAGCTTGGGGCATCTCCATGAATACCTGGGAACCCCTCTAGAGTCAAGTTTTGTGCATGGTGATAGATGTGGATCTACTTTCATTCTTCTACAGGTTGACATCCAGTTATGCCAGCACCATTTGTTGAAGATGCCCTCTTACTTCCATTGTGTACTTTTGCTCCTTTATAAAAAATCAGGTGTTCATAGGTTTGTGGGTTAAGATTTGGGTCTTCTATTTGATTCCATTGGTCAACTTCTCTGTTTTTATGCCAATACCAAGCTGTTTTCAATACTGTAGCTCTGTAATAGAGTTTGAAGTCAGGGATAGTAACGCCTCCAGAAGTTCCTTTATTGTATAAAATTGTTTTGGTTATCCTGGGTTTCTTGTTCTTCCATATAGACTTGATTATTGTCCTCTCAAGATCTGTGAAGAATTTTGATGGGATCTTTAAGGGGATTGCATTAAACCTATAGATTGCCTTTGGTAGTATTGCCATTTTTACTATGTTGATCCTCCCAATCCAAGAGCAAGGGAGATCCTTCCATTTTCTGGTATCCTCTTCAATTTCTTTCTTCAAAGACTTAAAGTTCTTATCAAATAGGTCTTTATCTTCCTTGGTTATAGTTACCCCAAGATATTTTATGCTATTTGTGGCTATGGTGAAAGGTGATACTTCTCTGATTTCCCTCTCTGCTTCCTTATCCTTTGTATATAGGAGGGCAACTGTTTTTTTTTTTTTTTGACTTGATCTTGTATCCTGCCATGTTACTGATGGAGTTTATCAGCTGTAGGAATTGTTTGGTGGAGTTTTTGGGGTCGCTTATGTACACTATCATATCATCTGCAAATAATGAATGTTTACCTTCTTCCTTTCCAATTCGGGACTGACATTCCATCTGAACTGGTGAGTGAAGGCGGACCCTGGGGCAACCTTCCCTGGAAGAGAGCACAGACCCCCTACCCTCACTTCCCTCTGCAGGCTTGTGACTGTTTCTCCCGTCCCTGTGTCTCCCAAGCTTTCCCTAGTGTTCTCAGGTGTCCTGCTCCTGTTATAAGGCCATCCACCCAAAGGGGTCAGACTCTGGCCTCCAGGCAGGTCTGAGGATTCCTGCGGAGGGGTGCAGGCTCCTTCAGATTGTGCCGCCAGGTTCGCTGTGTGGTATTCCACCAGTTCAGTTCCACCTGAACTGGTGTCCTGCTCCTGTTCTAAGGCCATCCACCCAGAGGAGTCAGACTCTGGCCTCCAGGCAGGTCTGAGGATTCCTGCAAGGGAGTGCGGGCTTCTTCAGATTGTGACGCAAGGAATAGGTCCTCCTCTGGCACTGGGGAGATCCAACCAGTTTCAGTCACAGCAAAGATTGGTCTAGGACACCAAACGCCTCCGGGCTCCTTTTGAAGGAATAGATGGGCAGGCGCCAATGCAGGAGCTCCTCCAACAACATGAAAGGCATCATGACATCACCACAATCCAGACATCCCGAAACAACAAGAATTGAACACCATACCCCAGAAGATATAGAAGAAACCGACCTTAAACAGTACTTTATGAAAATAATAGAGGACCTTAAACAGGAGGTAAAAAACTGCCATAAAGAAATGGAGATGACAAACAAAAAGGTAGACGAAATAAATAAATCTCTCAAGGATACCCAAGAAAAACAAGAAAACAAGAAAAAGCAATCAAACAGGTAAGGGAAACAGTACAAGACCTGATAAATGAAATGGAGGTATTGAAGAAAACACAATCTGAGGGACGACTGGAAATGGAAACTCTGAGTAAACGAACAGAAACTTCAGAGACAAGTATTTCCAACCAAATACAAGAGATGGAAGAAAGAATCTCGGACTCTGAAGATACTATAGAGGAAAAAAACTCACAGATTAAAGAACTAAACAAATCTAACAAATTCTTAACACAAAACATTCAGGAAATCTGGGACACCATGAAAAGACCAAACCTAAGAATAATTGGGGTAGAAGAAGGAGAAGAATTACAACTCAAAGGCCCAGAAAACATATTCAACAAAATTATAGAAGAAAACTTCCCCAACCTAAAGAAGGATGTTCCTATGAAGGTACAAGAAGCCTACAGAACACCAAATAGATTGGATCAAAAGAAAGCATCCCCACACCATATAATAATCAAAACACAAAACATACAGAATAAAGAACAGATATTAAGAGCTGCAAAGGAAAAAGGTCAAGTAACATATAAAGGGAAACCTATCAGAATTACACCTGATTTCTCAATGGAAACCATGAAAGCCAGCAGAGCTTGGATAGATGTGCTACAGACACTAAGGGAACATAGATGCAAGCCTAGACTACTATACCCAGCAAAGCTTGCATTTACCATTGATGGAGAAAACAAGATATTCCAGGACAAAAACAGATTTAAACAATATGCAGCCACAAATCCAGCCTTGCAGAAAGTAATGGAAAATCACAAACCAAGGAGTCCAACAACGCCCACAATAACTCAGGCATCTAGCAACCCTTCACCAGCACAACTAGAAGAAGGGAAACACACAAACTCTACTACTAAAAATGACTGAAGTTAACAACCACTGGTCATTAATATCACTTAATATCAATGGACTCAAGTCACCTATAAAAAGGCACAGGCTAAGAGACTGGATACGAAAACAGAATCCAACATTTTGCTGTTTACAAGAAGCACACCTCAACCACAAAGACAGACACCTACTCAGAGTAAAGGGTTGGGAAAAGGTTTATCAAGCAAATGGCCCTAAGAAACAAGCGGGTGTGGCCATACTAATTTCCAACAAAGTTGACTTCAAACTAAAATCAATCAGAAGAGATGGAAAGGGACACTTTATACTCATAACAGGAAAATCCATCAGAATGAAGTCTCAATCCTGAATATCTATGCCCCTAATATAAAAGCTCCCACTTATGTAAAAGAAACACTTCTAGAACTCAAGGCCATCAACCACACACACTAATAGTTGGAGACTTCAACACTCCTCTCTCACCAATGGACAGGTCAATCAGACAGAAACCTAACAGAGAATTGAAAGACTTAATGGAGGTAATGAACCAAATGGACTTAACAGACATCTATAGAACATTCCACCCAAATAGGAAGGAATATACCTTCTTCTCTGCGGCTCATGGAACCTTTTCGAAAATTGACCATATACTTGGTAACAAAGCAAACTTCCACAGTTACAAAAACATATTAGTAACCACCTGTGTCTTATCGGATCACCATGGAATAAAATTAGAACTCAACAACAATGCTACCCCCAGAAAGCCCAAAAACTCATGGAAACTGAACAGTCAACTACTGGACCACACCTGGGTCAAGGAAGAAATAAAGAAAGAAATTAAAGTCTTTCTTGAATTTAATGAAAACAAAGACACAACATACTCAAACCTATGGGACACAATGAAAGCAGTGCTAAGAGGAAAGTTCATAGCACTAGGTGCCCACTTAAAGAAAACGGAGAAAGCACTCATTGGAGACTTAACAGCACACCTGAAAGCTCTGGAAAAAAAAGAAGCAGACTCACCTAGGAGAAGTAGAAGACTGGAAATAATCAAACTGAGGGCAGAAATCAACAAAATAGAAACACAGAAAACAATCCAAAGAATCAATGAAACAAGAAGCTGGTTCTTGGAGAAAATCAACAAGATTGACAAACCCTTAGCCAAACTAATCAAACGGCAGAAGGAGAACATGCAAATTAATAAGATCAGAAATGAAAAGGGGGACATAACCACAGACACAGAGGAAATTCAGAGAATCATTAGATCTTACTACAAAAGCCTGTATGCCACAAAATTGGAAAATGTAAAAGAAATGGACAGTTTTTTAGATAAATACCATATACCAAAGTTAAACCAGGACCAGGTAAATGCTCCAAATCGTCCTGTTAGTCGCAAAGAATTAGAAACTGTTATCAGAAACCTCCCTACCAAAAAGAGCCCAGGACCAGATGGTTTCAATGTGGAATTCTACCAGAACTTCCAAGAAGACCTAATACCTATACTCCTTAAGGTATTTCATAATATAGAAACACAAGAGTCACTGCCAAATTCCTACTATGAAGCTACAGTTACCCTGATACCTAAAACAATTCCAATTCGGATTCCGTTGATCCCCTTATGTTTTCTTATTTCTATTGCTAGAACTTCAAGGACTATATTGAAGAGATAAGAAGAAAGTGGACAGCCTTGTCATGTTCCTAAATTTAGTGGGATGGCTTTGAATTTCTCTCAGTTTAATTTGATGTTAGCTCTCGGCTTGCTGTAAATAGCCTTTATTATATACAAGGATCCCTAATCTCTCCAAGACCTTTATCATAATGGGGTGTTGAATTTTGTTAAATGCTTCTTCAGCATCTAATGAGATGATCATATGTTTTTTTTCCTTCAGTTTATTTATATGATGGATTACATTGATAGATTTTCATATGTTGAACCAGCCCTGCATCTCTGGGATGAAGCCTACTTGATCGTAATGGATAATTTTTCTAATGTGTTCTTGGATTCTGTTTGCCAGTATTTTATTGAGAATTTTTGCATCAATGTTCATGAGTGAGATTGGCCTGTAATTCTCTTTCTTGTTTGAGTCTTTGTGTGATTTAGGTATCAGGGTAACTGTAGCCTCATAAAAAGAATTTGGCAATGACTGTTCTGTTTCTATATTATGAAATACCTTAAGGAGTATAGGTATTAGGTCTTCTTGGAAGTTCTGGTAGAATTCTGCATTGAAACCATCTGGTCCTGGCCTTCTGTTTGGTAGGGAGGTTTTTGATAATAGTTTCTAATTCTTCGCATCTAACAGGACTATTTAGATTGTTCACCTGGTCCTGGTTTAACTTTGGTATATGGTATTTGTGTAAAAAAATGTCCATTTCTTTTACATTTTCCAATTTTGTGGCATACAGGCTTTTGTAGTAAGATCTAATGATTCTCTGAATTTCCTCTGTGTCTGTGGTTATGTCCCCCTTTTCATTTCTGATCTTATTAATTTGCATGTTCTCTCACTGCCGTTTGATTAGTTTAAATAGGGGTTTGTCAGTCTTGTTGATTTTCTCCAAGAACCAACTTTTTGTTTCATTGATTCTTTGGATTGTTTTCAATGTTTCTATTTTGTTGATTTCTGCCCTCATTTTGATTTTTTCTAGTCTTCTACTCCTCCTAGGTGAGTCTGCTTCTTTTTTTTCTATAGCTTTCAGGTGTGCTGTTAAGTCACCAATGAGTGCTTTCTCCGTTTTCTTTAAGTGGGCACCTAGTGCTATGAACTTTCCTCTTAGCACTGCTTTCCAAGTGCTCGGATTAAAGGTGTGTGCTACAAAACCTTGAACTCACAGATATCTGTCTGTCTCTGCCTCCCAGGCATTGGGATTAA
Organism: Arvicola amphibius; assembly: GCF_903992535.2. Classification (NCBI taxonomy): domain Eukaryota; kingdom Metazoa; phylum Chordata; class Mammalia; order Rodentia; family Cricetidae; genus Arvicola; species Arvicola amphibius. The sequence goes on along the minus strand of NC_052049.1, from coordinate 72,746,457 downwards.
AGGTGTGTGCTACCACACCTTGAAGTCACAGAGGTCAATCTACTTCTGCCTCTCAAGTGTTGGGATTAAAGGTGTGTACCATCACACCCAAATTACTCTCTTTTTTTTTCTTTTTTTCCTTTTAAGAACTTTAACCTTTAGCTTGCATATATTTTTAACACACTGTAAACCACTTAGACATTTTCTTCAACTTTGAATCTTTCTTTTACTGTATATCTCTCTTTTTGTGACCACATGAGTCTTTAATTTACCAAACAAAATAAGTAGGATTAAAGCCATGGCTTTGACAGCTATATCCAGCCCATTCATTAGCTTTCTACGATTCCAGCCTTGTGGCTGAGATACTGGCCAGAGCCATGTTCATTGCCACAACTCTACAGTGTTTCAAGGTCCCTGCCAGCAAGCAAACTGCAACAGTGTCAAACAACAATCAAAAGCTCCGTAGTCAGGACGGCCTGCTTGAAAGAGTCAAGAAAATGCCCTGGCAAGATGACCCAGAAAGCCAGCACTTCAAAACTGCACAACCTTTTTCCTGCTACGGCTGAAAACAGACAAGCATGCAGTCAGCTTTTATCAATGCCATTTAAGTGTTTTGTAGCAGGACCTCTTAAAAGAGCTGCATGGTTTTGCAGCTAAAGCTGAGTCAAGAAGCCTCTCTTAGATTAGAGTGCTTGCTAGCTTCTAGCAATCAGAGCAGACCTGAGAAATTGCTGCTATCATGAAAACATGCTTTACTCTGTTCTTTCCCAAGCTTTCTCAAGCTTTCTGTGGATCCAGTTATCCACGTGGGTGCCATTCTGTAGTGGGGAGCAGCAGGCAGGCCTGCTTTTCATCCTGCCCAGCTCCCAGCCACCGGCTAGCTTATACTGCAAAATAACATCACACAAATTGTATTCTTTTAAATACTGCCTGGCCCATTATTTCCAGTCTCTTATTAGCTAATTCTCGCATCTCTTGCTTTAACCCATATCTAATAATCTGTGTAGCACCACGAATGATGTCTTACCGGGAAAGATTCAGAACGTCTGACCAGGTGGCTGGCTTCATCGCAGCATCTGGCCCCTGAGGAGAGGCATGTCAGTCTGACTAACTTACGAGAGGCGTGGCATCTGACTGAGCCATCTACCTCACTTCCTTCTTCCTGTTCTGTCTACTCCACCTACCTAAGGGCTGGCCAAGGCAGTTTCTTTATTAAAACAGAAGACCATCCCACATCATTTTCTGTATATCTTTGTCCTTGAATAACTCTGTAGACCAGGCTGTCCTTGAACTCAGAGATCCTCCTGTCTCTGCCTCCCAGGCATTGGGATTAAAGGTGTGTGCTACCACACCTTCAAGTCACAAAGGTCATTCCACATCACCCTCCAGAGCATCACTGTTCATCACTCCAAGTACTAAGTGTGACCTACCTTTGGGGTTTATTGTCACATTCTGAGGAAGTCATACTTGTTTTGCATTTAATATTGTTATCTGTTGATATATCCTGATGCTGCCTACATAGTCCATGGGCACACAGTTACCAATGGATAGTCTTTTACATGCTGTATGATCAGAGATGTCATCTAGTATGGAGACTAGAGTTCATGTAGACCTCCTGGCTCTGTCTAGCCTGGTATTGATCAGCCATTAGCAGTCAGGTATCCCAGGTCACCCCTCTTTCTTTCTTTGGCACTTAAGTTTCTGAGGGGGTCATGATTAACTTTGTAGTCTCTTATAGAACCTATAAATTAATTTCCTGTTTTAATTATAGCTGGCAAATATGTTTTTTCTGTTATATAGGCTATCTTTCCACTCTTGTGATTTTTCTGTACAAATCATACAGTGTTTTTGGAGGTTAAACATTTAGTTTCTGAAATTACCATGTTGTGTGTATTCCCTGCCTAAACCATAGCTATGCATGGTTGCCATGGGAAGGAGCTGAAAATTTGCCTGTTTTTTTGACCTTATATACCTGTAGAGGGTAAGCTGAGTGAACATCATCTTTCTTTCCATTATTTTGTCTGGTTCACAAAGGCAACAGAGATAACACACATGAGTCAAGATACATGTGTCAGGATACATGTCATTTGGGACTGCCTTCGTGATCCTGTTTTTTAGCTGATGTGACAGTCAACCACCTGGGAGGACAGTCTAACAGCTGGATTTCCAATTAAGAGGTAGTTTTAGTTAAAATGTGGAAAATGTAGAAGTTTAATCCTCGCTGTCCTCACGTGTATCTTCTGAGCGGTACCCATGATCTCGGAGGATCTCTGTGGCGTGTGCTGTGTTATCTCAGTGGACATTTACCTATGAACTGTGATATGCCACCAAGCAGAAGCATGGTTCTTACATCTCTCTGTTATTTTTGTTTTGCTTGTTTTGGACAGCTGAACTCTATAAAGGGCAAGAAATTGCCCAAGATGACCACACTAGAAAGGCTCATCCTTGTGTTTGTTCCATATAACAGTCCTTCATTGGTGACCTGTAAGAGAATCATCCCAAGATCTGTTGTTCGTGGCATTGTCTGTCATTGTTTTCAAATTTGTGTCCACAGAATATGACATTTCTAAGTAAGTAGAAATTTCACACACAACTGGTTGGGATACCATATTAAATATTTATAATTTTAATAACTATTTCTGATATTCTCATCTTCACTAGAAGAGGTCACTATGACCCAACGTAAGGTATTTTGTATGAACCTGAATAATTCCATTTGGTTTTGAAAATTGACATGTACTTCAAAAAGTAATAATCAGGAATGCTGGCTTATTTTTCTCTTTCTTCCCCTTTTAAAATCACTGCCCCCTCTCCTATCAGACAGGCAGCTCTTTTGTCCCTGATTCTGTGGAAGAAGTCAAGGTTTTGGAGACAGACATTCATGAATTCATGGCTTGATTCTAACGCCAAAGCCAAGTGCTTAATCTTTAATTTTTATGAACAGAGAATAATAGAACCAATTCTTTCACTCCATTAAAAAAGATCTATTTTCATCAATGTAATTAAAACCTTACCCATGCCCAGAAGATTATAAATAAGTACCAGCTCCAGTACCCCAGGAAGTTCAGACATTTACCTGACCATACTTGCTGTTCTGTTAGTAAATATGATTAACAATCCAGCCTGATCCCTCTGATAGAAAATACGACTAAAGAATGCCAAATTGGTTTATGCTTCCACACCAGGCGGTGGAAAGGTGGGTGGACCGGCACTCTCCATGATGTTTACTAGCCTGAAATCTCAAGGACTCATTACAGACCCATACTATAGAATCCTGGATTCATAAGCTATTAATTCCTCAAATGATGAACATGCATGGATTTTTCAAATAGAAAATATAGACACAAATAAATAATAGCTGCTCTTTTTGTGTTTTATGTATTGCTACTGCTAGAAAATCATTTTTGCAAACAATGAATGCAGAGGTAGATACTAGAATACTGTAAGAGAAAGGTCTTTTGTAGCCTTTCAATATGGAATCAAGCTTTGCATTTGGGTTGAGGTATTAGACTTTTATTTCACCTTTATCACAAAAAAGTGTTATTCAAGTACAGTGGAAGATTTACTCAGTTCACAAATCATAAGATGGAGAACACTGGTGATTGATAATGCTTTTTGAACAGGTAAGTTCAAAGAGTACAAGTAAGGCACACTTACTATAAGGACTTTTCTCTTTTAGGTGTGTTTATGCACACTTGTGTGTGTGTGTGTGTGTGCGTGTGTGTGTGTGTTTGCATACCTGTTTGTAGTTTTTGTAGTCTTGCATGTGGAGGTCAAATGGCAGCCTTGGTATCTTCTTCAGAAAACATCATCTGCCTCCTATGAATACAGTCTCCCAAAAACTTGAAGCTCACCGTTAGGCTCAACTATATATCAATTGAGCCCCCAGGATCCTTCTGTCTCTGTGTACTGAGTGGGCTCTAGGGTGAGAGGCACTCTTCATCATTACCAGCACTTTTGCAGGGGTTCTGAGAGTGAAACTCGGGCTCTAGGCTTATGCAGCATAAACTATATTAGCAGGACCATCCCCTGCATCCTGTGATTGCTTTTCTAGAGTTTGCCATTCTCCACAATATCTTAAAGATAAGTCCAAGAAGATAAAATTAGAACCGTCATTACTAAAGTATCTTTTAAGAAATTTGTAGGCATAGATGTGACAGCTGTCCCTGGTATACAAAGTTAAGCAGGCACAAAGTGTGACTCAAGCAGACTTTTAAATTATAAAACATACCTCAGCCTGGTGGTGCTGGTGCACACCTTTAATCCCAGCACTCAGGAGGCAGAGGTAGGTAGATACATCTCTGTGAGTTCAAGGCCAACCTGGTATACAAGAGCTAGTTTTCCAGGGAAGGCTCCAAACACTACAGAGAAACCATTTCTCAGAAACAAAAAAAAAAATTCCCGCATTTTCCATTAATAAATATTTTATACATCATATATGCACCTAGGTTCAGTGTATGTGACTTTACACGCTATTTGTCTCTCTGAGTAGAGCACACGAGAGTGCTCTAGTGACTGGAGGCTTCGACACTTGTCACAGTAGCCTTGGGCTCCTTTACATAGATAAATGCAAAAAATGGAGGAGCCACGAGTTTGGACATGTCATGTCACATAACTACTTCCACAAACTTATTGGTGAATATATGCACAGCATCTACCTTTCTTACAACATAGAAACATGAGTCTGTCTACTCTCCTGCATCTTCCATGCCCTTCTTCTAGTTGAAGAAGACCTGTTTCTCAGAGACCTATATTTATTCTGTCCTTATTTCCCTTCCCAAAGGAAAGTATGTAGTGTTTCAGCCCTATACCATGCAAGTGATTGATAGTGTGCAGCTTATTCCTTAAGGCCAACATTTAGCATTGTTCTAAGTGATCACAGGAAAACATTAGTTAAAATTACTCTAACTCAAGAGTTGAGATTTTTAACATATAGAGGTGGAATTCATACCTGACTCCGAAACTGTGGTCAAAACTTAAGGTAGGGAAAATATTGGCCCAAGGGGGACATTTATTGATGTGGTTTTCCTATATGGTCATGTTGTCAAACTGCTTTCTAAGTAATTATGCTTAGACTTGTAGTTATGTGCTCTCCTCAATTTGGTTAGAGAAATTCCTTATTTTTTCTTTTTCTTTTTTTTTCTTTTTTAATATATTATATAATTTTTACAAATTTTCACCTCCTCCCCTCCTCCCATTTCCCTTTCCCTCTCCCATTCCCCCCTCCCCCTCCATCTCCAGTCCAAGGAGCAGTCAGGGTTCCCTGCCCTGTGGGAAGTCCAAGGTCCTACCCCCTCCATCCAGGTCTAGGAAGGTGAGGATCCAAACATACTAGATTCCCACAAAACCAGTACATGCAGTAGAATCAAAACCCAGTGCCATTGTCCTTGGCTGCTCAGTCAACCCTCCATGTCAGCCATGTTCAGAGAGTCCAGCTTGATCACATGCTCCACCAGTCCCAGTCCAGTTGGCCTTGGTGAGCTCCCATTAGATCAGTCCCATTGTCTCGGTGAGTGGACGCACCCCTCGCGGTCCTGACTTCCTTGCTCATGTTCTCCTTCCTTCTATTCCTCATTTGGACCTTGGGAGCTCAGTCCAGTGCTCCAATGCAGGGCCCTGTCTCTATCTCCATCCAACGGAAGATGAAGCTTCGTTGGTGATATACAAGATGTTCATCAGTGTGGCCAGTTCAGGTGCCCTCTCCTCAGCTGCTCAAGGAGCAAGCTGGTGACATCTCCTTGAATGCCTGGGAACCCCTCTAGAGTCCAGTCTCTTGCCAACCCTCAAATGGCTTCCTTAATTAAGATATATATGTTTCTGCTCCCATATCACTCTTCCTCCATCCCAACTGTCCCATTCCCCCAAGCTCTCCCCATCCTCCCCTTTTCACTTCTCTCTCCCCATCTCCCCTTACCCCCATCCTACCCCACCCCCAAGCTCTCAATTTCTGCCTGGCAATCTTGTCTACTTCCAATATCCAAGAGGATAACTAGATGTTTTTCTTTGGGTTCACCTTCCTATCTAGCTTCTCTAGGATCATGAATTATAGGCTCAATGTCCTTTATTTATGGCTAGAATCCACTTATGAGTGAGTACATACCATATTCATCCTTTGGGGTCTGGGTTACCTCACTCAGGATGGTGTTTTCTCCTTCCATCCATTTGCATGCAAAATTTAAGATATTGCAATGGTTGATGGTCAGTGCAGAGACTCAGAACTGCCGGAAGTGTTGGGAGTACGTGACTGTGCATCTCAGCAATAGCCAGGAAATCTATGTCACTCCCAACTCCAAGGCTCAGGGATCATCAAAGAGGGGGGTGGGAATAAGGCAATAGTCTGAGAGTAGGGAAAAGTGTTGTGAAATGGTGTCCTATGGGCAGGACATGACCATTGCTCACATTAATTCACAGAACTTGCAGTTATCTGCAAAAGATCAAGCCAGGGAAGTTTCCAGCATGGAGTAGGAAGGAGCTCCCAAAACCTCATACATAACTGAGGAGCACTGACAGGAGATGGCTGGTGAGTACTTGGAGGAGGAGACACACTTTTCACTGGGAGAGATGGCTATGAGCTGAATAACCATTCCATAGTGGATAGCTCCATAGACATGTGCATATGGGTAGCACACACTTAGTGGGACAGTTTATATGTCTGCACACATACATAGATATATGTATTCATGTCTATGCACACACATGCACACATATATACATATATACATATGCAGAAAGAGAAAGAGAGATGATATGATATTTAGATGAAGAGATATACTGAGGTAGGACTGGAGGGCATTGGAGGGAGTGTGGGTAAGTATAATCAGATATATTGTGGACATGTTTAGAATTTTCTTATCTATCTATCTATCTATCTATCTATCTATCTATCTATCTATCTATCTATCTATCTATCTATCTGATATAATATAAAGTGTTCCTGCACTGGCAGATAATAAAAGTAATTTTTGTAATAATAAATATTCTATAAAAATCTTTTTAGTATGCAGTCTCATGATTGACAAATAAGATCTCCTTTTGTTCTCAGTAATCCTTCCTGAAAGAATATTTTCTTTGATGAGAGTTGGATGCTGGAGGACTTTAAGAGAGTCTGTTAACAAAATGGCATCCCTATAGGCCAGCATGCTACAGCTCTGACCTCAAGCCATCCCAACATGTCCACCTGCTAGGAAGTTTGCAATTTCCTACTCTACTCCACCTGCAAACTGGGGTTTGTGGAACCTTTTAAAATCACCTTTAAAAGAACCTTTAAGAACCTTGTCTATTTCATGCTCCTTGTTTCTGTGCTAAGACACCATAAACATTGGTAGCAAAAGTGTGGAAGTTTGAATTATAAAAAGAATCTCTAGTGGAGTTACTGCTGTTTGTAAGCCAACTCTGTACAGTATTGCTGGCATAAGATACAGGGTTGAATATCTCTCCTGCTGCAGTGCCCTCTACTGAAGATTCTTTCTTTACATACTCTAATAGAAATGTAAATATTCAAGATCTGTACAAATAAGAACATGCTGGCTAGAATAAAGATTGAAATCATACATTGAGTGTTCTCAGCATTAACTCTATAGCTCTAAAATTTGAATTTAGAGTTTCAGTAACTCAGGGTGGCATTAAACATTATCCATCCCTGATCTGTAATGACTGCCTCCATGATAATGCTCCAGTAAGAACATTTTCTTTCTGTAAAACATGAATGCCTATATCCATGTGTACGTGTGTGTGTGTGTGTGTGTGTGTGTGTGTGTGTGTGTGTGTGTGTGCAATATGCACCGGGTTGAGACAGTCTCTTGTTTGCTCGGATAGTTGTACTACAAGCTTCTGGGCATTTGCCTGTATCCACCTCCCATTTACCTTAGGAATGCTAGGATCAGAGGGATGGTATTGAATTTTACACAGGTCCAAACTCAGGTCTTCATACTTAAATAGCAAACAATTTACCCACAGCGCTATCAAGCACAACCAAGAGGCACTTCTTTTTTTCATGTGAGTTGGGAAGGGGACAGAGCAGTCAAAACTCTGCATTAGCACACATGCTTATATCCCCATCCCACCACCCAATGACTTTTGCTCATCTCAGAGCTTAATGCTGTGCTGAAATTGGATATTTTTGTCAACATTTTTCATTCCTGCTAATAAACTTGTTTGGTGTCTCTATTGAGGCTTGGGGTAGGGCTGATTTAGTCTTGGCTCCTATTCAAGAATGTCTGTTTGACCCAACAGATGGCAGTGTGCTGTCAGCTAGTAAGGAGAAATTCCCGTTTTAAAAGACCTGCACCAAATCCACAATTGCTATCTTTTTCCTTCCTCAAGCAGAGTTTATGAAACATTAATCAATTCAGAGAAGCTAATAAAATGCCTGGAAAATGGATCCCAATGTTTCTTAAGTTATGGCAATTTATCAGTAAACAGAGCGAATTTATGGGCCAGGTATTGGAGTATACTAAAAACAAAGCTAGTTAAAACAGGCTGGTTGCATGATAAAGTCTGGATACATTTTAATGCATACAAGATTTTAATTTGTCACTGAATTTGGGGCCAATTTGATTTTCCTTTTTTTTCTTCTTTTGCTGATCTGAGTTTAGCAATCTTTATGATTAAGTCAAATAGTTTATGCAACAAATTCTGTGGTGAATTATGAAATAGTCTCTTCAACATGGTTAAAATTTTTTTTCTTCCATAGTAAACTAACATTTATTTTCTTTCTAAATTAGTACTAAAAAGGGTTGGAACCAGTTTGACACGATGTTTAGTTGGGGAACACCTTGGTTTTCACTGACAGGGATGAAGATAAAGGAGAGAACTATGTTTAGAGAATTCCAGAAGACAGGACTCTAGACTGTAATCAGAAAGGAACTAGGTTGATAGACTGGTTGAAGACCAAGAAAGAATTTTCTGATCACAAATGTTGGGTAGAACAAATTGTTGTCCACTTCACAGAGCATTCAGAATTATTCAAGGTGAGACCAGCACTACCTTAAGTAAGACAGTCAGATGTGGGTAGCACTCATGAGATGCAGTGAGAGGCCTTTAAAGAATTAAGAGAAAATGAGGGACTGGAGTGACTGATGTCTCAGTGGTTACAAGCACTGGCTGCTCTCCTAAAGGACCTGAATTCAATTCCCAGCACCTACATGATGGCTCACAACAGTCTGTAACACCAGTTCCAGAAGATAAGATGCTTCTTCTGGCTTTCACAGGCACTATATACATGTGGTACCCAGATATACATGCAGGCAAAACACCCATGTGTGTGTGTGTGTGTATATATATATATATATATATATATATATATATATATATATATACTAAACAAAATGGCAAAAGGACACGAGGTTTGGAAGACATGTTGGGAGACATCTTGGGGAAGTTGAAAAGGATAGTGAAAGGGTAGGTATGATAATAATATATTGCATACATGTATGACATTCTCAAAGAAAAAATAAAATACATTTGAATGAGACTAGAATCCATCCAGGATAACTTGGGGAGGCTAGATCTTATTAAAGTTCAACATTTTGCAATGGGTGTTGACGTAAATTCTATAGATAAATGTGGATTTTATGTATATTTTGTATGTTTAAAGCCTTGTAAGCATCATGTCTGATGTCCCAAAGTACAAGATGATAAATCATGCAAGACACCAGGCTGGGAACAGGGACATACAAGTTTTGTCACTGCTCTTCTCCAGACCCATGTTTTTCTAATGTGTAGAAAGATAAAGTAGAAAAGATTATTCTAAAGTCCCGAATAATGCTAAAAGTCTATTATTATTTCCTTTCCCTAATGCAGAATATAATAGATGTCATAAAATTTAATGACCTCATTAACACAAGTGGTAAATTATATTTTACAATAAAAGTCCGAGTTACTCTTCAGTAAGTCTGCAAAGTGAGTTGTAGATTGCAAGTGTTTTTCTGACATCACCAGAGTTTGGGGGAAATAAATCAGAACTAGGAAGATTCAATTCCATCTGTGGGCAGCTTTGCTCCTCTTTGATGGGTATTTATGGACAATTTCCATGTGCTTGGCACTTCACATGGTTGATAATAGCATAGCCACAAATAACATTGCTATACTGCCTCTTGATATTCAGAGCATAATAAAAATTGAATTAAGAAGCAGAGCATGAAAAATATGTGCTCAGTGAAATACTGACAGACATGAGTCACACTGAGGCATTCAGAAAACATACTTTTTTCTGTGTTCCTCAGCTTGTTTCAGAAGATCTTACCTTTCCTAGGAGACTTATAATTGATGCCATCTTCATGGTTTCACAGTCTTTCCCTTGAAGGGGAGCAAGCATCTCTACACAGGGCTTGAATTTGTTTCCCCAAACTGAAGTCATAAAGTGCCACAACCCATTGAAATCTGAAGTCAGTTTTTTTCTCAGTCATAGGGACTGGAAACTCAAAGTCAAGGTATCTGTAAGCTATGCCCTGTGCAGTGTTGGAAGACTCTACCACGGGCTATCCTAGCTTCTGATGTGGCTGACCCTCCTTGCTCTCCCCTGGCTTAAGGAAACATGATCATAAATTCATCTTCTCTCTTAGGATGGCTTTCTGTCTGTGCCTAGTTATGTCTTTCTAGCAAACAGCATGGTCTTTGCAAATCAGGACCCTTCATCATCGAGGACCTCAAGTAAATTGATTACATGAACAATTCTACTTCCCTAACACAGTCTTATGCACAGTTTCTGGGTTGGTGTGAACATGAACATTTAGAAGATTCTGTAGTGTTTTTTTTTTTTTTCTCTCTTTTACTCTTTTGTAGCCCTGACACCCAGCTCCTAAAAAATACACACAGGGAAGGAAGAGATTATATTATGAGAGATTTTGTTAGGAAAATTTATGTGTTTTGATACTCTTGCACATTTTATGTGTTTGCTAAGAGAAATATAATTGTATGCACATGCGTTTGAGTGCAGTGATGTTTCCATCTGGTGATTTATCATATGCAGTCAGTTCACAGACAGTTATGCTCTGGGATGGGATGATCACATGTAATGAGAACCCTAAAAGTACCTAGAATTCATGGAGTTTGGTAGGTACTTTCCTTATGTCTACCACATCAGAATGAAGTGTCCTTTGTGACCTCCTGTTGGTCTTTCAGGAACAACTCTGAGGTAATCAAGGGAGAAAAGTTGCAGGAAAAGAAGATAAGACAATTGGAACAAAATAATTAGCCTTGGAATTATTTAAAATATGAAGAATTCTTTTTTTTTTTTTTTTTTGGTTTTTTCGAGACAGGGTTTCTCTGTGGCTTTAGAGCCTGTTCTGGAACTAGCTCCTGTAGACCAGGCTGGTCTTGAACTCACAGAGATCCGCCTGCCTCTGCCTCCCGAGTGCTGGGATTAAAGGCGTGCGCCACCATCACCCGGCTAGAATTCTTGACAGCATAATGATTCCTCTAAATTCCTTCCCAATTTTCGTCAATTCAAAATCAATTTTGAATTTACTTATCTTTCCATTAGGAATGACATGTTTAATATGAGGGCTTTAAACAGTGACAGCACGAAATCTTTGCATGATACATGTGCTGTTATACCCTCAAAACACAAATCAAACTTTAAGACAAGATTTATGTTCTTTCTATTTATTCAGTTGCTGGTGAACTTTCATTGACAGAGATTTTGCTTTTGCAAAACGTGAAGGAATTTGTTATTCTGAAATCTTAGGTGTTTGCTATTCACAGATAAGAGCCCAACTGTGAATTTTAACTGAATATGTTCTCTCTCAAATAATTTAAATTTTCTTTCTTCCTCATTTTGCTTTCCCTCCTGTGTCTTCCCTCCCTGGTCTTTTTTCTGTTCTTCCTTTTCCCTCATATGCATTATTACTTGCTCTCTTTCTGTATCTCTGTCCGTCAGCTTCTGTCAGTCTCTCTCTCTCTCTCCCTCTCTTCCCTGCTTTGGCTTTGTCCTCCTTTCTTATTTTCTTTCACTCTCCCACCTCTGGATCAGAAATAGTCTAAAGTGAAGGCTCAGGTATTGTTAGTGAGTGTTTCCTTTGTAAAATTATTCTAAAAGGATTACAGTAGACAGAACCCAAACTTTACATCTTTAAATAGATTCCTGTCTAAAAGTTGCAAAGCCTAGAATCATAAACTGGAGTCTCAAAATGAAAGGGTGGAGGATGAAGTAGAGGCTACAACCAGATTTTCCTGAATTCACTCAATGTGTTCAGAAAATGCAGAACAGAGCCAATCAATGTCAGTACTTGCCTCTGCACACGTGGGAGGACATCATCATCTCATCAGTGTGACCCATTAGGAAAAGATGACTGCTTTGCACAGGGGGTGCACACAACTAGCAATTCCTTATCCTTTTCAGTAATTGCTGGATGCACAGTTACCTAGCAAATCTCTGGAACTCGTATTCAGCAAAATCTTTACCCAGCAAAGTCTTGAATCCCCAGTGAGTGTTAGTAGTATTAGAAGCCCCTGAAGTTTGGACTTTGTCTCCTCTCCATTTGAAGATAAGTGTTTTGGAAAGTCAATGGCTTCATGTGTCACTTTTTGCAAGCTTTCCCCATGCTATTGGGGTTTTACCCTGAAATTTCTTGCCTATAGCTATGACCTGAAATGTTTTCCCTAAGCTTCCTTTTAGTAGCATCAATGTTTTCAGTTTTAAATTAAAGTCTCTGATCCAGTTTGAATTGGTTTTTGTACAGGGTCAGAGCTATAGATCTAATATGATTTTTGTTGGAAAGGCTGCCATTTTGTTCAGGGCGTGTTCTTTTTTGACAGTTTTGTCAAAAGTTTATGGGTCCATGTGTATTCATCTTCATGTCTTCTATTATATTCTCTTGTTTACATTTCTTTTTTTTTCTTTTTTCTTTTTTTGGTTTTTCGAGACAGGGTTTCTCTGCAGCTTTTTTAGAGCCTGTTCTGGAACTAGCTCTTGTAGACCAGGCTGGCCTTGAACTCACAGAGATCTGCCTGCCTCTGCCTCCCGAGCGCTGGGATTAAAGGCATGCGCCACCACCGCCGGCTCTCGTTTACATTTCTATTTTATGATGGGCAGTACCATGCTGTCTGTGGTGTGTTTTGAGATCAGGTTATAATATTGTGCCTCTAGTTATGTCCTTTCTGCATAGAACTGTCTTGATTATCCATGGTCTTCATTCTTCCCTTCAGTGTTTAGGAGTGCTATTTTCTATTTCTGCAAAGAACATTAGTCAACTTTTTTGCTTTACAGGAATTTCACAGAAATAATAGATTTTATAGATTTCATTTGGAGGCACCACCATTTTCACAATATTGATTCTGGCAATCCAGGAGCTTGGAAAGTTTTTCCAACATTTAGTATCTTCTCTAATTTATATTTTTTCAGTGTCTTAAAGTTGTTTTGCTGTGAAATATTGTCTTCTGGATATGATGTGTTCTTTGCACCCATGAACTCACAACAGAAGTAGGTACCTACAGAATAGCTAGAAAAATGACCCCATGACATTCCACCACAGAGGAGGGGCTCATTAAACCCCATCACTCACTGAGATCCATTGACAGGTAATGGGTGAGAGGAGTCATATTTAACAGTGATATAGCCCTGGCACACTGTCTTTACTTGAGAAAATAGTCTCTACCCTCCCATTCTCATGTGGGTAGTGGTCATGAAATGAAGTGGAATATGAACAAACAAAAGACAAGAACATAAGAGAGTAACTTGTTGGGAAAAGGGAGGGGCAAGGAGAGAACATGAAGGTTATTATGCACTGATGTGCATATTTATATGTCCATGTGTGTTTCTGTGTGGCAAAATTGTGAAAGGAAAAAAAACAATACAAAAAGAAAGTTTTAAGCCCACCATGTGGGAAGAAGAAAGGAAAGCAATAGCTAAAGGCACAAGAAGAGAACCATGAAACATCTTCATTTCTATGTTGCCAATGAAGACTCTTGCTAAACAGATATTTGCAATATACTTTTCTCCTAAGAATAAGAACAGGAGACATAATACAGTTGAAAGGGGAATAAGTTCTAGGCTTCTGCAGCATGGTAGGATAACTATACTCAGTAATAAGTTATTATGTGTTTGAAAAATAACTAGGGAGGAATAGGTGAAAGGTTCCAACACAGAAAATGGTTGTGGGGTTATAGAGGGGTTAATTACCCTGATTTGATTCTTACACAGTGTATACATATGTCACATCATGCTAGTTTACCGTGCAAACAAATACCAGTATTGTATGTGGATTAGTTACAAAGAGATCCTAGGTAGTGTTGTTTCCAGGTGTGTGGAAACACATTAGTAAGTAGACAATAGTGTGCCAACACTTTTGAATACTCACCGTGGTCTGTTTATATTCTATCTCATTGCTTTTCCTCATGGAAACTTAATGAAGCAAATATTATTGTTTTTATCTTACAGATGACAACATTGGGCCTGTGACATGTGCAATAACTTGCCCTAGAGGAACCTTGCTAGTTGTATAAATCTAAGCATCTCTGAAGCTGTAGATATCCATCTGTACCACCCAGACTCATGGCAGTAAAATTCTCTTATCATAGCCCATGTCCAGTGTTTATACATGTAAGTTCTCAGGAGAGGCTTGTTTCAACCATTATTACCAAATGCCAATATTATACATGCTGTTGAATCCCATTTGCCTCACAAAACATCAATATTACACAGATATTGTTTGCTTCTCTAGTGTTTTACTGCTCTCTCGGTGTGATGCATTAATGGTCTCCTGTGGTCTGCCTTGAGTACACTAGAAATGAGCTCAGAATTCCAGAATGTGCAATTTATGTTTTACAAAAGTAAAAACAAATGATGCTGTCAAGACCAGAGACTTTGAAACATCTAGGTGGCCTCTTCCATATTTTCTATTATTGTCAAGAGTTAATGCAAATAACTCCATAATACCTCTATCTGGACTAATAATTGGTATTGAGCTGATGGATTTATTGCTTACATTTAAATATTTTTAGAAAGATTAATCTCAATTTACTCCCCTCCCTGATAAATGAGTGATCTAAGCCACCATTATAAACTTCACAGAAGAAATGCTTTGGAAGTGGGTTGGATAGGGATTTCAGAGTTCTCAGGAAGTGTCAATTTGTTATCTGTGAAAGATAAAAATTCCAGTGTGCTGAGTCAACAACTGGAGGAAGCTTTAAGAGCTTGGAGAAAGGGACTTCTCTATTTGCTAATAATGTAAGGAACTTTCAATGTCTCATACACCATAAATTGCTGTGCGTACTAATCTCATTCTGTTGCTGTAACAAACACCACAACTGAATGCAACTTGAAGAAAGAAAGGATTTACTTGGCTTACAGATTACAGTCTGTCCTTGGAGGAAGTCAAGGCAGGAACTAAAGCAAGAACTGGGAGAGAAATCGTGAGGGAATGATGCATGCTAACTTGCTAATGGACTCATGCTTAGCTAGCATTCTTATATAGCCACCAAGAATCACCTACATGGTGAATGGTGTCATGTAGATGATTCTCTTTCCATCAATAACAGTCAAGAAAATCCCCCACATACATGTCCATGGACCAATCTGATCTTGAGAATTCCTCAGTTGAGATGCCCTTCTCAGGTGACTAGTTTGTATCAAAGTTGACAGTTCAGATAACTAGGACCTTTTCTAATGGAAAACTGAGAATTTCAATGCCTAAACCTCAGCTCAGGGACTTCACTAGCACATGTAAGGATGAGGTAATCTCTGCTCTGTAGAACACATACATGTTCTACTGTAGCAAGGAGGTTGCTTGTTTGTTCTAGGCCTCTTAGCCCTGAAACAATCACACAGAAAACTATATTATTTAAATCACTGCTTGGCCCATTAGCTCTAGCTTCTTATTGACTAACACTTACATATAAATTTAACCAATTTCTATTAATCTGTGTATTGTCACATGGCTTTGGCTTACTGGCTAAAATTCCATCTGGCTCTGGTGGGGTCATATGGTTTCTTAATGACCCCGCCTCCTTTCTCCCAGCCTTCATCTTAGTTTTTCCCACCTAGTTTTGTTCCCCCATAGATCTAGTATAGGCCCAAAGCAGTTCCTTTATGTATCAATGGTAAGCACACAGAGGGAAATCCCACATCACCTTTTTTTTTTCTATTTAAATAAAATGGAAGGTTTTAACTTTAACATGATAAAATTACATATAACAAAACAGGTACCAAGGAAGAATTATAGTTACAATATTTATATCTATTTTATCTTTTATCATGACAAAGAAAAACTATACATATTCTTCAAATCCATCAAAGATGCCAGAAGGATACAATATTACTTAAGTTAACAGGAAGAGCATTGTAAGCAACTTCCAAATCTCTAGAATTGACAGAGACATCTTACTGTCTGGACAGTCACCCAAAGTTCTTTTGTACCATTGGGGCATCCATCTTTAGCCTACAGGCCCATAAAATCCAGCAGACATTTCCGTGAAGTAGGAAAATTTAAAGACAGGACCACCTATTTTGGAATTTTGTCAGTCACTTTTTTCTGTGTCCTACAGAATGTCTGGAAGAATTGAACATGAATCAGGAACCCCAAAAGATCATTTCACCTTTAGGCAAGTTTAGCAGCCATTTCTTTGTGGGTCCTATATGTCCACTTAAGCAGTCCAGGAAAGAGCAGTTTCTTGCCCAAATAGCTAGCAAACTCCATAAGGGGCCCTTTTGATGTTCTTCATCCTCTTGAAGTAGATTGGTGCTGCCAGGAGCAATGTGTCTCATTGTCATGAAAAGTCCTAAGTTTTTGAAAATTTTGAATGCCATATTCTGAAGGTCTCTGAAATATTTGAAGAATACCTATCTAACTAAATATATCTATATCTATCTCTATCTCTATCTCTATCTATCTATCTATCTATCTACCATCTATCTATCTATCTATCTATCTATCTATCTATCTATCTATCTATATCTAAAAAACCTAACTAACATAACTACAAGCTTAACTACTTTTTTGAATGAACTGCTCAATCACAATACCTTAAGACCAGAAATATACATATACATGGTACAACAAAATCAAACTAAAATTTGTAAACCAAGATTCATAACAATGCAAATCTCTATAGAATATCCCCCTTTAAATATAAACAAACATTTATAAACTATTATTTAGGGAATTTGGTTTTAGTTTTCTAGACTATTTCCTGCTGATTGGGGGTCATGTTAATCAGGTTTTTTTTTTTATCATTTATCCTGTGTGTTAGGTTTATCTCAGCTAGCAGTTGGGAAAGTAATTTTTGGGGGAGTGTTCATGGTGACATTTCAGTGGTCTTGGTCCATCAAACCATGTTATTCTGGATGCAATCCCCAGGTTATCATTCTCTGTGGAAACAAAAGAAGAACCTCTTTTCCAAAGCAACATATTGGAAGCTTGTCTCAATGAACATGATTGTTATTATGAAATGAAAACAATAAACTCCTTCATGGAGTCCAAAACTCTTTCTTGAGAAAAATTTTATGATTTCAATCTGAGCTTTAAAATATTTTACCATTAACCAAAGAAAAGAAAAGAACAGTTTATAAAAAATAAATGAAGAAACATGTAAAAAATGACAACTCAGAGCTAAAAACCAGATGCGCAATCACAAATAGAGAATTTTAGAGAAAAGGGGTTCTGTGTGTCTATTCAATCACTTTAAATAAACAGATTGAGGAAGAAAATTGGAATGATGGATGAACTGATAGATCAAAAACCCTCTGTCAATCATATATTTAGCTATGACACTACTTTCTGTGTTTAACTAAGGCACTGCTGGGAGACACCAATGAAAGTCATTTTTGTGCTGTTCAAGAGGCTACTAGAGTTGAAAAAAACAAGACTATATTGCTAAACTCATTAATGCAGCGTTTAGCCATGTTGACATCAGTAAATGTGACAGAAAGGATGAAGAGGGGCAGGTGTGAGAGTCAATGAAGACGAGCAAGCAAGAGTTTTCAGTGTTGTGATTTTAATAATGAAACATCACTCATTTCTTCCTACTCTGCGATTCTAAGTATGGTACTACCATGAGCCCACCTCCACCCCTCCCCCGTCTCCTACAAAATGAGAGGTAAAGACTATAGCACGGAGTTCCACAGAAATTCAGTTATCCTTGTCCATGAAACACATGTGTGTATAACTCACATAGCATCAATTTATTAGCCACAACTTCTGTGATTAACTAGATAAGGACATTGGATTCAGGCAACTTTATAGAGTATATTTGACATGTAGAATCTCTATGGTTCCTGATGATGCAGGGAATTCTGCCTATCTCCTGTTGGAGGTGAGTATAAGGTGTATATCTGAGGAGTTGATCTTTTTGAGTATGACACATATTTGGAATCATACATCAGGTATGATTCTTGCTTAGTAAGAATAATGTAAGAGTAATCAAAGGTGTTTTGCAGCCTGGTAGCTTATTTCTCTTTTACTGTGTACTAGATTTTGCATGATGGAACATTTCAGATCATCGGGGTAGTTATAGTTGTGTAAAAATGAGTACGGCAAATTAGAACCACAAACTGAGCAGCTTAAAATGAGATGTTTATTCTCTTTGTGGTAGTTTGAATGTAGTTGACCCCCATAAACCCATAAGGAGTGGCATTATTAAGAGGTGTGGCTTTTTTGGAGTGGGTATGGCCTTGGGGGAAGTGTGTCACTGTGGGGGTGGGCTTTGAGGTTTCCTATATTCAGGATATTGCCCAGTGCATCAGTTGATTTTCTGTTGCCTGCAAGATATAACAGTTTTTGCTCCAATGAAATGTCTGCCTACATGCCAACATGTTCCCCACTATGAAGATAATTGACAACCTCTGAAATAGGAAAACCCCCTCAATTAAATGTTTTCTTTACAAGAGTTTCCATGGTCATGGCGTATCTTCATCGCAATTAAAACTCCAAATAAAACACTTTCTTTTTGTTTCCAGTTTATTTATTTTTTATTAAAAATTGCCATCTCCTCCCCTCCTCCTCCCCCTTCCCTCCCCTCCCCTCCACTCATACCCTCACTCCCTCCCTCTCCAGGCCAAAGAGCCATCAGGGTTCTCTACACTATGTTGAGTCCAAGGTCCTCCCAACTCCCTCCAGGTCCAGGAAGGTGAGCAACCAAACTGACAAGGCTCACACAGAGCCCGTCCTTGTCGGAGAGACCAAGCCCATCGCCATTGTCCTTGGCTTCCCGGTCAGCCTCCACCATCAGCCACTTTCAGAGAGTCCAATTCGGTCGCATGTTCCATCAGTCCCATTCCAACTGGAATTGGTGGTCTCCCGTTAGTTCTGTCCTGCCGTCTCAGTGGGTGAACGCATCCCTCATGGTTCTGACTTTCTTTCTCATGATCTCTCTCCTTCTGCTCCTCATCAGAACTTTGGGAGCTCAGTCCGGTGCTCCAATGTGGGGCTCTGTCTCTATCTCCATCCATCGCCAGGTGAAGGTAAAGGCTCACAGTGAGCCCGTCCATGCTGTAGAGTTCACATTCATTGCCATTGTCCTTGGTTTCTCAGTACTCCTCCACCGTCAGCCACATTCAGAGAGTCCGGTTTGGTCCCCTGTTCCATCAGTTCCATTCCAACTGGACTTGGTGGTCTCCCGTTAGATCTGTCCCACCATCTCAATGGGTAAATGCACTCATCACGGTCCTGACTTCCTTGCTCATGATCTCCCTCCTTTTGCTCCTCATCAGGACCTTGGGAGCTCAGTCCGGTGCTCCTATGTGGGGCTCTGCCATTTTCTCCATCCAATGCCAGTTGAAGGTTCTATGGTGATATGCAAGATATTCATGAGTATGGCAATAGGATCTGTACATTTCTGGCACCCTCTCCTCAGCTGCCCAAGTACCTAGCTGGGGGCGTCTTCCTGGACACCTGGGAACCCCTCTAGAGTCAAGTCTCTGCCAACCCTAGAATGGCTCCCTTAAGTAAGATATATAATTCCTTGTTCCCATATCCACCCTTCCTATATCCCAACCATCCTATTCCCCCAAGCTCTTCCCATCCTCCACTTCACACTTTTCTCGCCCCATCCCCCCTCCCCCCATCCCACCCCACCCCTATGTTCCCATTTTTTGTCCAGCAATCTTGTCTACTTAAAGTATCCAGGAGGATAACTATATGTTTTTCTTTGGGTTCACCTTCTTATATAGCTTCTCTAGGATTTTTATGAATTATAGGCTCGATGTCCTTTATTTATGGCTAGAGCCCAATTATGAGTGAGTACATCCCATGTTCATCTTTTTGGCCCTGGGTTACCTCACTCAGGATGGTGTTTTCTATTTCCCTCCATTTGCATGCAAAATTCAAGATGTCATTGTTTTTTACCGCCGAGTAGTACTCTAATATGTATATATTCCACACTTTCTTCATCCATTCTTCCACTGAATGGCATCTAGGTTGTTTCCAGGTTCTGGCTATTACAAATAATGCTGCTATAAACATAGTTGAACAGATGCTTTTGTAATATGATTGGGCATCTCTTGGGTAAATTCCCAAGAGTGGGATTGCTGGGTCCTGGGGTAGGTGGATCCCAAATTTCCTGAGAAACCTCCACATTGCTTTCCAAAGCGGGTGCACAAGTTTGCATTCCCACCAGCAATGGATGAGTGTACACCTTACTCCACATCCTCTCCAGCAAAGGCTATCATTGGTGTTTTTGATTTAAGCCATTCTGACAGGTGTAAGATGGTATCTTAACGTTGTTTTCATTTGCATTTCCCTGATTGCTAAGGAGGTTGAGCATGCCCTTAAGTGTCTTTTGGCCATTCAAACTTCTTCTGTTGAGAATTCTCTGTTCAATTCAGTGCCCCATTTTTTAATTGGGTTCATTAGCATTTTAAAGTCTAGTCTCTTGAGTTCCTTATATATTTTGGAGATCAGACCTTTGTCTGTTGTGGGGTTGGTGAAGATCTTTTCCCAGTCAGTAGGCTGCCTTTTTGTCTTAGTGACAGTGTCCTTTGCTTTCCAGAAGCTGCTCAGCTTCAGGAGGTCCCATTTATTCAATGTTGCCCTTAATGTCTGTGCTGCTGGTGCTATACGTAGGAAGCAGTCTCCTGTGCCCAAATGTTGTAGAGTACTTCCCACTTTCTCCTCTAACAGGTTCAGTGTGTTCAGATTGATATTGAGGTCTTTAATCCATTTGGACTTGAGTTTTGTGCATAGTGATAGACACGGATCTACTTTCATTCTTCTACAGGTTGACATCCAGTTATGCCAGCACCATTTGTTGAAGATGCTTTCTTTCTTCCATTGTGTGCTTTTAGCTCCTTTATCAAAAATCAGGTGTTCATAGGTTTGTGGGTTAAGATCTGGGTCTTCTATTCGATTCCATTGGTCTACTTCTCTATTTTTTTGCCAATACCAAGCTGTTTTCAATACTGTAGCTCTGTAATAGAGTTTGAAGTCAGGGATGGTAATGCCTCCAGAAGTTCCTTTATTGTATAAGATTGTTTTGGTTATCCTGGGTTTCTTGTTCTTCCATATAAAGTTGATTATTGTCCTCTCAAGATCTGTGAAGAATTTTGATGGGATCTTTAAGGGGATTGCATTAAATCTATAGATTGCCTTTGGTAGTATTGCCATTTTTACTATGTTGATCCTCCCAATCCAAGAGCAAGGGAGATCCTTCCATTTTCTGGTATCCTCTTCAATTTCTTTCTTCAAAGACTTAAAGTTCTTGTCAAATAGGTCTTTCTCTTCCTTGGTTAGAGTTACCCCAAGATATTTTATGCTATTTGTGGCTATCGTGAAAGGTGAAGCTTCTCTGATTTCTTTCTCTGCTTCCTTATCCTTTGTGTATAGGAGGGCGACTGATTTTTTGGAGTGATCTTGTAACCTGCCACGATACTAAAGGAGTTTATCAGCTGTAGGAGTTCTTTGGTGGAGTTTTTGGGGTCGCTTATGTACACTCTCATATCATCTGCAAATAATGAAAATTTAACTTCTTCCTTTCCAATTCGAATCCCCTTGATCCCCTTATTTTGTCTTATTGCTATTGCTAGAACTTCAAGCACTATATTGAAGAGATAAGGAGAGAGCGGACAGCCTTGTCGTGTTCCTGAATTTAGTGGGATGGCCTTGAGTTTCTCTCCATTTAATTTGATGTTAGCTGTCGGCTTGCTGTAAATAGCCTTTATTATATTTAGGAATGACCCCTGTATCCCTAATCTCTCCAAGACCTTTATCATAAAGGGGTGCTGAATTTTGTCAAATGCTTTTTCTGCATCTAATGAGATGATCATATGGTTTTTATCCTTCAGTTTATTTATATGATGGATTACATTGATAGATTTTCATATGTTGAACCAGCCCTGCATCTCTGGGATGAAGCCTACTTGATCATAGTGGATAATTTTTCTAATGTGTTCTTGGATTCTGTTTGCCAGTATTTTATTGAGAATTTTTGCATTGATGTTCATGAGTGAGATTGGCCTGTAATTCTCTTTCTTGGTTGAGTCTTTGTGTGGTTTAGGTATCAGGGTATTTGTAGCTTCATAAAAGGAATTTGGCAATGACTGTTCTGTTTCTATATTATAAAATACCTTAAGGAGTATAGGTATTAGGTCTTCTTGGAAGTTCTGGTAGAATTCTGCATTGAACCCATCAAATAAAACACTTTC
Source organism: Arvicola amphibius (assembly GCF_903992535.2). Classification (NCBI taxonomy): domain Eukaryota; kingdom Metazoa; phylum Chordata; class Mammalia; order Rodentia; family Cricetidae; genus Arvicola; species Arvicola amphibius. The sequence continues at coordinate 72,723,905 of NC_052049.1, read as the reverse complement.
AAATTATATAAGCTGTGCCTGAAAGATGGATGTCTGTAAATCTGTTCCTCCAAGGAAGAATCTACTCCCAGTGGGATGGCCATTGTAGATCATTGGCACCCTTTGAATCATAGACATATCACTCTGAGCTCCACCTCTGCCATGGTGTGACACTCCCTTTTGTGTCATTCCTCCCCTCAATATAAATCCATAAGTCATATTTGTTCAAGGGTCTGTCTTCCTGGAGCATCATCTTATCTCCTTCTCCATGCAAGAAAGAGTGTCTCACTCTTGCATTCTAGGGAGCACATGGAATTTGGGGCAGTTACTTTTCAATGCATTATAGTTATAGTGGAGAGCTCTGCTTTTTAGCATAAAGCAGTATGCTGATACAACACATAGTATAGATTTTTTAGGACTCAGTTGGTTACAGAGGACTCTTCCTCAGGTGGGAAATGTCGGGAAATCTAGGTCAGCTTCTCTGAAGTAACAGTTTGTGTTCAACTCTTTGGACAAAATTATATTCCTGTTTAGTGTCTTTCAGAAATCCACTGTTGTTCCATTTTTGGGGTACAATACTTCATAGCTATGTGACTTTGAATCACCAAATTTCTTTGAGAATTTCCATTTCCTTATAGATTGCTAATATCTGTTGTATGTAAAAGAAGATAGCAAATTAGATGTAAAATATGAAAACAAGGCAAAAAAGAAAGGAAGAAAGGAAGGAATTTGAGGAAGGAAGGAAGGAAGAAAAGAATCAAATTTACAGGATGGTAAATGAGCTATGCTCATCTGATCACAAGTGTTAAAGGATGCTCAGCTCCTGACAGAGACTCACTTCTTAGATGAATCCTGTATTGTATGCTTTAGCAGGTTTGGGTAGATGACTATAGTTAACTCACAGGTCAATGTAGTCAGCTTACTACGACAGAGTAGCATGGATGTGGTAAATATATGAAGTAAAAAAATTATTGTTCTACCACTCTGAAAGCGTTAATCCCAAGGTTAGAGTTTTAGCCTTGTGGGGTCTGTAAAACTGTCTTCTAGGTTACATATGGATAGAAACGCAGTGCAGCTGTGTATGTCTGTGAGGGGGAAAGAGGGCAGGGGAGAGAGGAGAAAGAAAGGGGAGGGGAAAGAGGGGAAGGAGAGAGACAGAAGGAGAGGAAGATTGACAAGAGACAGAAAGAGGATAGAAGGGGGAGAGGGGACGGAGGAAGGGGAGAGAACTAGAGGGAGAAAGGAGGGGAGAAGGGGAGAGGGGAGCAAGAGAAAGAAGGGAGTGGAGAGGGAGAGAGACTGAGGGAGAGGAGAGAGAGATAAAGACAGAGAAAGAGACAGAGAGAGATAGAAGAGCAGAGAGAGACAAGAAGAGAGAGGAGAGAGGGATGGGGAGAAAAGGAGGGGAAGAGATAAATAGATAGCCACCCAGACAGACACAGACAGATAGATATTTGGACAGACAGGTAGGAGATCTTTCAGGACCTGGTGGTCTCTAAAAGACTCATCTTCAATTGCTGTCCACATTCTCAAATGTGAACTGGTGAGAGGGGAGTCCAGGCCAGCACAGCTCAGCTCTCTTCAGTCACTGTTAGTCCATACTGCTGGGCAACAGCTGGGACCCTGCTGCTTTGGTATCACTTTCCCCTAAGGCCCCATGACACAATGGTCATTACAGAAGAGAGACTTCCTGGGAGTAGCTTCCTGACATTTCCAGCAGATGCAGTCTCACAGCAGATAACCTGCCCCTCTGCCCCTCACTGACTTCTATTCCTGAGATTTTCCATGAGTCATTGATTCAGGGGTTGTGTTGTAGATGGATCAGTAAGGGGTATCATCACATGATCTCTTGTTCTATGCATTTTGATCAGCCGTGTTTTCTGTAATGATCTCTGTCTGGTGCAAAGAGAAGTTCCTTTGGTGAGGGGTGAGAGCTAAATTGTGGACATAAGGATAAATATTTAGAATGTACTTAAGAATTACCCTGGTTTAGTAAAATGGTGGTTATAGTGTCTCCTCCAAGATCCAATTCCTCAGTAACCCTAGGTAGTTTAGTCTCAATGACATGGCTACCTAAAGAAGCTTGAATAAGTAAGGCACCAAAACAATATACTAACATGGAAGAGGGAAATCTCACAGAGCCTCAACCCCATTCAAAGAACTACAGGCTACTGAGAAATGCTGAGAGAAAAAGTCTTCCTTAGGGAAGAACCACCCACCTCCAATTTGTTAATACTAAATGGTCAGCCCTGAAATTCTGTGGATTTGAGCAAAATTACAGAGACTGAGAAGGTTGTGTCTGCCTTGAATTTGACAGAGTGGAGTAGAGAGAGCAGGTTGGAAATGGTGTCATTATAATTTCCAAGGATAAAATACTTTTAAGAACGTAGTTCTCTTGTAGAGTTTGTTCAGAGAGAATGTTTGTGGAGGTTTCATCCTCTAGACCTTCTACTGGAGCAAGCCTTTCTTAAATCACACATGTGTTAGTAGTCATGTGAGGCTTGAAGAAAATGAGTGGAGAACACAGAAGCTTTTATGACTCACAAGAAACAGTAGCCTTGGGAATTTCTATTTTCTAACTTAGCCCTTTCTAGATATTTGCAGAAAAATGACTCTGTTTGTGTTGCTCAAAGTTGTAGTTTTAAAAAAATCATTATGAAAACCATTTGCTGTGGACCAACTCTCTTGGAGATCGAAGACTGAGGGAGAACAGGGGTGAAGGCCAGGAGAACCTGGGATTTGGCAAATGACAGACAGACACAACTCTAATGAGTTTTGAATCTGTTGCAAATTTACTAACATTTAAGCATCACTTTTATGAGATTACAGAAGGAATTTGGCAGACATAAAAGCTTACATATAAAAAATGATTATAGGCAGTGATTGTTTTTAGCATGTCTTGTGGTTAGGGCCAGGTGGGTAGAGCTTTTTTTTGAAATTTGTCTCATACCATTAACCAATTGCTAATTTTTTATGTCCCTAAGTCATATCTGTTTTCATGGTAACCCAAACATCATTTTTCAGGATTCCATCCCCAGGGCTTGTTCCAATATTGAATGGCTGGCTTCACATTGTCAAGAATAGCCTGCCTTTTTTTCCTATCTAAAATGTACCAGGGGTTTTTCATTCTGGCTAGCCTCTCCATACGTTTTTCTTCATAATTTACTCATCTTTTCCTATAATGAGTTCTTTCTGTTCTAGGGTATCCATAAGTTCCCTCAGAGAGAGAGCCAGAGTCTAAATCATAACATTAATGGCCTGAATCAAGGGTGGGAATTGATGCATCAGTTCCTCCATACTTAAGGAGCCATTGGGAATGTTTCCTGGTTCCTTGAACAGATTAAGTTTTTTGCAAGAGAAAAATAGGACAGAGAAAGAAAATAGCAGAGCCAACACAAAGAACCATCGCCACCAACAAAGTGAATGGGGTCGTTGAGGCTGATCAGGCACCACAACTCAAATAGACTGCCATGGAGCCGCTGGGGGCCAAGCTCCAGGAATCATGAGCCTCTCATTTTGAAATGGCCACCACCTGAGAGGCATTTTGCCACACATGCGAGGCAGCTGTGGATGTGGCAACCATTGTTTCCTGAGCTGTGGAATGCTGCCTCTCTTGGGATCTACCATGAAAAGTATGTCACCATTGTTTCCTGGACTTTGGAATGTTGCCCCCTCGGTATCTGCCATGAGAAGCTTGTCACCATGAATTTGCCCTTTGGAGACAGAGAAGTGACTGCTAGATTGTGCTGAGATGAAAATAAATGTGTCCCTCTTTCCCCTCTCCCAGTGCTTTCTGTCTGAGACCTTGGGCTTTGTTCTACATTTTTACAATCCTCCTGACTAAAACTTGTTAGATTGTTTAGCAGTAAATGATTGGCCTTGCCATTTGCATACACACATATATACACAGATAGACACACACACACACACACATACATAGAGACACACATATATACTTCTGTCAGCTTCTTAACTTTGGCATTATATATGCACACATGTACATTTACCTATACTATTTTACATAGAATGATAGAGGATTTTTGAAGAAGATAGATATAGATAGATATAGATAGATAGATAGATAGATAGATAGATAGATAGATATAACTTGATAAGGAAGATATTCCTGAAGCTAGTATTTATATTTCAATTCATCTACCATATATTTTCTGAATGTGATCTGCCTGAAATGCTGAAGCTTGCTTTGCGATGGTAACATTTCAGAAAAAAGGAGGGGGCAGATGGAAACCACATATGCCAAGGTCTCGAACACATGTAAATGGAGTCCTATTTTGATCCTGGAATATACAGTTGAGTGTGAATAAACAATGTAATCTCCCCGGGAACCCCTGGGACCATGGGTGCGACTGTCTCATTAATCATGATCTATTCTTGGTGATCTACACATGGAGCTAACACAGGAAGGAACATTTTCTGGTTTCCCTTGTTGGCCTGGCAAATGGAAAGGTCATTAGGTGTTCATATGGAGCCATGTGTGGGGCTAGGGACTTGGGCTGTGTTAAGGGAGAGAACCCAATTACTTTCTGTAGCAAAATGAGATTTCTCTTGGTATCTTTGTCCTAAAACTTAAAGTTTCATGCTTCGTTTGGGATTCTTTTAGAACTTCAGAAAAAATGTGCTGTATTTTCCAGAGAGGTTGCCACTAAACAGAATATGTATGTGAGCAGAGTACACAAGTTAGATATTTGAAGTCTTTCTGGCCAATACAGTGAGCACAATTCCATACATATGCAGTTCGTTATTGAAGAATATTCACCATGATGAATATCTGTTGCTTCTCCTCAGACCTGATGTTGACTCTATGAATGGAGAAGTCATCAGGAATAATAATTCCAAATGACAATCAAGGCTCTGATTCCTAAAGTATGTTGTAACCCAAACTGTCTAATTCGTTCCCAGCATTTCTGTCTACTTTATGGTATACACATTTAGTTTAAAATGGTAGTTGCCATGGATTTGGGGAAAAGAATCAGTGTGTTTGTTTGTGTGTGCATGCATGTATGTGCATGCACGTGTATGTGTGTGTGTGTGTTTGAGAAAAGGTTTAATTATGAAGGCCAAGATGGCCTGAAACTTAGCATATATAGTCCAGAGTGACCTTGAACTCATGGTAGCTCTGTTTCTTTTTTCTTGTTCACTTCACAGGTGTTTGCCACCAGCCCAATAATATATATGCATATTAGTGAGAATAATAGGAGTTCCAGGTAAGGCATTCCATGATGACACGTATGTGTATACAATTTAATCACTTTCTACCCATCATGGTTCTTATTCCCTTTCACCTTTCTTTCCTTCCATATCCCTAATATGTCTCCTTTTATTTTATTGTCCTTTTGAAAATCTAATAAGTCCTGCATATGAGAGTGGAGTCATGGTTATATTTCTGGGTTTCTTTTATGTTTGCTTTGGAGAATGATGTCCAGTTCCATTCATTGCCCTGCATATAACGTAACTGCATCCCTTTACATGGTTGGATACACCACCAAGTGTATATATGTGCATAGTTTTTTCTATTATTCATTTACCCATTGATGGAAAAACATCTAGACTTATTCTATAACTTGGCTACTGCAAACAGTACAACATGGGATAGAACAGAATCATGGATTTGTAGCTATTTGTTATAATTAACTTATTCTAATTCTCTTGTGAACTCGTGCATACAAAGTATGGTTGAATCATCGTGTAAGTAGCTATGTTTTTAAATATTTGAGAAACTTCCAAACTGACTTCCATAGGAAAAAGACAGCTTCATATCCTGTCAAGAAGATGGTACCCTTTTCTGCACGTCCTCACCACTATTGTGTGCTTTCTTGATGATAACAATTCTGGTTAGGATGAGATGGGATCTTAATGAATTTTCTTTCTTTTTTATTTTTTTGAGTTTATAATATTACTTTTCTCCCTTCCCTTTCCTCCCTTCAACCTTTCCCATACTGTCCCTCCCTGCTCGCCTTCAAATTTATAGCCTCTGTTCTCACTAATTGTTATTGCATACATGTATACATAAGCATGTACACATATATTCCAAAATATAATTAGTCTATATAATGTTACTTGTATGTATATTTTCAGAGTGACCAGTTGGCACTAGACAACCAATTAGCATGCTCTTTCCTGGGTAAGACCACTTCTTGCATTCCCAGATTTCCTCAGTTGTCTATAGTTATTTGGGTAGGGTTTAGGTCTTGTGGGCCTTTACCCATTCAGTTTGAAATGTTTGTTGGTATCACCTTTTGTCAGCTTGTGTTTCATCACTCTTGTTTGCAAGACTTTATGGGTGTACTCTCTGATGTTACTAGGAGATACAATCTTACAGCAAAGTCTCTCCTCCTCTGGCTCTTACAATCTTTCTGCTCCCTCTTCTATAATGTTTAGGTGTAGGAGTGTTTTGTAGAGGTGTCCACTGGAATAAGGCTTCACAGCTCTGCATTTTGATTGGTTGTGGTTTTCTGTAGTGGTCCCCAGTTGCAAAGAGAAGGTTTCTTGATGAGGGGTAAAGACTACACTTATTTGTGAGTCTAAGTACAATTGTTTATAGATTGCTATAATTTTAATGAACTTTTCTTATATTGGATGATGGTGCTCTATCCAAGAGCAAAAGATTACCTAACAAAAACCATAAAATCAGAAATGAGACTCTCTCTTTTGAGCCATTAATCAGAGCTGTCCAAGAAATCATCAAAACGTAGTTTATTGCTGTTTCCCTTGGTTACCTCCTGAGAGGTTGAAGGGAAGTCCCTATTGCCAAAGATACTATGCACTGCAGAAACACAGCCCATGGGACCCTGAATTGGAAGTGACCCGAAAGCTCACTTCCTGAGAACAAGCTTTCATGGCACTAGAGGCCATCATGTGTGATTCCAAAGGAAGAAGGCAAACAATAGTCCCACCTAGCTATGATTCCTGTGAACCCCATCAACAACTAGCATGGCACAATAACTCTAAGGGCACAATAGTGACATGCATAACTTGGCAGTGGACAACAGCTCTCTTATTGAACTTAAGATTTGCTGAACAAGATGGAAACCGTGTCAGATACCAGAAAACCAGTCAACCACTGAGTGCTCATGTAATCATGGTTGTTGGAGGAGAACCTACAACCTTTCATTTTCTGAAACAACATAATCCCTAACAACAATTTATAAACTTTTTTTCCTTAATAAATTTTGACTTACATTTACCTGATTGGTAAAGATGTTATTTGTAAGGGTTATTGCTGTTCATTTATATATTTTCATTTGAAAGTGTCTATTATTTCATTTGTCTACTTAGATTATTAATTCTCTGTTTTTTAAAAAATTCTTTATATAGTAGGGTTATTACTTCCTTGTTGAATAAATACATGGCAAAGATTTACTTATGTTCTATTTTATTAAAATAAGATTTATTCTTGAACTATTATATGCAAAGATTTTCTTCTATCCCCTAAAGTGTGTCTTCACGGCACAGCTTCCTCTGTAACACAGGGTTCATTTCCACAGTTTTATTCAATGGTCCCTCAGAGCTTTCTTTTTCCAGTGACCCCCAAATTGCCAGATATTGCCTGGTCTTGGCAGTTTTCTGAAACCCCAGAGAAAGACTCTAGGATGATTTCACTAGGATGCCCTCACACTCACATACTTCCTATTTCCAAGGCTGGTGGTACCTCATGGATGGCACTGCCAAGTTTAACTTCTGGCTTGGAATATCTCTTGCCCCTGTATCACATCAGTGACAGCTTTTGTGTATTGAAACAACTGCATTATAGAACCAAGCAATCCCTTAGTCTTTTTCCCTTTCTGTGCTGGAAGCTTAGCTAGGTAGTATTTTCCCCTGCAGACCAGGTAGCCAAGCATGTCAAGCCTACGTAAGACATTTCTCATTCAGACTCTCAGACCTTGGTTCAGGAGAGTCATTGCTGGGTTTTGTGAGCAGCATGCTATACCACCAGAACCAAAAAAATTGACATTGTCAGAGAGCCTCTCTTCTTATCTCTTACCTGAAGGATTTAGTAGGGAAAATCTAGTTGGAATCCCAGGACAGCATCAATGTGAGAGTGTCTTTCTACTTTTTGCATTATCATTTGTTAGAAGAATGTCTCCAGGTTCAAGGTTGCCTATTAGACCCCCTGAGACCAAGCTAAATGACACTCCAGCTGTTGCATCCCCATCTCCAGATGCTGAAGGGAAGAAGTAAAAAAGGACAGAAAAGAACAAAATGTTCCCTTCTGTGCCATTTAACTTAAATTTGCCCTGAGCTCTCCCCACTTAACTTTTCATTGTGAGTTAAGTCACAGGACCACTAGTTATAGAGCATGCTGAGCAATGCTGGCTTCTAGCAGAGTGTATTGCTGTCTTGGATGCATACCAAAGCAGAGCACAGCAAATAAGCAAGACACTAGCAGTCTCTAACCATCTGCTTGTAAGATACTCTGGCTGGAGGGGCATGAGATAGGGGTTGGCATTTGATGTGTATTACAAGTTGTGGTGCTGACATTTGGGCTGTGGACATGTGACATAGGCCCTAATACCACCTGCTATCATGTATGTTTATCTTCCTCACCTGCATCACGGAATGTCACTGTGCACTTTCTGTTAGATAGAAACATTTCCTGCAATGTCTAAGACATGCATCATGGTAAGTAGAGAAATGAACCATGCCTATGCTGTGAATTAAACTGTGCCTAAACAGTAATCTCACAGTTTTTCCACAGTGTTTCCAAGCATGAGGAGGCTTTGGGAGCAATGGTCACCATGTTTTGTGGGCTCCACTTTGAAGCTGAAAGTAGCACTAAGACCACAGTGTATCTTGGCCATCTAGGGTTTGATAGAAGCCTCTAGAAGAGAATAGCAAGTCTAACATTTGAGTGATTTTCCCTTAAAAATATGCCCTCTTTGCCATTCCTGGCTCAGATATGCAAATCAGAAGAAAACAATATTTTGCTAAGATCAAAAGTTTAAGGAAGCTTCTAATAAATCTTATCATTAACACTTCACCCTGACATTCTGAAGATCCCTGAAGTATTAAATTGCTTTGGAGTGCACATGAGTGGTATTCAAAGTCATTTTCAAAATACCAGATTGTATACATAATAACAGTCACATGAAAGAGGGTTTCAATGGAGAGGAGAGAGATAAGAGAAGGACACAGGGTTAAAATAACTAGAGTTTATTGTATACATGGATGAAGCTGTCAGCAGATACAAAAATAAAAAATAAATTGCAAAAGTACCAACATTCCCTACAGTGCCAGATCTTTATGAACCACAGCTTGAACATGGACCTTAAAATATTTCCTAAGTCTCCATGTCTCAGAGTAACTCCTCAATTATGGAGTACATTTGGAATCACGTGAAACTTGTAAATCCTTCACTAGAAACAAGACAATGGCATCTCTTGGGAAAGAGACTACTAGAGACTTCATTGCTCTGAGACTACTAGAAAGAACACAGTGTCTAATAGGAGATTGCACTTGATACTTTGTTTATTTTATTAAAGAAATATATGTATTAAATGTGGATTGGACAAAACTGATAGACAATGTAACCAAATCCGTATCACTTTGGTGACATGGATTGCCCACTTGTTACATGTTACTTGTGGGGAAAAAAGCGTAATAAATATGCTATAATTAATATAATAGAATATTTTACTTTTCACACTCATAGGAGCTTATAAAATAATCTTTTTGTTTCCCCAAGTGATAGGACCACAGATACTAAAATTTTACATCTTACTTTAATGATCGCAATTTTCAAGATTTCTGTGTTAATGTTGGCATGATTTAAATATTCTAACAGTGCCAACTGATAGACTATTTCTGAATTCATCCCAATAAAAATAATGGTTGATAATAATGCCCTATATGAACTCTGACAAGTACTGTTTTCACATTGCGGGGCTGATTCTTAGTGATGAGCTTGTGACATCAAAAGAAAAGTTTATCTTTATATGTTCACGGATATTGATAGACTGTTGTCTAATTCTCTGTAACAATTTGAATTTCTACCTCATCTCTTTTTTCCTTACATCCTTTCATCTTTTATCCATTTTCCCATGGTAACATCTGTAATCTAGTTTTGTAAATCCTCTTTGCATATTTTATATATCGATCTTCTGTGTTATATTTCTATAAATATTGTCTGTTGAGTCTTGGTCCTTTAAAGCAAAATATACCATTAAAATACTTTCAGGTTTGATGAAGTAAAAAAAAATATTTGTATTCACTTTTTCAGTTTCTTCTCAATCATTTGAGATCCTTCTTCAGATGAATAATTCTTTTTTCAAGATGAAATATATAATGCCAATATTGAAAGAAATTTAAGCTGTGTTTTCAATCTTGACTGATATATGTATTTGCACATATTTATTAGTTGGGAACTGAGATGTTGAGTCTCATGATGGATAGGGATCAACTCTCGGAAATTAAACTGCCCATCATCTTAAGCCTTCATCATTTGTTTATAGTGAGTAAGATTAATTATTGTCAGATATAAAGTGAATTCCGCTTACCTTGGTGCAATGTAGAATGGCAGAAGATAGTCTTTCTCTCAAGTAATGTTGAATTTCCTGATAGCCCCTTCCTCTGATACCCTCTCCCCCATTTCTGCTGGCTCCCTTTCTGATCTTACCTTCATTTTAAATCTTGAATTGTTTAGTTTTTAAGAGTTACACACAATACTGAATTTACATACTTTCACTCCTCTTTCCAACTTTTTTTGTGTCTCTCCCCTCTTGTTAACTTTATGACCTCTTTTTCTATTATTATTGTTTAAAACACACAACTCTCTCTGTGTGTGTGTGATAAACGTGTATATAACATACCGACTTCATCTAATGTTTTGCATATGCACACGTGTTTAGTCTGACTACTGGGGTATGATAGCATAGCAGTCAGTTCAACCCAAAAGAAAACTGATTTTCCCTCTCTCAGCTTCCAGTTATTGCCTGTCGTTCTTCATTTAGGTGTGGAATCTGTGAAAATCCCCCATCCACACTGGTAAGTCAACTCATGACATTATGTAGCTCTTGTTTACCCAACCATATTCTTTACAACAACTCCTTCTTTTCTAGGTATGAGTGCTAGGGTCATGTTGTACTCACCTTTTTGTGCTAACCATTTCTTCAAGCATAGCCTCTTCCAGCATCATGCCAGTTGTCACAAATGACAAAATTGCTCTCTTTGTATGGCTGTGAATGCATAGCATATTTCCTTTACCCATTTTTGGTTGATAGGCATTAAAGTTGGCACTGATCCTGGCTACTGCTGGTGCTTCAATAATAAGAACGTGTACCTAGCTTTCTGACATGGTTATTTCATTACCTTTGGGTTTATGCCCAGTTCTGAAACTATTGAATTGTAAAATGAGATCCATTTTTAGTTTCTTAAGGATGTTTCATGTCCCAGGGCACCAAAGCTATACTAATTTACATTACTGCCAACAGTGCATAAGGCTCCCTCTTTTTCTATACCTAACCCAGGACCTACATTTTATCTTCCTGACTACAGTCCTCACAGGGGTTAGGTGACAGACATCTCAAAGTAGTTTTCATTTGTTCTTGCCCAGGTCTTGATAATAGTGAATATTTTTCATGTATCTGTTGGCCTTTTGTACACTAAATTTTGAGATATGTCTATTTAGATTTTAAAGATATTGTATTCTTGCTAATTGCATTTATTTGAATTCATTTTTAAACACTGAAAATGAGAATGCCATGTTATTTTCATATGGAATGACAGCATGCTCTTTTTGCTACATTTTCCACTCAACATAAGAATAACACCTTTGCTGCATTATGGTCTCATAAATGCTGTGGTTTAACTTTCAATTATCTACCTTCCCTGTGTGAGTTCTACATGTATCCTGACATAATCAGAGATGCGACCTGAGTATTGTTAGAAACGTTCCACTTCTTGCTAAATCAATTCATCTCTTTTTAATAGTCCCTATCAACAATCTTTTGTCTACTTTGAATCAGTCATCATTTCGGGTAAGAATTCACAGTAAGATACTTGGTAAAAAGCACTCATTAATCCTTGATTGGATTTATATACCATTCATGTTAAAACTGACATTTCACTTAGTTAAATCTGAACAGGAAAAACATCACATCTTTTCATTTTTTGGAGGGCTTGTTTGTTTTATATTCATGAATGTATTCTGATATGATAGTTCATTCAGGACATTGTACTTAATGTGTGGCTAGTATATAATTTTGGTTTCTATGGAAGAAAATATCTTCTGTAGTTTTCTACATGTATGGCTAGAGAACATATATTCTTTTTTGTGTGTGTTTGTGGGGGGGCTGTGTGTGGGTGGGTGAATGAAGGTTCAGGTGTGGAGGTCAGAGGGTATCTGTCCTTACCTTTTTCCGTGTGTGAAACAGGGTCTCCCATTGCTCATCCCTATGTGTACCATGGCTGCTTGCCTGAGCTTACAGGAATTATCCCACTCGTGTTGCAGGATCCCTGTTCTGCTATCACATGCACAAATGCTTCTGGCTTTCTCTGGTTATGGGAGTCTCAGGTCCCCATATTCTCAAATCCAGCAGTTTATCCCTTGAGTCTTGCTCCCAGTCCCATATTAGCTACTGACACACATTACTAAAAATATGGAAAATTAGATTTTATTTATTTTGTGTGCATGTTTTTGGGGATAGGGGCATGCATATGGTGATCACAGGACAATTTGTGGGAGTTATTTGTCTCTTATTCCATCAGTGCTGCTAACAAAATGTATCACAGAGCAATGCACAATCACAAAAAATATTTTTTCACATATCTGGATGTTCACAAGTCTAAGCTCAAGGGAATGGCACCTGGTAGTGATATTTGTAGTGTCAGTGTTTGTTAGGAAATCCAAAGGTAAGACAGGGAGAGATACCGGGAAAAGACTGACCTCAACTTTTTATAAGAAACTTCTTATGGTGGTAATGATGTGAATTCATTCATGAGGGTCCTACTTCCATTATTTTCACTCTTCCCTTTAGGTCCAACATCTCCAAAACACCATGGAAAGGAACAAACATCCAACATATGACTTTTCAGGGACACATGAAAGCTACAACACCATTTTCTTAGCTCTGTCTCTTCATGGCAAAACTTAGAAATGTCATAAGTAGTAGACAGAGAAAAAGAGGTGGAAATAAAATGTAAAGGAAAAAGGACATTTCCCTTTGAGCCACAGAGTCTAAAGCCTGTGAGAAAAATGTTGCAAAGCAAATGTGAGGTGAAATATTGAACTTTATTGAATTTATACTGCCTTAATTTAGAAAAGACAGCCTATACTTGTAACAGCCTGTGGGTTGTATTTAAAATACCAATAGGAAGGGACAGAAATTGCAGAATGTTTCTCAAAAAATATGTTACTTAAAATAAATGATGAACTTTATATGAAATTTTTTTTCCTCATGGTTTATTTTTTTTATATTTAAAAATTTCCATCTCCTTCCCTCCTCCTCCCCCCTCCCTCCACTCCTTCTTCCCCTTCCCTCCCCTCCCCTCCACCCATACCTCCCCTCCCTCCCTCTCAAGGCCAAGGAGCCATCAGGGTTCCCCACTCTATGCTAAGACCAAGGTCCTCCCAACTCCCCCCAGGTCCAGGAAGGTGATCGACCAAGCTGAGAAGGCTCCCACAGAGCCCGTCCATGCAGAAGAATCAGAGCCCAGAGCCATTGTCCTTTGCTTCTCAGTCAGCCCCCGCTGTTGGCCACATTCAGAGAGACAGGTTTGGTCGCATGATCCATCAGTCCCATTCCAACTGGAGTTGGTGATCTCCCATTAGTTCTGTCCCGCCATCTCCATGAGTGAACGCACCCCTCTCGTTCCTGACTTTCTCCCTCATGTTCTCGCTCCTTCTGCTCCTCATCAGGACCTTTACTGTTGTTTTTGTCTTATTTCTAAACAAATAAACTAATGAGTTGAGATATGATGGTATCTAGGTTGTGGCTTAAATCTTTAAGCCAAGTGTTAAAGTGTGATGTTTCAGGGTGGGAAGCTTCTGCTCTCATTATCTTCGTTGTTGTTATTAATTTACTGTTAGAATAGCCTCTAGAAGCTAACACAGAGTCCTTACTGCATGCCAGTGCTTCTAGAGTTTTCCAAGAGCTATTTAGATGACTGACAAAACAACCCAGTATGGCCTCTTTAAGATCTTTAGAAAGACCATAACTTTAATGGCAACGTGGCCTTTCCTGGATCCTTTGTCTCATGTTATCTTGTGTTTTTATTATTGAGGATTCAATAGGGAACATCTCTACACACAGTCTGGGGTGGGTCTAAATTGTCGTTCTCACTTACTGTTTCCTATTATTGGTCTTTAAAGTCTGGCTGGGCTCCCTTCCTGATCCTTAAAGCTAGGGTTTGGTTTAACTGACAGCTGATGTCATTGAACTTGGGTTATCACCACCACTAAAGCTACTCATATACACTAATCTTTGATGAGGATTTGATAAAGAGATCTGATTCAAGCATGAGAATATTTTTTTAGAAGTGTCCCAGAGTGAAAACATTGGGGGTAAGGAAAATGCAACTGTATTAGTTGTTAAATATTGGTAAAAGGCACTTAGTGATTGCCAAGCTCGAGAATGGATGGAGGAGGCACTGATGGCATTTAACCCAAAGCTTTTTCCTGCTCAGACTTCTATAGATACCATTGTCATATCAGTTTCCTCTTTGTAGGAAATATTGTCTCCTCCATTTTCTCAGTTATACTGTCATATCTGGTTTCCCATCCACAAAGTAATCATGGTTTAATGTAACTCAATGGCCATGTGAAACAATGTTTCAATTGAAGGTCAAGTATTATGAGGCATCATTAATGAGCAAAGCACTGTGCTTGTGTGGGGAGTCCATGTTGGTAAAATGTTCTTGCCAAGTGTGATGGTAAATATTGGTAAATGATGGAAAAACCTTAAAGGGTTCTAGAATCACCAAATAGATAAGTCTCTGGGTGTGTCTACAAGGAGTTATCTAGATTAGATTAAGGGATGTGGGAGAATCCACTCTGATATTATCTGATCATAGGTGATCATTATGTAGACTACAATTCCTGACTGAATAAAAGCCAAAAAGCAACCTTAGTACAGGAGTCCATTGCTTTCTTCTTCCTGACTGTAGGTCTTATGTGACCAGCCAAACTCCTGCTGCCATGCCTTTTCCATAACTGGAATACATTCACAAAAATATGAGTCAGAACAAAACATTCCTTTTAAAATGTTTTCTTGTGAAATATTTTCTCATGTCAAATGAGAAAAGTAACTAGTAGTTGAATCTTGAGTAATGAGTCAAGTAGTCATGACAAATGGAAAAGGGAAGAGACCTTACCAGGTATAAGCCAAGACCTTATTGTAAGAGGAGAACTTTGTCTCATGACATCTCCAAAACCATGACCATGAGTAACTCTTTGTCCTCAAGCCTAGATGTCCTTGTCTAAAATGTTTAACATTTGTGAACTTGAAAACTCTTTGTAGTTTCAAAAAAATCAAATTACATTACCACCCACAAAGCTATATTGAACATGCAATGTTGTAGACAGCAGTGTTTATGAGTACTGGCCTCTGCTGATATGTTCAGGGACCTGAAAATGTGTTCTTACCTCTGCCAATGTGTGCTGGGTGCTGAAGATGTATGCTGGGCATTGATGCGATGTGCTGGATTTTGATGGGGTGCTGGGCTCTGAAGATGTGTGCTGTGCACTACTGATGTGTTCTGGCTTCCACTGATGTGTTTTTGGGCTTTGATAACATATAGAGTGAGAAGCTTGGTTGTATGCTTTTATAATTTCTGGGTTTCTCATAGGTCCTGAAAGAAAATAATGAAAAATGTAAAATATAAAGCCAGATGTGATGGTGCACCATTGTAATCTAGACACTTGAGGGCCTGAAACAGGACAATTGCTGTGAATTTGAGCACTGTCTGAGTTGGATAGTAAACACAAAACCAGCTGGGCTATATGATATAAATATCTCTACTTTTATGTTATAAGGAATACCAGAGAGATGACCATTTATACAGAAAGAAGTTGATGTATTTCATGATTCTGGAGCCAGGGAAGTGTATGAACATGCTACCTTCCAGGGGCTCTAGCTGCTAGATTAGTGAAAAATGAAAGGACAAAAAACATACAGAGAAGACTCAAACCAACAGGGTTCTCGGCTCAGAGCAACTTATTTCTTCAGTAGCTCATCAGTCCTGTGATGGAGAACTGTTAATACTTCTGAATGACCTTCAGTGTGTACATTTCAGCTGTTGTGTTGTCCTTCCTACATAGAACTAGCATTATTGGATTAAGGATACAATTGACATTATCCTAACATATCTACAGTGATTGTTTTCAAGAAAGTCACACTCAGAGGTACTGGAGACAGGTTGGTTTTACAAATAACTTCTGAGCAGGTATAGCCACCCCACACAAGAGGAAGAGATCTGAGGAAATCAATATTTTAGAGGCTAATTCTAGATGAGCTTAGATTCTCTTAGCTTGCACAATTCTCTGACCCTGGAATTTAAGTTCTTCAAAGCCTCTTTATAGCTTTTGTTTACACTGAAGGAAGGGGGAAATACACACACACACACACACACACACACACATACACACCAAGCAGGGTTCAGTGAGTACAGGGTAAAGCACACAGTGTACCTATGATCAAAGGACGGCACATCCTTTGGTATATATCAAGTCAACAATATCCTGCCAGGGGCTCACTTGGGGTCAGCCACTGAGCAGTTTACAGCAGTTTTGTTTACAGAGAGATTAATTTAGAGATTAACCAGTTGACTTTACAAAAGTTCTGAAGGGTTCTCAAGAAGGCTTATAAAGCATATTTATGGGTGATTATTAATGTTTACAGGTGTGTGTGTGTGTGTGTGTGTGTGTGTGTGTGTGTGTGCATGTGTGTGGGATGGGGAGAGAGTGGCTAGGGTGGGAGAGAGGGGCTGGAGTGAGAGACAGCACACTCTGCCTTACATATTTTCTTAGATTTCATCATTTAAGATGCTCAGTACAAAAACACATAAAACAATAAAAATATACATTGAAGGGTACAGCTAGCTATTTGTTGGTTGACACCTAAGCATATGGTATATAAATATTCCTGGACACTACAATATCAGTTTATTTAAAATTCTTCCAATGGCTGTAAATCAAAGTGGGGCTAGATCTTGTGTGTATTGGGAATGCAACTGAAAGCCAAAGGTTTACAAAATGGATTTCATTCCAATTGTTATGTATTTTTTGGTATGGGAGGAAAATGTGTAAGAAGCCTAAATGAAAGAAGAGAAGAGGAGAGAGAAGGGACAAGATATCCTTGCTCTTACTACACGTAGGAGAACACACTGATATTCTTAGGCACTTTCATGTGACATGTATTTTGTATTTTTTACCTCATTTGACCCTCACTGTTTCTACTTTATAGAAGATTCAATTATCACTGTTGAAGTGAAGTTGTTAGCCTCTTAATATACAAGTGATGAAAATTGGAATGAACCATGGATTTGTATTGAGATGAATAAACTCAAAATCCTGAGAAATTTTCTCTCTGATTTTCTCTCTGTCTCTGTCTCTGTCTGTCTCTGTCTCTCACTCTCTGTGTCTCTGTCTCTGTCTCTCTCTCTCTCTCTCTCTCTCTCTCTCTCTCTCTCTCCTCTCTCTCTCTCTCTCTCTCTCTGTGTGTGTGTGTGTGTGTGTGTGTGTGTTATATGAGGCCACTTAATACTTCCTGGCTGCTCAGAAGTAAAATAACTATATTAATTAAATCACTGCTTGGCCCATTAGCTCTAACTCCTTATTGTCTAACTCTTACATCTTAATTTAACCTAGTTCTTGTAATTTGTGTATCGCCATGAGGCTGTGGCTTACCCAGTAAAATTCTGGCATATGTCTCGATGGGGCTACATGGTTTCCCTCTGACTCTGCCGCCTTTCTCCCAACATTCAGTTTAGTTTTCCCCACCTAGCTCTATTCTACCTCATCATGGGCTCAAGACAGTTTCTTTATTAGCCAATGGTATTCATAGCATACAGAGGGGAATCCCAAATCACTTCCCCTTTTCTGTTTAAATAAAAAGGAAGGTTTTAAATTTAACATAGTAAAATTACATATAACAAAATGGGTATCAAGCAAGAACAATATTTATATCTATCTTTTATCATAACTAAGGAAAACTGTAACTATCAATTCTTCAACTCCATCAAAGACTTCAGAAGGAGATAATATTACTTAAGTAAAGAGGAAGTAGATTGTAAGCAACTTCCAAAACTCTAGAATTGACAGAGACATCTCACTGCCTGGACAGTCACCCAAAGTTCTTTTTTATCATTGCGGAACTTAATCTTCAGCCCACAGGCCCATAGTACACAGAAGACTTTCCCATGAAGCAGGAAATTTCAAAGACAGTGTCATCTATATTGGCAGCTTTCAGTTACTATGTTCTGTGTCCTGCAGAATGTGTGGTAGACTCTTGCATGAAGCAGGAACCCCAAAGTACCATCTCACCTTTAGCCAAG
Organism: Arvicola amphibius; assembly: GCF_903992535.2. Lineage (NCBI taxonomy): Eukaryota > Metazoa > Chordata > Mammalia > Rodentia > Cricetidae > Arvicola > Arvicola amphibius. Next base: position 72,705,419 of record NC_052049.1, on the reverse strand, counting down.
TTCAGCAGTCATCTCTCTGTGGGTCCCACATGTCCAGCTCACATAGCATAATATCAATAAGTCCAGACAAGAACAGTTTCTTGCCTAAATGGCTAACTGATAGCATAAGGAACCTCCTTGGTGCCCATCTTGCTCTTGAAGTAGCTTAGTGCTGCCAGAAGCATATGTGTCTCAAAGTCATGAAAAATCCTGTTTTCAGACATCATAAATGCCATTTTCTGAAGGTCCTTGAAAGATCTGAAGAATCCCTATCCATCTGAAATATAACTCTATACATCTAGAAAACCTAACTATCATGATTACAAGCTTGACTATTATAGATGACTATTAACCTATATTTCCTAATTATATATTACATTTTTAGATCAGCTGGACAAACACAATGCCTTAATCAAGATCAGAAATACATATACACAATGTAACAAAATTGACCTTAAATTTGTATCAATAAACCAAGATCCATACCAATGCAAATTTCTAGAGCATATTCCTTTTTAAATGTAAACAAACATTTATAAACAATCCTTTAGGGAATTTTACAAAGCAACATATCCATAGACTCAAATTCTGAAGTCAAGGTGCCTTTAAAGTATATCTCTTGGTTGCTTAGCTCCTTCACAGTAAAAAAAATAAAAAAACACAATAATATAATAATCCCGACTCTCTGTGTATATTTCATCTGTGTGTGGCTTATTTTTTTACTCTGTTACTTTTTAATATTTATTTTATTATCTTTACTCATTTAATCTATGACTTTCTATACTCCCTCTTTTAAAAACTTTGTTTTATTTTTTCTAAACCATTTACTTCCTTTTATGAATCTCTATGCTCTTCTTCTTCTCTCTCCCAAGTCTATGTACATTTTTTAAACATATTTTGACTTGTTTAGAGTTTTTGTGTCTGAATATGTCCTATTGTATATCTCTAATCCTTTTCTCTTCTACAGAGCTTTTAAAATGGTAAACAGCTTGGTTTCAGCAGCTCTGGATACTGACTCTACCTCTCTTTGCTTTTCAAAATGGCAAAAGTATCATTACTGCCAGCTCTGGGACTGCCAGGTAGGAGCTACACACACCACTCTAACTCAGAGAATGAGCATGCAGCAATAAACCCTTTTAATCTGAGTAATAGCTAAATCTGCCATCCAGTGCACTACATGGCCTGGAAATATTTCTGTGTATGGTGGCATGAATCCATCATGCTCTCCTGCTTGTGCATGCCTAGTAGATCTGATTCTCCTGCCTGCCCAGGTGGGGAGTGCTGAGCCATGGACATGGTCTCAGCTACTTTTCTTTCAACCCTGAGTGGTCATACAAGCATTTGGGCCCAGAAACATCATTCAAGTGCTCAGTCTCCTGAAAGAGCCAGAGTGGTTTGTGCTGCCATTTGAAACTGTGCAGTTCTTTTTCCCCGTTTGCTACTACTGCTGAATCAGGAAGACCTCCCTTGAAGAAGCCACCAGCAAGCAGACCCCATCAGGAAAAAATGTGGCTAAACTTTGTTTTTAGTATCTAGAATTCCTTTCCAAGCCCTATTAGGTTTTATGTGGATTTAGTTAGCACATGTTGGAGTGCCAGTCTGGTATATGAGGCTGCATGTTAGTTTCTGGCTTCTCAACCCCAAAACAACCACACAGAAGCTGTATTAATTAAATGACTGCTTGGCCCATTAGCTCTAAATTCTTTTTGGCTAACTCTTACATCTTAATTTTATTCATTTCTAGTGATCTGTGTATTGCCACAAGGCTGTGGCATACCAGGTAAATTCCAGCATCTTTCTCAGTGAGACTAAATGGCTTCTCCCTGACTCCACCTCTTTTATCCCAACATTCAGTTTAGTTTTCCCCACCTAGCTCTATTCTACCCTATGACAGGCTCAACACAGTTTCTTTATTAACCAGTGGTATTCACAGCATACAGAGGGGAATCCCACATCATGTGTATGTGTGTGTGTGTGTGTGTGTGTGTGTGTGTGAGAGAGAGAGAGAGAGAGAGAGAGAGAGAGAGAGAGAGAGAGAGAAGGGCGGATACAGATATGGAAAGGGAGAGAGAGTTCACATTGTTTAGAAGTATATTAAAGCAAATAAACACTGCCTAGGTAATCGGTAAGCAATATGGTTTAGGCATTTGTATGAGAACTCTACAGATAAGCAATGTCTTTGGACTAGCTCTAGACGGAGAGCAGTGGGTGTAGATATGATGTGGGTATAAATATCAATCAAGTAAAAGAAGTTAAGAGTTCTTATTAGGAAATGTCAATTATGATTTGGGAGTCCAGCAATTTCTAGGACCTTTCTGTTAAGTCTATGATGTCTGGAAGTGTGCTAGGGACCATAACATTTATTTCTACCATGTGCAGACAGAAAAGGCACAGCTGTCAGACACTGAACCATCACAAGGCAGAGTTTGGCTGTGACACAATCTTGGACTCTCTCACCTCCATGAAAAGCTAATCTTCCTGTTTTATGAGCCATGTGACCTACTAGTTTTTCTGAAGTCAGAGCAGCAGAAGAAAGCATAGAAAATTAATGATCCCAGCAGTGGAAAACCTTTTCTTAGGAAGGAAGGAATGAAGGAAGGAAGGAAGGAAGGAAGGAAGGAAGGAAGGAAGGAAGGAAGGAAGAAAGAAAGAAACAAAAGATAACTAAGTTCTCCTATTTAGATTTAAAGATGAATAATGTACCTTGAAAAATTGAAGGGAAAAACCCACATTATTTCTGCAGCAAATTTTTCTTTCCTCCTTCATACCTAATTAGACTCCTTGAAATTGCTACAGCATCATGTCCTACTGCTTCTTCCCACACATGCAATATGCTAAAAATGCCAGAACACACTCTTCCCTGAAAACCCCATGCAGTCATGGACTCATTTGCCCCCAAGATTTTGATTACTCTGTACTCTAAGTACTTGTCTGGCACCCATACTTCATATGAACATGAAACGGGTTCTTTCTTATCACATACCAAATGGGTCTTAGACTTTCTAGCCTCTGGGGAGATACATTTCCTTCTCTCTATTCCCCCTCTGCTCCTTTTGCCTTCATGCCACTTTCTCCCCCCATCCCCTTCCCTCTCCACACACCTCTTCACATCTCATATGGGCCTGACTATTTTCAAATAGTCTAAGCCTAGGATAGCTTGATCCTGATTTTCCTGCCTCTACTAGGGTCAATGCTAAGGAGCATTGAGAAGAAGTGAAAACACTCCTGTAGTCACGTGAGTCTGCAGCCAGGTTTTGCCTTTTCACTCTCCCATAGGGATTCACTGTTATGAATAAGCATTTCTTGGGAAGCTGGACTATAGACTAATTGGCTTGTCCATAGCTTGTAAACAATGACCACGTGTTTATCTGCCCTGGCTTCCTTCCAAGTAATGATGGCGATTAGCAGACTTGTTTTTGCATAGAATCTCACTATTCTTGCTTTTATTGTGAGCTGTTGAGCTGACATTGACAATGTGTCTTTCAAAATAAGTTTTCAAAAGGCTAAAAATAGAGCCATGATATGACTCAGCTATACCTCTCCTGGGCATATACCCAAAGGAAGAGTGTGGATGAGAATGCAGAGTTTCCCTTTAGTCTTGGCCTATGTGAGGTCAGGAACCAGAGAGCAGGGTTTGGCATAAATCACAGGAGATAGATGTGGTTTCTGGTACTTACCAGGGGCTTCTGGGAGTTGCCTTTAAGCCTACAGCCTCCCCGTGGGAGCCTGAGCAGAATGTGAAGATGTAAAGCCAAGAAAGCAAGTTCATTGCATCTGCCCTGGTGTTCTGCAACTATTTAGTGGCTTTCCTCCTGGTTGGGGGGTCTTAGGTTTTTCCCACTTCCTAAAACATACCCTTTAAAGAAAGGTCAACAAATACATTTAATACGTAAGAGGGGCAATGTACCGGACTCTCTGAATGTGGCTGGTGGTGGAGGAGGACTGAGAAACCAAGGACAATGGCAATGGGCTTGGACTCTATGGCATGGACTGGCTCACTGTGAGCCTTGTCAGTGTGGTTGCTCACCTTCCTGCACTTAGGGGAAGTTGGGAGGACCTTGGACTTAACATAGTGAAGGGAACCCTGATGGCTCTTTAGCCTGGAGAGGGAGGGAGTGGGGGTATGGTTGGAATGGAGGGGAGGGAAGGGGAAGGAGGAGGGGAGGAGATGGAAATTTTTAATAAAAAATGAGGAAAAAATAAAAAAAACAAAAACAAAACAAAAAAAGAAGCTTTAAATTTTTAACCTACAATCCTTTTCCTCCAGACTAAAATTTCCCTGTAACATTTGGGTTTTGTTCATATCAAGAAAATAAATCTAAAGCCTTGAATATCAATAACATAGAACAGAATAATAAGCATTCCTCTGAGTCATAATTTTTTTGTATTTTATTACAATTTCATTTCCTTGCTAGCTGTTCACTGTCAGGGCAAAGCTCTCTTTCATTCAGCTCTGTGTACTCTTTGTCTATGTTATATTATCACGGCATTCTGAGACATAGCTTTAAGTGTTTATTAAAGATTTACATACAGATTGCTCTAATTTAAATGAAAAGATTTTGTCATTTCTCTATAAAATGAGTAAACTCTTTTCCAAGGGTTTGTCTTCTTAAATTGCCTTGGAAGAGGGGGGAAATAGCTTGTCTGTGTCCCGTGAAATGTTATAATTGAAAGTCAGCCCAGGGTAGGTGTGATCAAGTTCATAATAATCTGTCACTACCAACTGAAAAGCATATTAAGGGAATCAATTTATTTCAAAAGATGAAATATGAAACTTCTTCCTCCATAGAAATGAAATAAATTTCTAGAGATCCCTTAATGACATTTTCACAATTCTCCCACAGCATGCTTTCAGGGAGGGATTTTATTCCATCATAATAATCACGGTGAAAATACAATTGCAGGGATGGGGGCACAGCCCAGATGGTATAGTGCTTGTTACATGAGAACAAACACCTAAGTTCGGGTCTCAGACAACCACATAAAAAGCCTGCTGTGTACCTCTAATCCCAGGACTGAGGTAACTGACTCAGAAGGACCTTGGGGGATTGCTGACTGGCCAGTCCAGCTAAACTGGTGAGTGAGCTTCAAGTTCAGTGAGGGACTTTGTCTCAAAAATAAGGTGAAGGGAGATTAAGGAAGAAACTGACATGGACCTCTTTCCTCCAAATGTGTGCACAAACACAAAAGTTTGTATACACATGGTGCATAACACAAAATGAAGCAACAAAATAGCAAAAAGATGCCTCCTGATTGCTCAGGATGGAATACTTTATAAATCCACAATTCACTGTAATGGGATTTGTGGAGATGGCATTGTTACATTTTATTTTGACTCTAAGAGCACAGGTTAATTCCTATTCTGTTATTTCTTTGGGACACTTACTTATCTTCTGGGTAACACTGAGCCTGCTCCCTCTCACATTCCACCAACAAAGTTAGAAGACAGAGACACAGCTGATCTCATAAATAAATGAACATCAGTGTCAGACTGAAAACAAACAAGCAAACAAGAACAAAAACCCAAACCCAAACTGAAATCTAAACAAACCATATGTTTTTGAGGTTGAAATTAAAGCTTTAAACGGAGAAATTCAAGAAGCCTATATGCTACTAACAATGAACTGTTAATGGATGGTATAAAATAGAGATCTGGATCATTGCCCGGCTCCCCCAGGAATTAAGTGTTTACTTAGGTCAATTTATACTCCAAGCTTAAGATAATTGGAAAAGATGCTGAGAATTCTGTCTAGTCTCTATCCATAAATATCCCATGTAGCCTGCTGAAGGATGTGGATAAATTTGTCTGTTACTTTATGCCTTGATATAAATGGAGAGAAATATGCTCATGAATGTAGTTTGAAGGACAGATAAATTAGGGTGCAATTCAGCCTTAAAAATTAATATTTCTGTACACCATGCAGGTCTTGCACTGTATAATAAAAGTTTATAGAATTCATTGTGAAAGACCATCTGTACTATTTTTCTAATGCAATATATTCTGGTTTAATAATGTCAACTCTTATCTAACTCAGTTTTTTTGTAGAATGAACATCTAATCAAAATCTTAAGAAGACTTTTCAATGCATTTACATATTGGCCCTCAAAAGGTTATTGATATTCCAGATTTTTTTAAAACAGACTTTTTTTGGATTTTTGAGATCAGATTTCTCTGTAGCTTTGGAGCCTGTCCTGGAACTAGCTCTGGTAGACCAGGCTGGCCTTGAACTCACAGAGATCCACCTGCCTCTGCCTCCTGGGTGCTGGGATTAAAGGCATGTGCCACCACTGCCTGGCACTTAAATAGAAATTTGAAGGTGTTTAGCATTGGTGGTGGACACTAGCTCTTCTAGAACTCAGTAAGTGGAGGATGAGTCTTGATACAAAGCCAACTTGAGGTACCTACGATTCTGTCTCAAAATGCCAAAGGAGCAGAGAATTACTTAACCTCATCTTCTGGTTTGGAAATGAAAGATGCCCTCCCAATTTGCATGTTCAAGCACTTGGTCCCTAGATGGCAGTGCTGCTTTGGGAGGTGTGGAATCTATTGGAAGTTGGCAGACAGACACTTATGGATGCCAGCATTTGAGTGTCATAGCACATCTAGTTCTGGCTTAGCTCTCTCCCTCTGGTTTTAGATCCTCCAAGGTCCAAGCTGCTTTCATGGCAGCCACCATGACTTCCTGCCATAATTGTATCTTCTGAATCATCACCCAAAATATATCCTTTCTGTCTTCCTTAATCTGCTCCAGTCAAGCATTTTACCACAATGAAGAGAAAATTAGCTAGTGCATCCAGTATGCACAAGGTTCTGAGGGATATCCTCTTTTACCATAACATACTCATGCAAAGAAATCAGTAACAAAGTTGTTTATCAATAGAATGAAGACCCAGTCAATTGAGTAAAAAACACAACCTAGTACCAGACCCAATAGTGCATGGTAATTGAATACATGGCAAGCCTTACATATTAGAAGTGGCATCACAAGCAAAGAATGAGATAGTAAAAAAAAAAATAATGGTGAAATCTATGACTGTGCATATGATAATATAAGAGTATATCTCAACTTTAATTTCTGTCCTAAAATGAAATCTCATAATAATGTCTTTTTTATTTGTATTTTTATTGTTATTATTTATTAAAAATTTTCACCTCCTCCCTCCCTTCCATTTTCCTCCCTCTCCCCTCCCTCTCCTCCCTCTCCCTCTCCAGTCTGAAGAGCAGTAAGGGTTCCCTGCCCTGTGGAAAGTCCAAGGTCTTCCCCCCTCCATTCAGGTCTAGGAAGGTGAGCATCCAAACAAGCTAGGCCCACCCAAAGCCAGTACATTCAGTAGGATCAAAATGCAATGCCATTGTCCTTGGCTTCTCAGCATCCCTCATTGTCCACCATGTTCAGGGAGTCTGGTTTTATCCCATGCTTTTTCAGTCCCAGTCCAGCAGGCCTTGGTGAGCTACCATTAGATCAGCCCCACAATATCAGTGGGTGGGTGCACCCCTCACGGTCTTGACTTCCTTGCTCATGTTCTTCCTCCTTCTGTTCCTCTTTTGGACCTTAGGAGCTCAGTCCGGTGCTCCAATGTGGGGCTCTGTCTCTATCTCGATATGCAAGATATTCATAAGTATGGCTATAGGATCGGGCCATTTCAGGCTCCTTCTCCTCAGCTGCCCAAGGAACTAGCTGGGGACATATCCCTGGACACCTGGGAACCCCTCTAGAGTCAAGTCTCTTGCCAACCCTCAAATGGCTCCCTTAATTAAGATATATACTTCCTTGCTCCCATTTCTACCATTCCTGTATCCCAACCATCGCATTCACCCACTCTCTCCCCATCCTCCCCTTCACATTTTTCTCTCCCCATCTCCTCTTAGCCCCATCCCACCCTGCCCCTAAGTTCCCAATTTTTCCCCGGCAATCTGTCTACTTCCAATATCCAGGAGGATAACTATATGTTTTTCTTTGGGTTCACCTTCTTATTCAGCTTCTCTAGGATCATGAATTATAGCCTCAATGTCCTTTATTTATGGCTAGAAACCAATTATGAGTGAGTACATCCCATGTTCACATTTTGGGTGTGGATTTCCTCACTCAGGAAATGAACCTTTAGAGATATAAAGGAAGATAAACAAGGTCCTTTCTTATACTAGGTGCAGAAACTGTATGTATTGAAAACCAATGATGGTACTTGAAAAGGACAGGTATTTCTAGTCTTTTCTTAAAAGAACTTAACACCTAGCCTGAGTACAAGGCTCTTAAAATTCCTAGGGAAATTACTGAAATGCTTGGAAAACATATGTAGCCAATTAATGAGAATTGAACAGTCTATGGCTTGGAGCAAATTAAGTGATGTTCGACTTCACAGGAATTAGAGAAGAGCCAGAGGAAACATAACAGGTACATATGAGTTTACAACCCTTTGTTTTGCAATGATGAAGAAATCAGGCCATAATTGATGTTCATGCAGATGAGAAAAATCATCAACTAAGGTTTTGGAAAGTAACTTTTGGTTAATCACACTGAAAATAATTTTCCCAATACATCGTCAATATAAGTATGAGCTTTGACTACCAGTAAACCATGGGACTTTTAGATAGGTACTTCACCAATTGGCTGATTAATTAAGCACATGCACATTTAAGTTCTGTTACATGAAGGGCATGTGACTTTGTGTAGGACTATCAGGGATGTTAAGATGGGGGCTTTGTTGTGCAAAGAACAATTCTAGTACAGCTGATAAAACTCAAAATAAGGGGAATCCCTGATCCTGTGCAGTGGAGTTTTATCTGGACTGCCTTCCCTAGTGTTTTCAGGTGTCCTGCTCCTGTACTAAGGCCATCCACCCAAAGGAGTCAGACTCTGGCCTCCAGGCAGGTCTGAGGATTCCTACAAGGGAGTGCGGACTCCTTCAGATTGTGCTGCCAGGTTCGCTGTGTGAGATTCCATCCAGCCCTACACCCACTTTGGCCCTTTTGTCCGGGCGGCATCCCTGGGCTGCCAGGAATCCCTGATCCTGTGGAGTGGTGTTCCATCTGCACTGGTGAGTGAGTGCGACCCTGGGGCAACCTGCCCTGGAAGAGAGCACAGACCCCCTCCCCCAGCTCCAACTGCAGGCTTGTCTTTGTTTCTCACTTCCCTGCCTCTCCCAAGCCTTCCCTAGTGTTTTCAGGTGTCCTGCTCCTGAACTAAGGCCAACCACCCAAAGGGGTCAGACTCTGGCCTTCAGGAAGGTCTGGGGATTCCTGCAAGGGAGTGCGGGCTTGTTCAGATTGTGCCACAAGGAATAGCTACTGCTCTGGCACTGAGGAGATGCAACCAGATTCAGTCACAGCAAAGATTGGTCTAAGACACCAAGCACCTCCTGGCTCCATGTGAAGGAAGAGATGGGCAGGCACCAATGCAAGAACTCCTCCAAAAACATGAAAGGCAACAAGACATCACCAGAATCCAGACATCCCGAAACAACAAGAATTGAACACCCTACTTCAGAAGATATAGAAGAAACCGACTTAAACAGTACTTCATGAAAATAATAGAGGACCTTAAACAGGAGGTAAAAAAATGCCATAAAGAAATGGAGATGACAAACAAAAAGGTAGACAAAATAAATAAATCTCTCAAAGATACCCAAGAAAAACAAGAAAACCAAGAAAAAGCAATCAAACAGGTAAGGGAAACAGTACAAGACCTGATAAATGAAATGGAGGTAATGAAGAAAACACAATCTGAGGGAAGACTGGAAATGGAAATTCTGAGTAAATGAACAGAAACTTCAGAGACAAGTATTTCCAACCGAATACAAGAGATGGAAGAAAGAATCTCAGACTCTGAAGATACTATAGAGGAAATAAATTCACAGATTAAAGAACAAAACAAATCTAACAAATTCATAACACAAAACATCCAGAAAATCTGGGACACCATGAAAAGACCAAACCTAAGAATAATTGGGGTAGAAGAAGGAGAAGAATTACAACTCAAAGGCCCAGAAAATATATTTAACAAAATTATAGAAGAAAATTTCCCCAACCTAAAGAAGGATAATCCTATGAAGGTACAAGAAGCCTACAGAACACCAAATAGACTGGATGAAAAAAACGCATCCCCATGCCATATAATAATCAAAATACAAAACATACAGAATAAAGAACAGATATTAAGAGCTGCAAAAGAAAAAGGTCAAGTAACATATAAAGGGAAACCTATCAGAATTACATCTGACTTCTCAATGGAAACCATGAAAGCCAGAAGGTCTTGGATAGATGTGCTACAGACACTAAGGGAACATGGATGCAAGCCTAGACTAATATACCCAGCAAAGCTTGCATTCACCATCGATGGAGAAAACAAGATATTTCAGGATAAAAACAGATTTAAACAATACGTAGCCACAAATCCAGCCTTGCAGAAAGTAATAGAAGGAAATTCACAAACCAAGGAGTCCAACAATGCCCACAATAACTCAGGCATCTAGCGACCCTTCAGCAGCACAACTAGAAGAAGGGAAACACACAAACTCTACTACAAAAAAATGACCTGAGTTAACAACCACTGGTCATTAATATCACTTAATATCAATGGACTCAATTCACTGATAAAACGGCACAGGCTAAGAGATTGGATACAAAAAGAGGATCCAACATTCTGCTGTTTACAAGAAAAACACCTCAACCACAAAGACAGACACCTACTCAGAATAAAGGGTTGGGAAAAGGTTTATCAAGCAAATGGCCCTAAGAAACAAGCCGGTGTGGCCATACTAATTTCTAACAAAGTTGACTTCAAACTAAAATGAATCAGAAGAGATGGAAAGGGACACTTTATACTCATTACAGGAAAAATCCATCAGAATGAAGTCTCAATCCTGAATATCTATGCCCCTAATATAAAAGCACCCACTTATGTAAAAGAACCACTTCTAGAACTCAAGGCAGCCATCAAACCACACACACTAATAGTTGGAGACTTCAACACTCCTCTCTCACCAATGGACAGGTCAATCAGACAGAAACCTTACAGAGAATTAAGAGACTTAATAGAGGTAATGAACCAAATGAACTTAACAGACATCTATAGAACATTCTACCCAAGTAGGAAAGAATATACCTTCTTCTCTGTGGCTCATGGAACCTTTTCGAAAATTGATCATATACTTGGTAACAAAGCAAACTTCCACAGTTACAAAAAAAATATTTGTAACCACCTGTGTCTTATCGGATCACCATGGATTAAAATTAGAAATCAACAACAATGCTACCCCCAGAAAGCCCACAAACTCATGGAAACTGAACAGTCAACTACTGAAACACACCTGGGTCAAGGAAGAAATAAAGAAAGAAATTAAAGTCTTTCTTGAATTTAATGAAAATAGAGACACAACATATTCAAACCTATGGGACACAATGAAAGCAGTGCTAAGAGGAAAGTTCATAGCACTAAGTGCCCACTTAAAGAAAACGGAGAAAGCACTCATTGGTGACTTAACAGCACACCTGAAAGCTCTGGAAAAAAAAAGAAGCAGACTCACCTAGAAACTCAAGAGACTAGACTTTAAATTGCTAATGAACCCAATTAAAAAATGGGGCACTGAACTGAACAGAGAATTCTCAACAGAAGAAGTTCAAATGGCCAAAAGACACTTAAGGGCATGCTCAACCTTCTTAGCTATCAGGGAAATGCAAATCAAAACAACGTTGAGATACCATCTTATACCTGTCAGATTGGCTAAAATCCAAAACACCAATGATAACCTTTGCTGGAAAGGTTGTGGGGTAAGGGGTACACTCATCCATTGCTGGTTGGAATGCACACATGTGCAGCCACTTTTTAAATATCTTTTTTATTCTGGGATATTTTTCTCCTTTTCTTTCCTTTTTTATATCAAAGTCAGTTTCATATCAGCATGCTAGGTATGTAGGGCCCAGTCATGAAACACTCAATAGAGGCCTGAGTTTCAGATTATCCTAAACCAATATCTGGTTTCAGAAAAGACCACAAACTGAGACCACTAAGACACTACCCAGGAACAGACCATTCAAAAAAAATTCCTAAAGTTCCAAAAAAATTCCTAACATTCCAACCATGATAGACAGAATCACCTGAAGTCTCTTAGTCCAGCACACACCCATCCCCTTTTAACAAGATGTTCCTAGACAAATGGCAGCCAATCCGAGGTGCTGAACCTTGGAAATTCCTCACCCCAAACTCTGCTATGATAAAATCCTCACCCTAACTGAGCTCAAGGCTTTTTTCGCATGCTACTTCATTGCACACATGAAGAATCCAATTATGAAGAATCCAATTTCAAACTTGTGTAATTATCTGTTCTGTCCCTTTAAGAGACAAGCCACACCTACTCCCTTCCTGTTTGCAGCCTTAGTCTCTCTCTCTCTCTTCTCCTCCCATCTACGTCTAGGAGAGGCGGATTCTCTCCCCCTCTGCACTTCTCTCTTCCCTTCCATAACCACTAAATAAATATCCAAACTCACTTTGTATGGTGTGCCTATCTGACTCTCACCTGCTGCCCACATGGCTCACTGCACGGGACGCCCTGGAGACCTCCAGCCTTCAGAGACCTGACTGGTGGTCTCATGTGCTGTCCCTGCCTCTAGGACTGGCTGCTCTTGGGACCTTCTGCCCACTGTCTACCTGCCAGGATCCCACAGCAAGCTACTTGGGGATCTGCAGCAATTTTTAATTTTTTCATTACAACTTGAATAAAAGCTCTTTGATTTTACATAAGGGATTCGGTCTCCATGGTGGTCTTTTGGAGGTCCCTGTGATCTGGGCTTAACAGGTATACAGATCTCTTTAATTCCCACAATTGCCAAGTGCATACTTTCAAAGTACCTCACTTTGACACCTTGCAGGGGACTACAGGTACACTAGGACACATGATGTTTCATGTTTAGAACTGAGACAGTCTCCATTACACTGGAACCAATTGGTCAGCATCCACGTAACTGCAACTGGGGGCAGAGCTCCCCTTGACTAGGCTAAGGATGTTACTGCTACCATGCCAAATACTGCATGAGAGCAGCATGATCAGTTACAGACCAAGCTAAGAGTATGAGGAATCTGAAGAACACCTCTGGCCAAATGTCCTAATGCAATGTATCCTTTTCTGCCTGTGTTTGTGCCATGTTCAGACCCACTGTGCCATCAGCTATAAAGCCTGGGCAGTAGGGAGGATGGTTGGTGTTGAGTGTCAACTTCAGGACCTAGAATAACCTTGGAGACGAGCCTCCAGGTAACCTTTTGGGAGATTATTTAGATTAGGTTGCATTCTGGGCACACCTGTGAAAGATTGTAGTGATTAATTTCAAAGCCCTTAAGGTATGGGCTTTGAAAGTGAACTGAGCAGCTGCTCCAAGTTCTAGCTGCCTTGACTTCTCACCACAATTCAAAACTTTCAAGTGGGAACTAAAAGAAACTCTTTTTCCCTGGAGCTGTGTTTCCTAGGGTATTTTATCATGGCAACAGGGCAAATGAGTGGTACAGCACATATATGTATTATGTACTATATATACTGCAATATATAACTTATATTGTATTTATTATCAGAAATGTTTTTAAAATAAAACTTAATAATTAAAAGAAGTAACATTTTGTCTTCAAACTACCTTAAATGATAAGATTTTCCTTATTTACATAAGCTTAGATTGTTTAGAGGTGATGGTTCACAGCCATTCTTAGTGTATCATTTTATTAATGAATAATTATTTATTGTTTTCATATTATGAAAATAATTTATTATTGAAAATTATTTATTATTGTTGTTTGGATAATCTTTAATAACTGTGAGGGCACAGCTGAAACTCTCCTGAGCTGAATCATTTGCAGAAAAAGTCTTTCCTATGTTAATATGAAATTTTAATCAGTACTCTGTAAAGCTCTGTATTAGGCAGAGGGAAGGCATGCCCAATTATAAGTCTTTTTAAATAAGTGGTCTAAGGACTTGTAGAGGATGTCTCTCACCCCACCAACTAGCTGAATATCATCCATCATCATGTTGTTCCCATTGGCTGTGGGGTGGTTTTCTACTGAGTAGAGAATCTGACTGTTTTTGTTTTCCACAGTTCAGAGCTATTATGACAGAAGATAGTCTTCAACAGCTGGACTTTTGTGCAAAGGTGTAGCATCTCTGAGGGGATGTGAAAGTAGTTTTTATAAATCTACACTTTTTGTTTGCTCTCTTCAATAACAGTGGATGTTAGTAAGACTTCTGAGTTCTCAGGAGCTGACACATACACAAATTGCTCAGTTAGGCAGCCATAGGAAAACATTTTCATTTTGCAAATGGTAAGATTTTGAGTTTAGTCCCAAGAGCGTCATGATTATTTCCTTATCAGTTGAAAAATTAATTAGAGAAAGTGTTTGTTGTATTCTAGGTTTCCTTCAAATTCTCTAGTTTGCTAACTGAAGATTACTTGGCATTCTCATCTGCTGCTTCCACCTCCTTCTCTAGAGCTGGGGTTATGGGTATACACCATAACATGTAGTATAAGGGGTGCTGGGTGTGAACCCAGGGTTTGCTACGTGCTAGGCAAGCTTTCCACTGACTGAGCTACATCCTCATCTGTAATGATTGTTAATATTACTTCAGCCTCTCGCCCTTCAGTCTATGGAGACTTTTTGGTCCACAGCATTTCTCATCAATGTGGCATAGAGTATAGACAGAAAAAGAAAGAAACCCCAGCCTCCTACTCAATAAACTAACTTGTCACAATACAGCTACATCAAGTGCTACCTGTAGCCAAACACTTCTTCAAGGTTAATAATAAATGGATTTGAAATGCCGAGGAATACTGAGGAGTAGGGAGATGAGTGTATTCTTCCTACTAAAGCTGCTGAGAAAGGCTTTGATAAGTTGATCAAATTAGTGTATACATATAGAACTTCCTGAATATCAATATAGGGAGAAGTATCCCACCAATAAGGGGTGAAAAGCTCCTGACAGAGATATAGAGCAGAGGGGCTTTGAGGGAAACTGGAATTCCCAAGCTCTTTATTGACTAAGCACAATTTACAGGTCTGCAGTAAGTATATTTCAGGTGTCAGAGCTCCTTTGCTTGGCTCTCTTTGTACAGGTCTGCCTCGGAAAACATTTTTTAAAAAATAATGAAAAACATTCTTTCCCCTTGCATTTATAGACTGGAAAGGCTCCTCCCTAGTTCTTTCTCCTAGGACAACAAAGGAAGTCATCATCTTCTTAAGACTTAGTGAACGGACTGTGAGCTCAAACCTATGATAAATTGGTGTGGACTGTGGCTATTGATCAGTATGCAGAGAGATATTTTAAGCTACATCTACCAGTGGATTAGCGCCTCGAGTCAGAGACCAGCTGTGAATCTAATGGTAGAGGCTAGCCCATAGCTGCAGTTAAATCCTGCCTTTACTGCTGTATTCCCCTGAAGTGCAAAGCTACCCACACATATGGTACACATTTAAACCAGTGAGCATTTTGCTGCTAGATGGGTATTTCTGGTATAAACACCTCTGACTGTGATCAGCTACAGGAATTAAGGTTTAGCCAGTTCTTAAAGCATCAAAAAATACACCTGGAGACAATGCTTGCTGCCCAGAGCCTCCAGAGTCATGCCTGCTCCATCTGGAAAGTACACTCTTGCGAAGGAGCTTTCCTCAGCTTTTGTCATCGCAGGGCCAGGCAATAGGCAAGTGAGCACCACGCCTGCAGTTCAGAGCGTCAACCAGCCAACCTGCTTGGATTTTTGTGTCCTTCCTGGTCCTCAGATTTCCTTAAAGCCTGAGCTCTGGGAACAATCCTCCTGTTCCTCTGCTTCCCACTTCCTGCCTGCTTTGTGATGCAGGGGAATACCCTTGCTGCCCCCTGTAAAGAATGATGTTCATCCTTCTGGAACTTGTAAATAAAATAAATGGTGTCTTCCTGAGCTTTCTGTTGTTGTACCAGAATAGTCATCTAAGTAAAGAATGGAAGGAAGGAAGGAAGGAAGGAAGGAAGGAAGGAAGGAAGGAAGGAAGGGAAAAAGGAAGAGAAAGATGAATCTCTTTCCTATATGGTGATATTAACTTCCTCCATGTCTCTTAGAATCCAGAGTGATTCCTTTTTTTTTATTTTTTTTCTCATTTTTTTTTTATTAAAATTTTCCATCTCCTCCCCTCCTCCTCCCCTTCCCTCCCCTCCGTTCCACCCATACTCCCTATCCACCCCTCTCCAAGACAAAGAGCCATCAGGGTTCCCTTCACTATGTTAAGTCCAAGGTCCTCCCAGCTCCCCCTAAGTCCAGGAAGGTGAGCAACCAAACTGACAAGGCTCACAGTGAGCCCGTCCATGCTGTAGAGTTCATGTTCATTGCCATTGTCCTTGGTTTCTCAGTTCTCCTCCACCGTCAGCCACATTCAGAGAGTCCGGTTTGGTCCCCTGTTCCATCAGTTCCATTCCTACTGGACTTGGTGGTCTCCCGTTAGATCTGTCCCACCATCTCAATGGGTAAATGCACTCATCACGGTCCTGACTTCCTTGCTCATGATCTCCCTCCTTTTGCTCCTCATCAGGACCTTGGGAGCTCATTCCAGTGCTCCTATGTGGGGCTCTGTCATTTTCTCCATCCAATGCCAGGTGAAGGTTCTATGGTGATATGCAAGATATTCATGAGTATGGCAATAGGCTCTGGACATTTCTGGCACCCTCTCCTCAGCTGCCCAAGGACCTAGCTGGGGGCATCTTCCTGGACACCTGGGAACCCCTCTAGAGTCAAGTCTCTGCCAACCCTAGAATGGCTCCCTTAACTAAGATATATAATTCCTTGTTCCCATATCCACCCTTCCTATATCCCAACCATCCTATTCCCCCAAGCTCTTCCCATCCTCCACTTCACATTTTTCTCTCCCTATCCCCCCTCCCCCATCCCACTCCACCCCCATGTTCCCATTTTTTTGTCCGGCAATCATGTCTACTTCCAGTATCCAGGAGGATAACTATATGTTTTTCTTTGGGTTCACCTTCTTATATAGCTTCTCTAGGATTTTTTACGAATTATAGGCTCTATGTCCTTTATTTATGGCTAGAACCCGATTATGAGTGAGTAAATCCCATGTTCATCTGTTTGGGCCTGGGTTACCTCACTCAGGATGGTGTTTTCTATTTCCCTCCACTTGCATTCAAAATTCAAGATGTCATTGTTTTTTTACCGCCGAGTAGTACTCTAATATGTATATATTCCACACTTTCTTCATCCATTCTTCCACTGAATGGCATCTAGGTTGTTTCCAGGTTCTGGCTATTACAAATAATGCTGCTATAAACATAGTTGAACAAATGCTTTTGTAATATGATTGGGCATCTCTTGGGTAAATTCCCAAGAGTGGGATTGCTGGGTCCTGGGGTAGGTGGATCCCAAATTTCCTGAGAAACCTCCACATTGCTTTCCAAAGTGGTTGCACAAGTTTGCATTCCCACCCGCAATGGATGAGTGTACCCCTTACTCCACATCCTCTCCAGCAAAGGCTATCATTGGTGTTTTTGATTTTAGCCATTGTGAAAGGTTTAAGATGGTATCTCAACGTTGTTTTGATTTGCATTTCCCTGATTGCTAAGGAGGTTGAGCATGCCCTTAAGTGTCTTTTGGCCATTCGAACTTCTGTTGAGAATTCTCTGTTCAGTTCAGTGCCCCATTTTTTAATTGGGTTCATTAGCATTTTGAAGTCTAGTCTCTTGAGTTCCTTATATATTTTGGAGATCAGACCTTTGTTGCAGGGTTGGTGAAGATCTTTTCCCAGTCAGTAGGCTGCCTTTTTGTTTTAGTGACAGTGTCCTTTGCTTTACAGAAGCTGCTCAGCTTCAGGAGGTCCCATTTATTCAATGTTGCCATTAATATCTGTGCTGCTGGGGCTATACATAGGAAGCGGTCTCCTGTGCCCAAATGTTGTAGAGTACTTCCCACTTTCTCCTCTAACATGTTCACTGTGTTCAGATTGATATTGAGGTCTTTAATCCATTTGGACTTGAGTTTTGTGCATGGTGATAGACACGGATCTACTTTCACTCTTCTACAGGTTGACATCCAGTTATGCCAGCACCATTTGTTGAAGATGCTTTCTTTCTTCCATTGTGTGCTTTTACCTCCTTTATCAAAAATCAGGTGTTCATAGGTTTGTGGGTTAAGATCTGGGTCTTCTATTCGATTCCATTGGTCTACTTCTGTATTTTTTTGTCAATACCAAGCTGTTTTCAATACTGTAGCTCTGTAATAGAGTTTGAAGTCAGGGATGGTAATGCCTCCAGCAGTTCCTTTATTGTATAAGATTGTTTTGGCTATCCTGGGTTTCTTGTTCTTCCATATAAAGTTAATTATTGTCCTCTCAAGATCTGTGAAGAATTATGATGGGATCTTTCAGGGGATTGCATTAAATCTATAGATTGCCTTTGGTAGTATTGCCATTTTTACTATGTTGATCCTCCCAATTCAAAAGCAAGGAGATCCTTCCATTTTCTGGTATCCTCTTCAATTTCTTTCTTCAAAGACTTAAAGTTCTTGTCAAATAGATCTTTCTCTTCCTTGGTTAGAGTTACCCCAAGATATTTTATGCTATTTGTGGCTATCGTGAAAGGTGAAGCTTCTCTGATTTCTTTCTCTGCTTCCTTATCCTTTGTGTATAGGAGGGCGACTGATTTTTTGGAGTTGATCTTGTATCCTGCCATGATACTAAAGGAGTTCATCAGCTGTAGGAGTTCTTTGGTGGAGTTTTTCGGGTCGCTTATGTACACTATCATATCATCTGCAAATAACGAAAGTTTAACTTCTTCCTTTCCAATTCGAATCCCCTTGATCCCCTTGTTTTGTCTTATTGCTATTGCTAAAATTTCAAGCACCATATTGAAGAGATAAGGAGAGAGTGGACAGCCTTGTCGTGTTCCTGAATTTAGTGGGATGGCCTTGAGTTTCTCTCCATTTAATTTGATGTTAGCTGTCGGCTTGCTGTAAATAGCCTTCATTATATTTAGGAATGACCCCTGTATCCCTAATATCTCTAAGACCTTTATCATAAAGGGGTGCTGAATTTTGTCAAATGCTTTTTCTGCATCTAATGAGATGATCATATGGTTTTTATCCTTCAGTTTATTTATATGATGGATTACATTGATAGATTTTCGTTTGTTGAACCAGCCCTGCATCTCTGGCATGAAGCCTACTTGATCATAGTGGATAATTTTTCTAATGTGTTCTTGGATTCTGTTTGCCAGTATTTTATTGAGAATTTTTACATCGATTTTCATGTGTGAGACTGGCCTGTAATTGTCTTTCTTGGTTGAGTCTTTGTGTGGTTTAGGTATCAGGGTAATTGTAGCTTCATAAAAGGAATTTGGCAGTGACTGTTTTGTTTCTATATTATGAAATACCTTAAGGTGTATAGGTATTAGGTCTTCTTGGAAGTTCTGGTAGAATTCTGCATTGAACCCATCAGGTCCTGGGCTCTTTTTGGTAGGGAGGTTTCTGATAACAGTTTCCAATTCTTCGCAACTAACAGGACTATTTAGAGCATTTACCTGGTCCTGGTTTAACTTTGGTATATGGTACTTATCTAAAACAGTGTCCATTTCTTTTACATTTTCCAATTTTGTGGCATACAGGCTTTTGTAGTAAGATCTAATGATTCACTGATTTTCCTCTGTGTCTGTGGTTATGTCCCCTTTTTCATTTCTGATCTTATTAATTTGTGTGTTCTCTCTCTGCCGTTTGATTAGTTTGGCTAGGGGTTTGTCAATCTTGTTGATTTTCTCCAAGAACCAGCTTTTTGTTTCATTGATTCTTTGGATTGTTTTCTGTGTTTCTATTTTGTTGATTTCTGCCCTCAGTTTGATAATTTCCAGTCTTCTACTCCTCCTAGGTGTTCAGCTTCTTTCTTTTCTAAATCTTTCAGGTGTGCTGTTAAGTCTCCAATGTGTGCTTTCTCCGCTTTTTTTAAGTGGGTACTTAGGGCTATGAATTTTCCTCTTAGCACTGCTTTTATAGTGTCCCATAAGTTTGAGTATGTTGTGTCTCTATTTTCATTAAATTCAAGAAAGACTTTAAGTTCTTTCTTTATTTCTTCCTTGACCCAGCTGTGGTTCAGTAGTTGACTGTTCAGTTTCCATGAGTTTGTAGGCTTTCTTGGGGAAGCATTGTTGTTGAATTCTAATTTTAATCCATGGTGATCCTATAAGATGCAGGTGGTTACTAATATTTTTTTGTAACTGTGGAAGTTTGCTTTGTTGCCGAGTATGTGGTCAATTTTCGAAAAGGTTCCATGAGCAGCAGAGAAGAAGGTATATTCTTTCTTATTTGGGTGGAATGTTCTATAGATGTTTGTTAAGTCCATTTGGTTCATTACCTCTATTAAGTCTCTTAATTCTCTGTTAGGTTTCTGTCGAATTGACCTGTCCATTGGTGAAAGAGGAGTGTTGAAGTCTCCCACTATCAGTGTGTTTGGTTTGATGGCTGTCTTGAGTTCTAGTAATGTTTCTTTCATATAAGTGTGTGCTTTTGTGTTAGGGGCATAGATATTCAGGATTGAGACTTCATTCTGACAGATTTTTCCTGTAATGAGTATAAAGTGTCCCTTTCCATCTCTTCTGATTCATTTTAGTTTGAAGTCAACTTTGTTAGAAATTAGTATGGCCATAATGGCTTGTTTCTTAGGTCCATTTGCTTGATAGACCTTTTCCCAACCCTTTACTCTGAGTAGATGTCTGTCTTTGTGGTTGAGGTGTGTTTCTTGTAAACAGCAGAATGTTGGATCCTGTTTTCGTATCCAATCTCTTAGCCTGTGCCTTTTTACAGGTGAATTGAGTCCATTGATATTTAGTGATATTAATGACCACTGGATGTTAACTCTGGTTGTCATTTTTTATTTGGTAGTAGAGATTGTGTGTTCCTTTCTTTGAGATGTGCTGGTGAAGGGTCGCTAGATGTCTGAGTTATTTTGGGCAATGCTGAACTCCTTTGTTTGTGAATTTCCTTCTATTACTTACTGTAAGGCTGGATTTGTGGCTATGTACTGTTTAATTTTTTTTCCTGGAATATTTTGTTTTCTCCATTTATAGTGAATGAAAGCTTGGCTGGGTATAGTAATCTGGGCTTGCATCCATGGTCTCTTAGTTTCTGCAAAACATCTATCCAGGACCTTCTGGCTTTCCTGGTTTCCATAGAGAAGTCCTCCATGTCTCTTAGAATCCAGAGTGATTCTTAATTTTATAAACATTCCTAGTTCTTACAAAACCATTGAAACCATGTGATATCAGAAGATATGACTTTAGGAAGCTTGGAATATTTCCTTCAGGTTTAAGTGGGAACAATGTGTAAGGAAACCCAAGACTGAAGGTCTATGATACATGGGGCAGTATATTTAAAGATGTTCTGCCAAGGGCGAGTTATCAGCAATGATCCTCAGGGCACCCAATACATCTGACCATTTCGTTTTTCCATTGTGCAAAGCATTGTATTATCAAAGCCTTTGCAGTGAAGCATGGTCACATGACTAGTTCTGACCAATGAAAAGTGAGAGAGAGAAAAGTTCAAGTGTGGTTTTTGTTTTTCTCTTGTCTCTAATGCACACAGGAGGCCAGGTGTTCTCCACAGGATAGCTTCAGTGAGCACGTAGGACTTTTGCATAAAAATGAGAAGATCCTCAGATATCTTCTTTCCTATTTTAGCTAGGTTTCTTTTTGAATAATTATTTTATTCATTCTTTGAAAATGTGACATATGAGTATAATCCTTCACTACTTTTGGTCAACTACCTTGACCAATTATGAGCAGAATCTGTAATATGTTAATGTCAGAATTGTATAAGTATTCATTTGTATCTTATATGCAATGTGTCTACAACAAAAATCTATTTCTTATAAACTATTTGCTTATTCTGAGATGCAGTTTGGTGGGGAAAATAAGATGGATACTAAATTAAAAATATAAGATTCAGTTATCTCATCAGCTTTTCAAGAAGTCTTTTGTTTACTATAAATAGAAAGACATTCATTCCTCTGCTTTCATTGTGTTTTATTTATCTCATTTTTAATATTTCTTATCTTCACCTGTATGTGTGTGTATACATATGTGTGTGTGTGTGTGTGTGTGTGTGTATACATGTATCCATGCAGATTCATTCAGAGACTAGAAGTCAGTGTTGAGTGTCTATTTCTCTTGTTTTCTACTGTATTTCTTGAGGTGAAGTCTCTCTCTGAAATTTGAGCTTACTCCTAAGATAGATGGGTTGGCCATCAAGTCCCAGACTTGACTGTCTCTGTCTCTGATCCTTAGCATTGCCAGTACACACATGACAACCTTGCTGGCTCGTACATGGTTGCTGGGAATTTGAACTTAGGTCTTTAGGTTTGAACAAAAAACACCTTACCCACTGACCATGTCCCACAGCCCATTAGATGTGTTTTATTGTGGTTTTTATTTTTTTTTAGATTTCACATCCAAAATTCAGGTCTTATTTGCTACCAAGTTTATAGAGATTGCCATATTCTTAGAAAATCAGTGGAAACCTAATTATACTTTTTCTACCTGCTCTTTTGCAGGGAAGTTTCTAAAAGCACCCACATTTGATATCTACATAGTATTGCCTTGTATGGAACATTAAGCCTACAGCTCTTTTGCTGTCTTAAATAGTGTTCCAATAAATAGCTTTGTGTATACATCCTTTTCATAGACATGGCAGCTGTCTCTATGATATCTAGTTCTGCCAGCAGCATTGTTGAATAAGAGAAGAAAAAAATGCATATCCAATCTTGCTAAATGTGGCCAAGTCCCCCTCCTAAAATCCCATAGCCCTTGGCAAAGCTATGGGCAATGTGAGCAAAATCTGCCAAAAGTGTATGTGAATGAGCTTGAATTTTTAACAATGGAAAGGTACAAAAAGCAATCATACTTCAATGTCATCTTCCATTGCTCCTGAGGCTCTTTCCCCCTTTCTTACATTTCTATACAATTGAAGTAGTTCTTCTTCATCCCCAGGTGAGCTGGATTTTTTCTATTTCTCTACATTTGTGTTTATATATGCGGTCAGGTTCATGTGTTCACGTATGTTCCCATGTATGTGTAAAGCTCCCTGTGCACATATATGCACATGTGGAGAGGGGCTGAAGTTTGATGCTGGATGTTCAGGTGCCTTTGTCAGTTGGGCTTGCTCTCCACAGTTACCGAGTCCAGGAAAATTGATGAATCTAGAGCTTACCAATTCTGCTGGTCCAGTCAGTTTTTCCCAGCACCCTTGCATCCCCATTCCATAGAGACTTCAGGCCAACTGGGATGCTAGTCCAGCTTTAGCTGAGTTCTGAGGATGTGAACCCCAGGTGTTAAATTTTGGGATAAGCATTTCATCCCGAGTCATCCCCCTAGCCAGATGTTCCTATTTTGTGAACATTTTTCTACCAGGTGGGCATATTTTTTTTCTTTATTAAGAGTTTCCTTAAGGTCATGCTCAACCTCCCTAGCTATCAGGGAAATGCAAATCAAAACAACTTTGAGATATCATCTTACACCTGTCAGATTGGCTAAAATCCAAAACACCAATAATAACCTTTGCTGGAGAGGGTGTGGGGTAAGGGGTACACTCATCCATTGCTGGTGGGAATGCACACTTGTGCAACCACTTTGGAAAGCAGTGTGGCGGTTTCTCAGGAAATTCGGGATCAACCTACCCCAGGACCCAGCAATTCCACTATTGGGAATCTACCCAAGAGATGCCCAATCATATTACAAAAGCATTTGCTCAACTATATTCATAGCAGCATTATTTGTAATAGCCAGATCCTGGAAACAACCTAGATGCCCTTAAGTGGAAGAATGGATGAAGAAACTGTGGAATATATACATGCTAGAATACTACTCAGCGGTAAAAAACAATGACATCTTGAATTTTGCAGGCAAATGGATGGAAATAGAAAACACTATTCTGAGTGAGGTAACCCAGACCCAAAAAGATGAACATGGGATGTACCACTCATGATCGGTTTCTAGCCATAATTAAAGGACATCGAGCCTATAATTTGGGATCCTTGAGAAGATAATAAGAAGGTGAACCCCCCCCCAAAAAAAAAGATATAGAAATCCTCCTGGATATTGGAAGTAGACACGATCGCCAGGCAAAAATTGGGAACTTGAGGGATGGGCGAGATGCAGCCAAGAGAAGATGGGGAGAGTAAAGTGTGAAGGGGAGAATGCGGGGAGCTCGGAGGAATGGGATGCTTAGGATACAGGAAGGGTGGATATGGGAGAAGGGAAGCATATATCTTAATTTAGGGAGCCATCTGAAGGTTGTCAAGAGACTTGACCCTAGAGGGGTTCCCAGGTTTCCAGGGACACGCCCCCAGTTAGTTCCTTGGGCAGCTGAGGAGAGGAAGCCTGAAAAGGCCAGTTCCTATAGCCATACTGATGAATTTCTTGCATATCACCATAGAACCTCCACCTGGCGATAGACGAATAAAATGACTGAGCCCCACATTCGAGCACGGGACTGAGCTCCCAAGGTCCTGATGAGGAGCAGAAGGAGAGAGAACATGAGAAAGAAAGTCAGGACTGTGAGGGGTGTGTTCACCCATGGAGACACTAGGACAGAACTAACGGGAGATCACCAACTCCAGTTGGATTGGGACTGATGGAACATGAGACCAAACCAGACTCTGAATGTGGCTGACGGTGGAGGCTGGCAGAGAAGCCAAGGACAAAGGCGCTGATCTTTGACTCTTCTGCATGGACAAGCTCTGTGGGAGCCTTCTCAGATTGGTTGATCACCTTCCTGGACCTGGGGGGAGTTGGGAGGACCTTGGTCTTAACATATAGTAGGGAACCCTGATGGCTCCTTGGCCTGAAAAGGGAGGGAGGGAGGGAAGGGGGAGGGGAGGGGAGGTAAGGGGGAGAAAGAGGGGAGGAGATGGAAATTTTTTAAATAAAAAAAATTAAAAAAAAATAGAGTTTCCTATAAGGATTGCTAACATTTCATTTTACATAGGTTCTCCTGAGGTCAATTTGATTTTTGCACCCATATGAGTAATATTTTTTAAAAATTTAAATGTTCGTAATTTCTTTCTATTAACTTTTCAAGGCCGATAGTCTTATTCTAAAATTGGGTGTACATTTTAATGTCCAAGTTTGTTTTTGAAAATGTTATTAATTGTTCTCAATTGACTTTACAGGTTTATAATTTATTCATGCACTGTTTTTTCTTCCCTAGATCTGTCACTTGTATCATTTTGACTAGTTTTGTTTCTTGAAAGTTTTGTTTTAATAAAATGCCTCCTTTCCTACGAGTTCTGTTTAAGGTATAATATTTGGCATTATTTATTTGTTTACATAGTCCTGTTGTAATCTTGATTTCTGAAATAATTTTTTTCTTAAACAAGGTCTCCTTTAGACTAGCCCACCCTCAAATCATTATTAAATCAAGGCTATTTCAAAATCCAAATCTCCTGCTTCCACCTGCCAAGTGCTGGGGTTACGACCATGCACCCTACAACTGCTTCTTCTTTCTTTAGTTTTGTATAAGGTATTTTTCATATCTAAATATAATCTTAGTTTCATATTTCACATTTGCGGTTTGTTTACTATATTCTTTTGGAGCATGGCAATGTTATTTGGTCATACACAATAATTCATGTGGTTATGAAACCCTGTAAATTCAGAACTGTGGTGAGCATTCAACCTAAACCTATTCAGAGACTACATCAGGAACACCATCTGATTCTTAATTAGTATTCATTGTTTCCCTATCCCCTTCCTTTCTTCCTTTCTTCCTTCTCTCCTTCTTTTGGTCCTTCATTTCTTGTTGTTTCTGTTAAGCCTTTTTCAAATCCAGTTAAACACTGAATCCTCTGGAATGCTACTTTTCATCCTCTCAGAAGGTATTATCTCCAACCCAAGGATACTATTTTCACTATTTTGGTCACACTTAGCTTTGAAAAGTTCCTTTAAGGCACAAACATATTTTATTCACTTTTATTTGTTTATACTATCCAGCACAGATATTTGAGAGGGAACAATGCAGTAAAAACATGATTAATGCTAAAGGAACAACATTGCTTTCTTCTAAATTTTAAATGGAAAGAAATAGGAAAATATGGCTTTGGAGAGGGATAGGTCAGCAAAGTGCTTGTTTTCCAAGCACTGAGGGCATGTGTTCAATCCATAAAAATCATATTAAAAACAAACAAACAAAAAAGTCAGTAGGCATTTGTAATCCTAGCACTCCCGAGGGAGAAGCAAGAAAAGAAGCCCCCTGGTGCTCACTGGCACCTTCCAGGACACTAACAAAATGGGTCCAGGGTATAGCAAGATGGCTGTAAAAGGGACTAGATGCCAAGACAGATGACCTGTGTTTGATCCCCAGAGCCACATGATGAAAGGAGAGAGCTAACTTCCTGAAAGTTTTTCTATGACATTTACACATATGCTGTGCCTTGTGGACGGTGGCACACATACTGAGAGCCCTTTGCTGTGCACACACCCATCCTGCCCTGACATGTATGAACAGAAATAAGTAAATGTAAAGGCTGATTTTAAAATGAAACAAGAAACCAAACAAGATGAAAAGAATATAATGACTGGCCAACAAGACTGCTTGCCACACACATGGCTCATGCACACACACAAATGTCAGATTTGTTTTAAAGGCTATAATTTGGTAGGTCCCATAGGAAAGTTTTAATATGTGCCAATTTTTATATATTTTTAACAAAAAACTATACTGAGTCTGCTAATTTTTATACACCTTTAAAATTTTGTTATCATATATAGATATCTGCTTACACATGGACAATTTATAAATATTTTATAATCATCTGAATTAAGCACATCGCTATCACTCATAAGCAGATGAACCTGCCCAGTCCCGTAGCTGTTCAGTCCCAAAGAAACACACAGAGTCTTATATTAATTATAAACCATTTGGCCTATTAGCTCAGGCTTATTATTAACTAAGTCTAACAACTTAAATTTAACTGTTTAAATTTAAATGACTATTTGCTACTCAGTAATGTTTTGCTAGCCCCAGATGACCGAGTGAATAAATGGTGATTTGATGTATAAACTAAGAATATTGGCTTTTAAAAGTAAACCCTGGTTGAATTGTGAAATGAATGGTTAGGCTGTTGAAGAGACATTCGATCCAAGGTCCATACAATCTATTGCCAAGTGAAATGAGCAAGTATGACTTGCTAGTAACTGAGACGATAGTAACAGAATTACATTAAGTTGGAAAGGGAAAGGATGGTTTGAGCATGATGAAGATACTGAAATGGATGATTTTCCGTGAGCAGGTAGCTTCCAAATCAAATACAAAAGAAGATTATTTGATGATGTGGCATATCTCTAATGAGAGTCTAGGTACATGGTAGAGCAGGCAAAAAGGAAAACACCTGTGTTGCCTGGTTTCCTGTCAATTGGACAGGAGCTAGAGCCATCAGAAAGGAGGATTGATTTGTCAATTGCGAAAATGCCTCCATATGATCAGGCTGCAGGCAGGCCTGTAGGGCATTTTCTTTATTAAGTACTGATGGGGAAGACCCAGCCCATTGTGGGTGGTGCCATCCATGGACTGGTGGTTCTGGGATCTTGAAGAAAGCAGGCTGAATGCACTATGAGGAAAATTCAGTAAGCAGTACCTCACCGTGGTCATTGCAATAGTACCAGTCTCCAGGTTCCTGCCCAGTTTGAGTTCTTGTCCAGACATCCTTGGAGGATGAAGAGTGATGCAGAAGTGTAAGTCAAACAAACCTTTTCCTCTCCAAGTTCCTTTAGTCATGGTGTTTCATTGCTGCAATAGCAGCCCTCATTTAGACAGAAATTTGTACCTGACTTGTAGGGTATTGCTGTGACAGACCTGATGGTTAGTTTGGGGGGATTGTGGAAGGGCTTTGCAACTTTGGACTGGAAGAGATACTGAATGTTAAGAGCTCTGTGGAAGCCGGGCCATGGTGGCGCAGGCCTTTAAACCCAGCACTCCGGAGGCAGAGCCAGGTGAGTTCGAGGCCAGCCTGGTCTACAGTGCTCCTTCCAGGATAGGCTCCAAAGCTACAGAGAAACCCTGTCTTGAAAAAAAAGAAAAAAGAGCTCTGTGGGATGCTCTGTAGAAGCTTAATGATTAGAAGATAAAAAAAAAATCTTGATATCAGTGCAGACAATGGAGGCTTGACCTGTGAAGTTCAAGAAGGAAGCAAAGACTCAATCAGACCTTTTGTGTAAACAATCTGTAGTGTTTGCTGGTCAGCTGGGGCTGAACATTCAGCTGTGATTCATGGGAGACCAGAACCACTGAAGTAAAACCTTTGCTTTCCTGGGACAATGGATGCTGGTCAGTGGGAGCTGAGGATGAGCTGTGAATAATAAGAGACTAGAATCATTGAGGTGACTCTTCTGGGAATTTCATGTTCCCACTCAGCACACAGAAACTATGTCTCGAGGCTGCCAGGGTTGTTCAACATGCTGGCAGTTGAACTTGGCAGAGGAAGAGTCACCCAGGTGGTGCTGGTTTTAAAGGCATGAAGAGGTCACCTGGAGCAGCTGAGGCTTGGCACTGTGGGAGAGGACTGGAGTTCTCGAGGAGAGCCCAGGAGAGGCTGTTGTTGAGAGTGAAGCCCAGGTGTAGCAAGAAAACCCAGCATTGTAGAAATGCCAGTACTCTGGGCTGACCAACAAGAATAGTGGCAGGGCTTGGAGGGGAGCCTTCCAGAGCCTAAAGGACAAGCTGTGTGTGCTGCAGAGGGTGACCAGAGAAGTGGTCCTCGTCCCATGGAGGAGCCCAGAAAAGAGAGAATGAATACCAGATGTAGGATACTGGGTTATTTACACGGTTGGAGCTTGGTTTTGCTTTGCTTTGATTGTGATTGTGCCCTGGTGTTGCTCTCTTGTAAGTAAGAAAACATTTGGTTTTGATTATTGATTTTATAGGAGCCCACAGTTTAAACTTTAAAACTTAAAACCTTAAAACTTTCAAAACAAGAAAAAATTTTGAAGTTTTTTTTGAGACTTTCTATTTCAAAAGAGATGGATACTTTTAGAAAAACAAGTATTGATGTGTTTGCATTTGAAAGGCTGTGGGACTTTATAAATTAGTAAAATGATTTTATAATTTGATGTCTTTATCAATGTGTGAACCTGAGGTGGAACAAGAAAAAAATATTGTGGCTTAAGAATGATATGTGGGTGTGTCAAGTTGATGAGAGGTCAGTTGTATTGGCTATGTTTATGTCATCTTGTCACAATCTAGAGTTATCACAGAGGAGAGAACCTCAATTAAGAAAATTCCTCCACACGACTCACTGCCTGCAAACTTATAGGGCATTTTCTTAACTAGTGATTTATGGGGGTGATGCCACCCCTTGCCTGGGTTCTATTAGAAAGTAAGCTCAGCAAGTCATGGGGAGCAAGCCAGTAAACAGGACCCCTCCATGACTTTTGCATCAGCTTCTGCCTCCCGGTTCCTGCCCTGTTTGAGTTCCTGTCCTGACTTCCTCCAGTGATGGACCACAATGTGAAAGTGTATGGTGAACAGCAATGTGGAAGTATAACACAACCCCTATCTTCCTCAGTTTGCTTTGGTCATGGTGTTTCATCATGGCAATAGTAACCCTAAGACACCATCCTAAGAAGATAAACTAATGGGAAAGTCTTGAATAATTGTAAGCAAATTGATCCATTACTCAAGTCTAATTTGAAGCATCTCATTTATTGACACTGTGCAAAAATGTCCATGCAGGACACGAGACTAGAATGGTATTATCTGTGCATACCCTACTGGTTGTTTGTACCTTTTATTCTTTTTGTTTGGTTTTTTGTTTGGTTGGCTTTGTTTCATTTTTTCAAGACGTGCTTTCTCTGTGCTGCTCTGGCTGACATGGAACTCACTCTAGAGACCAGGCTACCCTCAAACTCAAAGAGATACACCTGCCTCTGCCTCCTTCTGATTATTGGGATTAAAGGCGTGTGCCACCACCACTTGGCTTTTATTCTCAAAATAGACAAATTATGAGTAATTTATTGTAGTAAATTTCACACACCTCAGGTGTTGATGTACCTTTTATTATTTTGGGTGGCTAGAGCAGCGTATAGACTAGTTATTCAGGCATTCTGAGGCTTTGGGTAATTATAATTTAAAAGGACCCACAAGCATCCTTAGTGATGCCACAAGAATGAAGTCTAGATGTAGATTGGATAGCATCCTGTCTTTACCAGATACAAGTTCTAGTTTAATTCTAGCATGGCAGCATTGCTCTCAGTACCTTTGTTTGTGTTTCCTTTTCTTGGGAACAAAGCAAAGTGGACCCTCATCTTCAGAGGTTGTCATCATGGTGAACAAAATAGACAACATGTCTAGACTCACAGGGTGGGAACCAAGATTGGAAAGAATAGAGTGATGCCACCTTTCTGGGAAATGGGATGAATGTGTATATGTGTGCTGTTTGAGAACAATTAGAGTCTGTTACTAACAGCAGATCTACTAAATTTTCCAATGGCATAATCAAGCAGAAAATTATCAAGAAACACCCTGGTCTGAGAAAACTGATAAAGGAATTTAACTAGGTTGTAGGATGCATGATCAAACAATATCATTTCTATATTAAAACAAGTAATGTAAATATCACTTAAGCGTGTTGTACAGAAGATAATGGCCACAAGGCATGGGATTATCTACGCTTTAAATTTGTGCCCCAATATGAACATGCACAGAGATACATGTATTTAAAACCAGAAAACTGATGCTATATGTTTTTATTAGCTGATATTTTGACCAAGTTATATAATAAATCTATACCCTATGAGTCATGTTAGCAGTGGATTTTATATTACTAAGATATCACTTAATTCCCTGTATTGACTCATGGTAAACCATGTTTGGGTGTCCATACATAAATTGCAAAACTGCAGACTAACCAATCGTGATTGAAAAAATGGTTTCCAAATTTGGAGGCAAATTTGTGCTTCCTGTGTTTCAGGGGTGCAAATTGATTCCTTTTGTATACAGGCAAGAAGTCACAAACTCTCAAGTACCTAAATGATGTTAACAGAGAAGCTTGGAGGCTGATGTATGCTGTTATTATCTCCTCACTTCTGCTTTCTCTAGCAAGCTGTAATAAAAACCTTCTCAAGCTGGCCATCATCTGTCACTGAATGTCAAATACAGTTTTCTGTTGTGGTATTCCAAACAGAAATGGCTCCCACAGGTGGTGGTAGTAATTCACATTATCCTGTAATTCATGTTTCTATGATGCTTCCCTATGTGTTAATAGAAATGAAATAACAAACATACACAGGGATACTTCACCCTGTTAAGACAGAATAGATTAATGGCAAAAGATTTATGTTATGATTAGGACAAAAGCTTACACCCAAACCTTTTAGATTTCAAAGTTGTCGTGGATTACTAACTTTGAAAATAATATCACTTGTTATGTTATTTGGGAATTACACAAAATTAATCTTGCTGTAGTAGTGTGTAGATTCTGTAGGTAAGATAGAATTTAAATTCAAGCCTCCTTGTTGTAACACTGTTTTCCTTTTTGGGGACTTTTTATTATCTGAAAATTTTATTCATTTACATAACATATATTGATCTTTTCCAATCTCCACTACTCACTTCAAATATTCCTAGTACCCCAACTCATCTTTCTCCTATTTTATATATTTTTTGTTAATAATAAATTTGCTGAATCAAATTAGAACTCCCCACATGCACAGAGGTATGTGCCTTGGTATACTTGTGGGGATTTTGGTTTAATTTGTATTTTAAAATTTTTATATAATTGATAATATTCTGTTCCCTTATATAAATCCTCCAAGAATGCCTCCCCACTTCTCTATCACTCTACTCCAAGTACTCTCTCACTCTCTCTGTCTCTCTCTTTACTTCTCTCCCTCATGTACACACACACACAAACACACACACACACACACACACACACACACACTATAGTACAGAGTCTGTTCTATATTGGACAGCCACCCAGGAGCATGGTGCATGCCTGGCATATTGTTGATGTACCCAGTGACATTCCTTTGAGGAAAATTGATTTTACCTTTCCAGCAGGCATTAGTTGGAAATAGATTCTTGGTGAGGGGTAGAATTTGTGTCAGTTTTGTATTGTAAGTACTGGAATTTTGTCTTGTTTGAACCTCTGCAGGTCTTGCACATGCTATCAGAGTATCTATGCTTTCAAGTGTTTGTCCGCCTTGTGCCTGGAAAGTGCTTTCTTCTGAGTTTCCACTACTTCTGGCTCTAGCAATCTTTCAGCCTCCTACTCCAAGTATATCTCTGAGCCTTGAGTGGCAGGGTTTCATCAAGGCATTGACCTTAGGGTTCAGTACTTCAAAGTAGCTCACTCTAGGCACATTGTCCAACTGTGGATGTCTTCGTTAATTACCATATAAAGAAAGAAGAAATTTCTCTAATGAGGGTTGAATAATGCTCTTTTATATGGGTATAGCTATATGTCATTAGAAGTCATTGTATTGCTATTTTCCTTTAGCAAAATAATAGGGTTTCCCCTAGGTCTGTGATCTATATAGTCTCAATTTCTTGGTAAATAACAATAAATAACAGTGTCATGGATGAGTGGGGGCATTAAATTCTATAAGATGAGGTTGGTTGGTCACATATCATTTGTGTCACCATTATACCAGTTTATCTTACAGGCAGATGTAGGTCACTGAGTTTGTAGCTGAGTGAAATTGATGATACCTTCTCATTTAGTAGCCTAGAAAGTATTTTCTTAAACCCTGAACACTAGGCAGTGAGTGTGGAGCTTCTAGTTGGGAATCTGCTCAATTTGTCCACATTCTATGACATAAATAATTAGTGTCTTTAGCAACAGAACATTATCAAAATGGCAAAAACCCACATGATCACCTTATCAGATACATAAGAGGTCCTTGACAACATCCAAAATCCATTCATGATAATTTATAGAGAAATTAGGAATAAAAGGGCATAACTCAACATAGTAAAAGTAATCAATAGCAAGGCCACAGCCAACATTATTCTAAACAGAAATTCAAAATATTTCTATTAGTATCAGGAGCAAGACAAGCCCACTCTCTTAATGCCTATTCACTACAGTACTTGAATCTTAGCTAGACCAATTAAACAATTGAAAGAGATATTAAATAGGAAAGAAGGAAGTAAAAGTTTCCTTATTTGTAGATTATATAATTTTATACATAATCCCCCAAAAGACTCTATCAGAAAAGGTGTACAACTAATAAATACCTTCAGCAAAGTAGCAGGATACAAAAATCAGGAGCCTACATGCAAACTTTGCTTAAACCATTTTAAATAGCCTAGTTTATAATCATGTGAGACACATAAGAGGTCAAATATTGTACTGAATCAAAATGAATAACTGAGACTCACCATGCCTATCTACATATAAGGACATAAAGAGTTTCATTGAAACTTGTTAAACTAACTGATAAGTCACATATCTGAGTTATATCTGTGATCGATGATTGAAAAGATCTATACCTTTTGGAATCATGACAGATTATATATATAATGTGTGATACATTTATGTTTTATATATATATATATATATATATTTATACACATCTAAACTGTTAAATTCATTATATTACCATAAGAATTGAACTTCATGAAACAAGAGTTAAGAATTCCATTGCCAGAGAGTCCAGGATCTAGCCGTAGCCCTACATTTACTTTTTCAAATTCCTTTTATTGTATCTAGGGTGTCTCATGCACCGGTGATTATGAAAGAGATTTGTTGAAAAGCAGCTGCATTACTAAAGCAAAGAAAAAAATGCTACTTTAAGCATCCTGAAAACAGTAGCATGAGACTCTGAATATCTGCTCTGCTCACTTGTTAGCATTAACTGCTTCATCATAAATGTATTGCTAAAGATTATGAATTATGAATTTCTCTACAGTTTTCTTCTGGAGCAAATAACCTCAATGCATGCACTAAGAGTGTATCATAAATCACCAACTGCAGCAACTGTCTGTTTCTTACTTTCTAATCAACAGTGCCTAACTAACCAGCCTCATTTTTCTTGTACTACAAACTCAAGAATCGTTATTCTTTTTAATTCTTTTTTTTTTTTTTGGTTTTTTTGAGACAGGGTTTCTCCATGGCTTTGTAGCCTGTCCTGGAACTAGCTCTTGTAGACCAGGCTGGTCTCGAACTCACAGAGATCTGCCTGCCTCTACCTCCTGAGTGGTGGGATTAAAGGCGTGTGCCACCATCGCCCAGCTCTTTTTAATTCTTCATCCATTGCAAGAAAGATTTGTGTTTTCTCACCATTCACCTTGATAATGACAATTCTTCCCCAAGGGAAAATATTTTAGTGCTGATATCAGGCTTTATATGACACTATAATGATAGAATGTCTGTCTAGAAATTGCCAATGTGAGCCACGACATAATTTCATTTAAAATAGAGCGGTGTAGGCCATGGGGAAGAATGGAGTTTCTCCACTGGTTTCCACTTTAAGCTCCTGCCTTGAGTTCTTGCATTGGGCTCTTTTGATGATGACTGCAAGCTGCAAGGTGAAATGCACCTTTTCTTCCCAAAGTTGCTTTTGATCAATGTTTGATCATAGCCACAGAAAGAAAACTAGATCAAAGTCCCTGAACTGCCAAGATCTGGTTGCTGTTCAAACATAGCCTGCAGTCCTCCAAAGCCAAGTGTCACCCAAAGAAACCAGCCATCATTGCTATCTTGAGTTCTATAAGGCTTCCTTTTATTTGTTACATTTCCTGTTACAGCAGCAGAAAACCTGCCAGAGTAACCTAAGGACAAAGGCTGAGCAGGTAGACTCCACCCTGGAAGGAAATCATCACTGCAGGAGTGGGGGGCCCTTGGCCACTTGATTCTCAGCCACAGGAAGGAAACAAATCCTGAGATGAATGCTGGTATTTTGCATGCATCTCTTTATAATAAATCTCTTATCCCATTGATGTCCTCACATTCAAGATAGGATTCTTTCTTCAGATAACCTTTCTGTATCTCTGTTGTATGTTTTACTCTTTTGGCTCTTTGGGGAATGCCACCCAGCTCTCAAATGAATCACACATAGAGACTTATTCTTATTTATTAATTCCCAGTCTTAGTTTGACCTGATGCTAGCCAGCTGAAGTTACCCTCCCCCGACTACTTTTTGCCTCTGGGCCTTTTCCTTTTTTACTTATGTATGTCTTACTTTCCCTTCTTACTCTGTGACTGGCTGGGTTGCTGGGTGGCTGGCCCCTAGTGTCCTCCTCTCCTTGTTCTATTGGTGTTCCTCTTCCTTGTTTCTTTTATGTATACTTCCTGACTGCCAGCCTCATATAGCTTTGCTTCTGCCTCACTATTTTCTGTTCAGCTCTCTTTTAGACTATCAGATGTTTTAGAGAGGAAAAGAATTATTCCTTTTAAATAATTTTCTCCAACCTCCCTCCCTCTCTCTCTCTCTGTATGTGTGTTTATATGACAGTTAGCTTCTGCTGACAACTTTACACAAACCTACAGGTAACTGGGAAGAGAAAATCTCATATGAAAAACATGCTTCCATCCTATTAGCTTATGAACATGTCTGTAAGACATTTTCTTGAATTTCAGTTGATGTAGGAGGTCCCAACCCACTGTGGGTGATGTCATCCCCCTAGGCTTCAGGGCTGCATATATAAGGTTACTGAGAAAACCAATAAGTAGTGTCCATCCATGTTTCTCCTTCAAGCCTCTGCTTTGAGTTCCAGCCTTGGTTTTCATAGGTGATGGACAACAGTCTGTAAGTCAACTAAACACTTTCTTCCATGAGTTGTATTTCTTCAGCATTCCATTCCAGCAGCAGAAAAATAAATTAGAAATAGACAGATAGATATAAAACCAAATAGATCAATAAATATAATTTATCATAGGCAAAATAGTCAGTAGCACTTACCAATTTGTTTTCAAGGTTTTGTGTTGGGAAAGAGTTTTGACCCGCTACGAACTAACTGCACTCAAAGTCATTTTGTCACTATCTTTCCTCAGATAATGAAAGGAGGTGCCCAAGATACCACTGAGAGAGTCAGGAAATCTAGCTGTTTTTACATGTGCCCAGAATACTTAGAAAATGTCACACAAGACTTAACCAGTGGTATGTGCTTTAGCTTCTTCTTGCTGCAAGCAAATTACCATAAATATGAACTTGAATTTCACTTAGCTCTATTGTCATAAGAATATATAAATCAGAAATCTGACATGAACTTGTGTCAATATGCAGCAAAGACAGCACTCCCTTGGTAGATTTGGCATACAATCCATCCCTGTCTTTTGATTCTGATGCCAAGTCTCCCTTATAAGTACTGGCCATTTTAGACATAAAGCAAAGAAAACCAGCCTGAAATTCACAATTCCAGAGAACCTAGACAACAATGAGGTCTCTATGAAGGACATACATGGATCTAATCTACATGAAAAATAGAAAAAGTCAAAATCTCTTAAGTAAATTGGGAATATGGGAACCATGAGAGAGGGTTAGAGGGGACAGAAGAGAAGAGAGGGGAGCAAAGAAAAATGCATAGCTCAATAAAATCAATTTAAAAAGGAAAAAAAACCTCGTCATTCCACTGGGTCCACACACCATCAATTATGATGCGTCCATCTCAAGGCTATGAGATAAGAAACCTTCACTGCATCTGGAACAGTCTTACTTTGCTATGCAAATGCACTTGGTCCCAGGTCTGGGAGATGGAGGAACACATATCAAGAAGGAGAGTTATTTTGTGAAATGCAGGAATAGATCTTCAGGAAGAGCATTATTCTACCTGCTGCAGTATTACCAGGCCAAATACTTCCTGCAACTCGCGTTTATAAATTGCAGATCCTATGCCACAAAGTGTCCTGTGTGCAAAGGCTTCTGTGGTGAAGAATGGGAGCACAGAGTGAGGCAGACTCGGATTCCTATGGGGAGGATTTTAGTCTGATATAAAATCAGTCTGTCTGCCATACACTGGCTGGGGTATTATAAGATAAAATAGAGAGTGGATTAGCTAGAGAGAATGTTTCCTCCTGGTTTGTGTTATTGAGCAGTTTAGGTGCTAACAACCATTCACATTATATTGCATGAAGTTGTTTGCCGTCCATGTTAAAACAATTCCAGGGGCCTCCCTGCTGCTCCGGTGTCAGAAACTGGACTGGAGTACACATTCCTCCTCCATCAAGAATATCCTCAGAAGAGGTGCGCAGTCTATTTTTCAATAGCTAGGAGCTAAAGATACATTTCTGTGTGAGAATGGGAACTACAAAGTGAAGTACTCAGAATGCACTCAGAGAACCTTTTCAGTGGGTAAGGCAGAGAATACCATTACAGCAGCATGAATATGGCCACAGGCACTTAGTGGGTTCCAGCTGCCCCTGGCTGCTGGTGGACAAACTCACAAAGCCAGAGCTGCTGTTCAGGTTTCATCTGAAGAGGTAATGGAGTCCCTGCTGGACCCCAATGGCCCAGTTTTGTGAATACAAAGTATTTATGTAACATAATCAGTGGGTAGTAGGCCAGTGCAGCAGAAACAAAACGAAATAGATTCCTTTAGACTCCATGAGATGGCTAGCTGATACAGCCGAGTATGCCACTGAATACCCAATGAAGATACTGCAAGCATAACAATGCTTTGGAATTTAGAATATTTTTTAATAGCAATCATTTGTACCATATGTTCTTCATAGATTAATTTTGTCATTTTTATCTTCTTTTATTTTTCAATGAATCTCAATCACACACTGTGAAGAACTTAGGGATTTTTTTCTTAGAACCTAGGCAATTTTATGTAAGAAGGGTCAAATAAATATGTGCTGTGTAAGGAACATCTTAACAACCAGAATTACAGGCTCAAAAGACTTGCAGGGTTTTCTCCAAGTAACAGAGACTCTGTCATTACTTTTCTGCCCTTACATTATGTATAAAGAAATATATAGACTGTGTATAGCACCAGAGTCAAATCAACCTTTCATTCTTGATTGCTTTGCTTTCAAATGATAAAAAAAATAGGTGAGCAGAATTGCTCAAGGTAAAGGCATTTGTTGAGAAAGTCTGGTGACCTAATTTCAACCTGGACCCATGGATAGTGTGATGGGCTAGGAAACTGCACAGCAATGTCCTCTGACCTTCACATATGTGCAATGGCGTGCATGCACATGTGCACATGCATGCACATGCACACACTAACACACACAAACAGTGCTAATAAATAATATAGAAATACCACAAACCCATTTTCCAATTGAGAAAATCAGTAACATTTTTCCTTTAATTTAAAATAAACCTAGTTAAGTGTGAGACAAACACAAAAACACAAAGTTCAGTTCTCCATCAAGGCTCTGCCTCTTAAAGGTGTCACAATCTCCCCAAATAATGCCACCAACTGGGGATCAAGTGTTCAAACACATGAGTCATTGGGGTAGGCGTAGCATTTCTTTTTCAACCAACAACAGTAAGAAAACATTAACAATAATCAAAATGCTTAATAAAAATAATGCAATTCATTTCTCATCTCTAGAGTAATTTTATATCAACAAAACCGACTAGTTTTCCTCTTTAGGTAGCATCACCTGTCTCATTTCTCTTCTTTTCAAGTTTTGTCTTTTTACAAGTTCCGTGAAAATAGTCACTAAAGGATTTTTATTTGGAAATAATCTGTAGTATTTGACAATCTCCTAAGCACCAGGATTCATAACTCACATTATTCAAAACTATAAAAAGGTATTTTATGTGCCTGGTTTCTCTTTTCACATGATTTTGTTGTGTATCTTTCTTATGCTAAAATCTTGAGGAAAATTCATTTGCTTTGCCAACCTTCAGGAGAGACAGTTGTTCTGAGATAAGGGTCATTACTTTCAGCTGTGTATTGATTGTTGACTCAATTAATTTTCACTGGGTACTGAAAGCTCAATAATCACTGAGCTAGCTTGGGCTAAGATAAATGGCTCAACAGAGCAGAGACAAAGTCATGAATCTGGAGATCCATGGAACTGATTGAGATGGGGATCTCTTAGGTATGGGACAGATATATTAGAGAGTACATTGGATATATTAATAAAAATGGAACAGATTTAACTGATTTTTCTGTAATATTCTAAATGTTTACAGTAGCATTAATATCAGTCAATGCAGACATTTTCTTCTGTCACTCTGTCTTGGTACTTTCCTCCTGTTTCCCCTGCTTCCTCCCAACCATGTTGGCCATCTTTTTTTACTTGCTTTTTCTTTTCTTGGGCTGTTCAGTTTCTGCTCTCTGTGGAGAACATTTTATAGCTGTCACAAATTCTTTAAGGTCTTGCCTGTCTCATCTTGCCAATAAAAAATGAATGTTACACAGACACTAGCAGAGAAAACTCATTCTTCATACCTCCTTCCAGACAAGGAACAAAAAGGGAACAATAGACAGAAATAAACAATATTTCTCTCAGGGGAACTCTGTAAAGAGTAGGAGGGATAAGAAAGGAAATATATTTGGAACATTCAATATACATGAACAAAAGGGGAGTATAAGATCCTATTAACACTGAGATAAAAGAGGTATCTCCTGTTAAAGTCTATGTGGAGCCCCTCAGAAGGGGGTTATTATAGAGGCTGAAAGATGCCATAAGAGCAAACAGGGTGGAAAATGAACTGGAGACATTCTTAGAGATGGTACAAACCTGCAGATTCATGAAGGTACAAAGGTGAAGGTGGTTTTAAAGAATTTGACAAGGTTCAGTACAGTTAACGCAGGGTGGGAACTGAATTAGAGTTGAAGTTACAGTTCCAAGCAGAGGATCTTTCCCAAGGAGTCTTACATTTCAGAATAGAGGTATTCTCCATCTCTACACAAAGGTCACTGGGGGTCATGTGACATCATAAACTCCTTTAGTATTAATACATTGTTAATTTATTTTCTGACCATTTGTTTGTCTTCTTTGCAGCACCTCTCCATCCTCACTTCTGAGCCATAATAACATGTAGCTTACATTTGAGACCATTCTACGCAGCATCTTCTGCACATTGCTTTGTTAGGATGTTGTATGTTTTCTCTTCCTTTTTAGGATGTGAATTTCTTCCAGATTAATGCAGAGTGAACTCCTCTGTAGTATATATACTTAAAGCTAAAACTAAACATATTGTACTGTTTCAGAAAAAATATTAAAAAAGAAAATCACAGCTTTTGGAGCAACTCAATTTCACAAGCTAGAGTTCAGAGACAGGGAAAAAAGAGGCAATTTAGCTGAAGTTGCTGTGGCAGTGATTTATCCTATTTGTTGACTTTGCCAAAGATGCAGAGATCACAGTAGGTACATTAGATCCATAACAAAACTTTTTATAGACTGGTGAGAATCTATTTCTCATTTCTATAGCTTTACCTGGAATTTTGCAAACAGGCTGAATTAAGGTGGGCATCTACCCTGTGCCCTATGAAATGGAAGACTTATTTCCCCCAACCACAAAAAATACATGAGTTAACCATTTGCAGTATTTGAGTATTTCTAGCTTATTTTTTTTCCATTCCATTTCTGAATGGAAAAGATTAGGAAGACAGTTTGACAGGTTAGAGACATCACAGAAAAGCACAGAGGAGCACAGGCATTAAGGTTAGGTGTCTGTATCTGAATGTGGACTTTGGTCTTTTCCTTCCTTTGGGCATGAACATTAGTCTTTGCTGGTTCTTGAGTCCTCTATTTCAACAAGAACTTGTATCATTGATTTTTCTCCGGCACTCTACCTAATATGCACCTTGGGTGCTATCACTTGTTTTTTAAAGACCTTGTTATTAGGGAATATTATTTTAGGTGTGTTACTTTTGTTTATGCTGCATTTGATTAACTATGAAGCTATGACTCTTTGCCTGTCTAAAATGCCTGATGGTCCAAATAAAGGAATGAACAGCCCATAGCGAGGCAGGGGCAATAATAGGCAGGACTGGCAAGCAGAGAGTATAAATTGAAGAAGAAATCTGTGGAGAAAAAGAAAGGAGAGCAAGAGAACAAGGAGGGGAAGACACCACGGGCTATCCACCCAGTCAGTAATGGAGTAAGAAGAAAAGAAACGTAAACAGAAACAGAGAAAGATAAAAGCCTAGGCAAAAGGTAGTTGGGATAATTTAAGAAAAGCTAGCAAGTATCAAGCTAAGCTATGGTCAGACATTCATAAGTAATAATAAGCCTGCACATAATTTATTTGGGAGCTGGGTGGTGGGTCCCTCAAAATGACAAAAGAGTGAAATATCAATATCTATCAGGAACTTGCTAGGCAGCTTGGGTCGGCTGGCTGGCATGCCTCAGGAGATAAGCTTGTCTTTGTCTTCCCACTTCTGGGGTTGCAGTATGCATCAGGCATCACTATGCATGGCTTTATTCTGTGGGCTCTAAGGATGTAACTAAGGGTTTCAGAATTGCATGGAAAGCATTGTGTAAGCTGAGTAGTTGCTTTAATTCTTCCTAACTAATCTTTAACACTCATAATCCCAAAAGGGAAATCTAAAGAAAATGCAAGGATATGGTTCCCTGAGTTGGTTATCTATATTAACATATAAACAAAATGTTGCTCTTTCTTTCAGTCCTGTATTTCCAAATTGCTCTACAAGCTCATTTTTTTTAGTGATGCCAGATGCTCCAAGCCCTTTCACAATCAGGGATGGAAATATGAGGAGAGCCATAGTAAAAAATGTTGAATGAGTTGGCGAGATAGTTTCCAGCTGAGATCAAGCAAAGCAACAATCAGGCTTTGTGGTTTAGCTCACACATTATAAAGCAGTGTGCCTGGTGCTCCTAAATGGACCATATTCTTCATATTTTGTGCATTTCAGGGGTGAATTCATTGTTCAAAATATTCCAAACATGCTAGGGTGCTGTCTCATGTATCTAGACAAAGGAAGGGCACATTTTGCCTTATGGAGACAGAGTATATGCTGTATAATCTTATTCAGGCATGTAACATGGTTGACCAAGAGCTCAGTTGAGCACAGCTACAGAGAAATAACATGCCATAAGGTTCTGTAGTGATCAAACAGTGAAACGTGATGAATAGAAATGTAAAGACATATGTACTCATATTCACTAGCTTTGATACTGTTATAGTTGAAATGATTAAATAAATATGAATATTCAGCAGTCCATGACATACACAATAGGAACTTTCTGCTATAAAAGTGGCATTATTTCTATATCTGAGAGTGAAAACAGATTCTAAAGTCGATTTTCCTGACACAAAGGTACAGGAAGACTCAGGGAAATGAAAAGTCTTGCTGGATGATAATTCAGGCAGTGAGTGACTGAGGTAGCATTGGAGAACCCCTAGGCCTGTGATCAGCCTAAGAATCATTGAACTCACTCTGCTGAGCTGCTGGGTGGGGCTGTCCCATGGGTATGGATTCAACGGAGAGCCAGAGCTCCAGGCAACCAAGAGAGCTCTGCCTGTGGATGAAACTGATGGAGAAGGGAACTGTAGCCATAGTACGGTTCAGAACACAGTCATGACTGTCTCAAAAGACAAAAGACAACCATCAGTGGACTGGCTAGATTTTGTCAAGGTGACTCCAAGTAAAGTCATGTGGGAAGACAGAACCTTGATTTAGCAATTTCTTTAATCAAATTAGCTTCTTGGCATATCTATGTGGCCTGTTTTTAGCTGCTAATTGTTGCAGGAGGACCCATCCCATGGTGGTTAGTACCATCTCTGAGCAGATGGGCCTGAGATGTATAAAAAAGTAGCTGAGCAAGTCAATAAGCAGTTTTCCTCCGAGGGTTCTGCTTCAGTTCCTGGGTCCAGGCTCCTATGTTGATTTCTTGTCCTGGCTTCTTGTGGATAGAAGTGGAACTCATATTAACTCTTTTCTTCCCCAAGTTCATTTTGGTCAGTGTCTTATCATAGAATATTACTACAAAATCTAGGTTTAATTGGTGTACATTAAATGAAAGTATGCATATATACTACATTTACTTTTATATTATGGCTGACTTTGTATAAAATATATTTCTATTTTGTGTACCACAGTCATGAAATTAATATGTACTCACCAATATTCTGACTCAATTAGGCCAAATGAATATTTTGTGAGGATGGTATTTACATATTTTCTATACTCATAACAATGACTTTTTTAACTTATCACAAATTAATTAAGTTTATTTTTAATTATTCAATTGATCTATGTTCCCTTTTTGGCTCATTGTCCTGTAAGAACTTGTTGACAATTTCTCTGTGTTACTCCTTTTCATTTTTTTGTTTCATAAACAATATCAAAGCATCATCATAGATTCTTCCTGAACATCTTGTTTGTAATTGGTGTCAGTAATCAAAATACAGAAAAGTATTTCAGAAGAGTAGAAGAACAGAAAGGGTTATTCTGTAATGATCAATTGAAGAATTGAATGAGCCCTAAAGAAGGTGTGGGTGGATGCTGAGGATACAGATAAAATGTGCAGTAGCTTTCTATAGACCCGAAAACCTCCAGAAAGCTTTGTTCTGCAGGGAGGAGGTGGAAGGGTGGGAACGCTGAAAGTAACATAATGATTACATTAAAAATTCAGATTATTTTTTGAAAGCAGCTACATTTCCTATTCTACAGCCCACACCATGTTATTTTTTGATACTAAATCTGTATTACAGCAATTTCAGTTACTCATCTTGCTTATCTGATGCACATCTTGAATGTTTTTCCCCATTGTATAGACTGCTTTTTCATCCTGTTGATTATTTCCTTTGTTACGATAAGCATCTTAGATGAGCATAGCATTATTCATTTTTTTTTACTTTGTTTGTCTGTGCTATGTAGAAACAAACCAAAGAATAATCACCTGAGCCTAGTATTTTAAGATAATACCCCTGTGTTTTACACTAACAAATGCAGGACTTGGGGGTAATAACCTTTAACTGTATTTCACTTAGACTTAATACTTTAACTGTATTTCACTTATACAGTGGACAGATCTGGATTTATTCTTCTGCATGTGGATTCCCAGAACCATGAGTTGAAGAGATGGTCCCTTCCCCAATGTGTGCTTTTGTTGCCTTTATCCAAAATCAGTTTGGGAAAAATAGATGGATTAATTTCTTACTTTTTTGTATTTCTAATGGGTTGTCCTTATTTTGGAGCTAGTTTTCTGTTGTTTGGCTACCACTGCTGTTTAGTGTCTTTTAAAGTTAAGGTGATAAGGCATTCTCAACTTATTTTTCTGATCTATAGAGTTTTAGTGGAGAGTGTGTTTGTGTAGCATTATGTGACTCAAGAAAGAAAGGCATCCTGATGCCAAATAGTTACTTTAAAAATGCTTGATATCAGGTTGGTGAGATAGATCAGCCATTAAAGGCTTGGCTCACAACCCTGGTGGAGGGGAGGGGAGGGAAGGTGGAGGAGAAGGGGAGGAGATGGAAATTTTTAAATATAAAAAAATAAACCATAAAAAAGAAGAAAGCCAAAAAAATATTACAAAACTTAAAAAAATACCTAATATTACTAATCAAAATCACCCAGTATGAATAACTATTATTCATAAAACAACAGTGTCCATACAGAGAAAATGGACACTTCCATGCTGTTGAAGGATTGAAAATTTGTTCAACTATAATGCAAATCATATGACAAAAAAGATATGTGCCATGTTTATGCAACACTTTTCACAAGACAGAGGATCAATGTGTCCAACAGTAGATGGGTGGCTACAATGACCTAATATGTATACAAAATGAAATACTAATCAACCATAAAGAATTCTTACCATTAGAAACTATATTGTTAGCTTGATGGGTACTAGTGAAGTGAGATAGGATAGGATAGGTTGTACTGTAAGATTTTTATAAAGTAAATCCATTTATGTGAAATGAGATAGGATAGGATAGGTTGTACTATAAGATATTTTTATTAAGTAAATCCATTTATGATAATGTATATCTTTCTAATGGTAATCAGATTTGCTACAACTTGGACATCAAGGGGCAAACACAAA
Source organism: Arvicola amphibius (assembly GCF_903992535.2). Taxonomy (NCBI): domain Eukaryota; kingdom Metazoa; phylum Chordata; class Mammalia; order Rodentia; family Cricetidae; genus Arvicola; species Arvicola amphibius. The sequence continues at coordinate 72,660,534 of NC_052049.1, read as the reverse complement.
AAGCATAAATTCAAAGGAGTCTTAAGCAAGCATGGAGAGGGGAAACTAGATATGATGGGGAAACTACATATGGTCATCACTGGTGGCTCATCTCACTGATAAAAGTACCCATGTTCTTACTCTATTTGAAATGATTTTCTATTACTTCTAGAAGAATGAGAGCTTTGGAATAAGGTGTATCTGGCAGACATCTATAAAAATGTTTAATAATCGCTTCAGATGTATTCAGATTGGTAATATTTTCTGGTACTTGCCTTGTATCTAATGATCATTATAGGTTTTCACAAGTCTAGAGACCTAATTCTGGTATTTATGGCTCAATATTCAATACTTACCACATCCACATATTCAGGAGGATCATTTGCATATTATATATATATATATATATATATATATATATATTGGTTTTTCGAGACAGGGTTTCCCTGTAGTTTCTAGAGCCTGTCCTGGAGCTAGCTCTTGTAGACCAGGCTGGCCTCGAACTCAGAGATCCGCCTGCCTCTGCCTCCCGAGTGCTGGGATTAAAGGCGTGCGCCACCACCACCCGGCCTTTGCATATTATATTAATGTGCATGTCGGCTCTCATGAACTGAAGAATTGCAAGGCTGAAGTGGTGTGGTAGCTGTTATTAACAAATATTTTTCAAGTAAACGAACATCCATTCAAAATCAGTGTTTCACATTATGCCTAAGGATACCAGACAGTTTGTTTCACTCCATATTGACCATGTATGATTAGTACAAATTTTAAAATGTGTGTATATAATTCTGAGTTTTGGCATGTTCTTTCTGTATCTTATTGCTATCATATGACCAAAGAGATGGACTGTACTCCAGGAGGGCGAATGCCATGCAGATGGGTCATTCTCATTGGCTAATCACAGTCCTGGTTGACTGTCACTAAACATGCAGCCTGATGGCTCTTTCTGACTCAGGGGACTTTCAGTCTCCACCCAGAAGCTTCTCTGCTGCACTCCATTGTGACTGGGCATTCAGGAGATAAAAATCGACAATGACCATGAATTTGTCTGCATCAGGGTTGGAAAAAAATAGTTTGCTAATGTATTATGACTACCCATTCATGGCTTTAGAGTTCCATGACTCCTAGGAAATATCACACATTCTGAGAACAGCCTTTTCTCTTAGTGTCTGCACTACTCAGGCAAAGTCTGTAACACTATATTCAAAGGAAAACAGACCATGGAAGTAGACAAATGCTGGACAGCACAGATGGAAGGTTTTTAATACTTTGTCCTTGCTATAATGACTCTCTGTAGTAAAAAAGGAAAAAACGACATCTTTTTCTTTAAAAACGTAGGTGAATTGACATAAAATGATTGGATGCTTTTTAAAAAAAATCATTCCTTCTCATCTTTATTTACATATATTTTAGTTGAATTGATTTTCATCATTTAACACTAAGAGGATTCAGGTTATAATTGAAGTTTTCCATGGCCTTCCATTTTGTCCTGTGTGTGCACAGTTTTATGGGATATTATCTTTTAAAACATATATCTATTTTAAACATTATTTACACACTTGGGACAACATGGCAGATAAATGTGAATGTCAGTATATTTCCTTGTAGTCACATCCTCTATGGCACCACACATAAAAATTTAACCAGCTCTATGTCTAATGGAATAATCTTGTCTGTGTTCTTAGCCTACTTGAAATGGCTGTATCAGGGCCCAAGAGTTGGTCACTATAACAGTAGTTCTGAAGCAGAAGCAATTTTATCATACAAAAGACATTCGGTAATATGTTTTGTCTATTACAACCATAGGAAGGCAAGATTGATATCTCAAGTAGAAAGAAGGTCTACCTAGCAATGTGTGTGACTATACAATAAGTAGGTTGCACAAACTGTTAGCAGTGCTGGAGCTGATAAATCTTGGCATGAGACTTTATAAATACACTTTTCCCTCTTTATTCACCTATCGATTGCAAAAGTAAAATCAAAGTCAATCAGTTTGTAAGTGAAGGGATATGGAAAATCCATCGATTGTTCTAACCAAAATTATAATTTGAGTATGTTCTGCCTAATAATGTCTTAGTACTTTATTCTAGACAGACTTTTGGCAAAAACAGCCATTAACTCATCAAGTAGAACAAGTGTATAATGTGTATCTCCCAGGGCATTTCAAGATGAAAGTGGCACTGGGTCAGCTAATTAGGAGAACGCATATATTTTATAACATTTAACTGCGATAGAATGAAAGTGAGCGAAGGTTGAAAGAAAAATGGAAAATTATTTCCTCCACTTTTATATCTAGGTGATCCATAAAACATATAAATTATAGACATCAGTAGTTTAAAGCTTCCAAACTCATACATGTACCATTTTGGCTCAAGTTAAGCATGTACATGTGTTTCTTTGAGATTTTTTTTTCTCATGGTTTATTTTTTTTTATATTTAAAAATTTCCATATCCTTCCCTCCTCCTCCCCCCTCCCTCCCCTCCTCCTCCCTCTTCCCTCCCCTCCTTTTCCCCCTTCCCTCCCCTCCCCTCCACCCATACCTCCCCTCCCTCCCTCTCAAGGCCAAGGAGCCATCAGGGTTCCCCACTCTATGCTGAGACCAAGGTCCTCCCAACTCCCCCCAGGTCCAGGAAGGTGATCGACCAAGCTGAGAAGGCTCCCACAGAGCCCGTCCATGCAGAAGAATCAGAGCCCAGCGCCATTATCCTTTGCTTCTCAGTCAGCCCTCGCTGTTGGCCACATTCAGAGAGATGGGTTGGGTCACAGGATCCATCAGTCCCATTCCAACTGGAGTTGGTGATCTCCCATTAGTTCTGTCCCACCGTCTCCATGAGTGAACGCACCCCTCTCGTTCTTGACTTTCTCCCTCATGTTCTCGCTCCTTCTGGTCCTCATCAGGACCTTGGGAGCTCAGTCCAGTGCTCCAATGTGGGGCTCAGTCACCTTCCCCATCTGTCGCCAGATGGAGGTTCCCTCACGGTCCTGACTTTCTTTCTCATGTTCTTTCTCCTTCTGCTCCTCATCAGGACCTTGGGAGCTCAGTCCGGTGCTCCAATGTGGGGCTCTGTCATTTTCTTCATCTATCGTCAGGTGGAGGTTCTAAGGTGATATGCAAGAAATTCATCAGTATGGCTATAGGAACTGGCCTTTTCAGGCTCCCTCTCCTCAGCTGCCCAAGGAACTAACTGGGGGCATCTCCCTGGAAACCTGGGAACCCCTCTAGGGTCAAGTCTCTTGACAACCCTCAGGTAGCTCCTTAAATTAAGATATATGCTTCCCTGCTCCCATATCCACCCTTCCTATATCCCAAGCACCCCGTTCCTCCGAGCTCCCCCCATTCTCCCCTTCTGTGTAGCCCAAGGTGTCATAAAACTTAACTAGTGGCACACTTCCTGCTCTTCCTGCAGGGGTTATTCTCCCCGGATACTGCCTCTCTCTTCCTGTCCCCTCCCAGCTCGCACCCAGAATCCCCCCCTCATCCTCCCGTCTTTGGGGCCACATAATCCCACAGCTCAGCCTGTTTGAGAACTCGGGACCTGGAATTGAGTGCACCCAGGCCAGTGGGAGGTCCCCTCCTATATTAGCCTGCCTGTGGCAAGGTAGGCCTTTGTCAGAGAGCTGCTTGGCCTGCAAGGGGACCTGACAGTCTGCCAGAGGTTCCATCATTCTTTGTGGTGAGTGAGGAGCAAGTGCCAGAACCGCGGCAGCTGCCCAGAGAGGGACCACCTACATTCCACAACTCCCCCTGCCACCCGCACACTTCCTGCTCTTCCTGCAGAGGTTATTCTCCCCGGATACTGCCTCTCTCTTCCTGTCCCTTCCCAGCTTGCACCTAGAATCCTCCTCCCTCACCCCGCCTCATCCTCCCGTCTTTGGGGCCACAAAATCCCGCAGCTCAGCCTGTTTGGGCACTGGGGACCTGGAATTGAGTGCAGCCAGGCAGGTAGGAGGTCCCCTCCTTCATTAGACTGCCTGCGGCAAGGTAGGCCCTTTGTCAGTGAGCTGTTTGGCCTGCAAGGAGACCTGACAGTCTGCCAGAGGATCCATCATTCATTGGGGTGAATGAATTTAATTCATTGGGGTGAATTAAACTTCTAAAAGAAGACACAAAGGGGATTATTCAGAGGAACAAATGGGCAGGCGCCAATGCAAGAATTCCTCCAACAATTTGAAAAACAACATGAAAGCACCAGAACCCAGCGAACTAATAACAGGAGGACTTGAACACACTAATCAAGAAGAAGTAGAAAAAATTGACTTTATGAAAGTAATAGAGTCCCTTAAAGAGGAGGTGAAAAACTCCCTTAAGGAAATGGACGAGAAGAATAACAAAAAGTTTGAAGAATTGAGTAAATCCGTAAACGATATCCTAGGAAACCAAGAAAAAACAATCAAACAGATAATGGAAACAGTGCAAGACTTGAAAACTGAAATGGAGGCAAGGAAGAAAACACAACCCGAGGGCCAGCTGGATTTGGAAAATCTATGTAAACGAACAGAGACTCCAGAAACAAGCATAACCAACAGAATACAAGAGATAGAAGAAAGAATCTCAGATTCTGAAGATACCATAGAGAAAATAAATGCACTGATCAAAGAAAACAGCAAATCCAACAAATCCTCATCACAAAACATTCAGGAAATCTGGGACACAATAAAAAGACCAAACCTATGAATAATAGGTGTAGAAGAAGGAGAAGAAATACAGCTCAATGGTTCAGAAAATATATTTAATAAAATTATAGAAGAAAACTTCCCAAACCTAAAAAAAGATATTCCTATTAAGGTTCAAGAAGCTTACAGAACACCAAATAGACTGGATCAAAAAAAAAATCCCCTCGCCATATTATAATCAAAACACAAAACATACAGAATAAAGAAAGAATATTAAGAGCTGCAAAGGAAAAAGGTCAAGTAACATATAAAGGTAAACCTATCAGACTAACACCTGACTTCTCTATGGAAACCATGAAAGCCAGAAGGTCCTGGATAGATGTTTTGCAGAAATTAAGAGACCATGGATACAAGCCCAGATTACTATACCCAGCCAAGCTTTCATTCACTATAAATGGAGAAAACAAAATATTCCAGGATAAAAACAAATTTAAACAATACATAGCCACAAATCCAGCCTTACAGAAAGTAATAGAAGGAAATTCACAAACAAAGGAGTCCAGCATTGCCCAAAATAACACAGACATCTAGTGACCCTTCACCAGCACATCGCAAAGAAAGGAAACACAATCTCTACTACCAAATAAAAAATGACAACCAGAGTTAACATCCACTGGTCATTTATATCACTTAATATCAATGGACTCAATTCACCTATAAAAAGGCACAGGCTAAGAGATTGGATACGAAAACAGGATCCAAGATTCTGCTGTTTACAAGAAACACACCTCAACCACAAAGACATCTACTCAGAGTAAAGGGTTGGGAAAAGGTTTATCAAGCAAATGGACCTAAGAAACAAGCCGGTGTGGCCATACTAATTTCTAACAAAGTTGACTTCAAACTAAAATCAATCAGAAGAGATGGAAAGGGACACTTTATACTCATTACAGGAAAAATCTATCAGAATGAAGTCTCAATCCTGAATATCTATGCAGGAAAAATCTATCAGAATGAAGTCTCAATCCTGAATATCTATGCCCCTAATACAAAAGCACCCACTTATATAAAAGAAACATTACTAGAACTCAAGACAGCCATCAAACCAAACACACTGATAGTGGGAGACTTCAACACTCCTCTTTCACCAATGGACAGGTCAATTCGACAGAAACCCAACAGAGAATTAAGAGACTTAATAGAGGTAATGAACCAAATGGACTTAACAGACATCTATAGAACATTCCACCCAAACAGGAAAGAATATTCCTTCTTCTCTGCGGTTCATGGAACCTTTTCGAAAATTGACCACATACTCGGTAACAAAGCAAACTTCCACAGTTACAAAAACATATTAGTAACCACCTGCATCTTATCGGATCACCATGGATTAAAATTAGAATTCAACAACAATGCTTCCCCAAGAAAGCCTACAAACTCATGGAAACTGAACAGTCAACTACTGAACCACAGCTTGGTCAAGGAAGAAATAAAGAAAGAAATGAAAGTCTTTCTTGAATTTAATGAAAATAAAGACACAACATACTCAAACCTTTGGGACACTATGAAAGCAGTGCTAAGAGGAAAAGTCATAGCACTAAGTGCCCACTTAAAGAAAAATGGAGAAAGCACACATTGGAGACTTAACAGCACACCTGAAAGATCTAGAAAAGAAAGAAGCAGACTCACCTAGAAGGAGTAGAAGACTGGAAATTATCAAACTGAGGGCAGAAATCAACAAAATAGAAACACAGAAAACAATCCAAAGAATCAATGAAACAAAAAGCTGGTTCTTGGAGAAAATCAACAAGATTGACAAACCCCTAGCCAAACTAATCAAACGGCAGAGAGAGAACACACAAATTAATAAGATCAGAAATGAAAAAGGGGACATAACCACAGACACAGAGGAAATTCAAAGAATCATTAGATCTTACTACAAAAGCCTGTATGCCACAAAATTGGAAAATGTAAAAGAAATGGACAGTTTTTTAGATAAGTACCATGTACCAAAGTTAAACCAGGACCAGGTAAATGCTCTAAATAGTCCTGTTAGTCGCGAAGAATTGGAAACTGTTATCAGAAACCTCCCTACCAAAAAGAGCCCAGGACCTGATGGGTTCAATGCAGAATTCTACCAGAACTTCCAAGAAGACCTAATACCTATACTCCTTAAGGTATTTCATAATATAGAAACAGAACAGTCATTGCCAAATTCCTTTTATGAAGCTACAATTACCCTGATACCTAAACCACACAAAGATTTAACCATGAAAGAGAATTACAGGCCAATCTCACTCATGAACATCGATGCAAAAATTCTCAATAAAATACTGGCAAACAGAATCTAAGAACACATAAGAAAAATTATCCACTATGATCAAGTAGGCTTCATCCCAGAGATGCAGGGCTGATTCAATATATGAAAAGCTATCAATGTAATCCATCATATAAATAAACTGAAGGATAAAAACCATATGATCATCTCATTAGATGCAGAAAAAGCATTTGACAAAATTCAGCACCCCTTTATGATAAAGGTCTTGGAGAGATTAGGGATACAGGGGTCATTCCTAAATATAATGAAGGTTATTTACAGCAAGCCGACAGCTAACATCAAATTAAATGGAGTGAAACTCTAGGCCATCCCACTAAATTCAGGAATGCAACAAGGCTGACCACTCTCTCCTTATCTCTTCAATATAGTACTTGAAGTACTAGCAATAGCAATAAGACAAAACAAGGGGATCAAGGGGATTCGAATTGGAAAGGAAGAAGTTAAACTTTCATTATTTGCAGATGATATGATAGTGTACATAAGCGACCCGAAAAACTCCACCAAAGAACTACTACAGCTGATAAACTCCTTTAGAATCGTGGCAGGTTACAAGATCAACTCCAAAAAATTAGTCGCCCTCCTATATACAAAGGATAAGGAAGCAGAGAAAGAAATCAGAGAAGCTTCACCTTTCACGATAGCCACAAATAGCATAAAATATCTTGGGGTAACTATAACCAAGGAAGAGAAAGACCTATTAGACAAGAACTTTAAGTCTTTGAAGAAAGAAATTGAAGAGGATACCAGAAAATGGAAGGATCTCCCTTGCTCTTGGATTGGGAGGATCAACATAGTAAACATGGCAATACTACCAAAGGCAATCTATAGATTTAATGCAATCCCCTTAAAGATCCCATCAAAATTCTTCACAGATCTTGAGAGGACAATAATCAACTTTATATGGATGAACAAGAAACCCAGGATAACCAAAGCAATCTTATACAATAAAGGAACTTCTGGAGGCATTACCATCCCTGACTTCAAACTCTATTACAGAGCTACAGTATTGAAAACAGCTTGGTATTGGCATAAAAATAGAGAAGTAGACCAATGGAATCGAATAGAAGACCCAGATCTTAACCCACAAACCTATGAACACCTGATTTTTGATAAAGGAACTAAAAGCACACAATAGAGGAAAGAAAGCATCTTCAACAAATGGTGCTGGCATAACTAGATGTCAACCTGTAGAAGAATGAAAGTAGATCCGTGTCTATCACCATGCACAAAACTCAAGTCCAAATGTATTAAAGACCTCAATATCAAACTGAACACACTGAACCTGTTAGAGGAGAAAGTGGAAAGTACTCTACAATATTTGGGCACAGGAGACCGCTTCCTACGTATAGCCCCAGCAGCACAGACATTAAGGGCAACATTGAATAAATGGGACCTCCTGAAGCTGAGCAGCTTCTGTAAAGCAAAGGACACTGTCACTAAGACAAAAAGCAGCCTACTGATTGGGAAAAGATCTTCACCAACCCTGCAACAGACAAAAGTCTGACCTCCAAAATATATAAGGAACTCAAGAGACTAGACTTTAAAATGCTAATGAACCCAATTAAAAAATGGGGCACTGAACTGAACAGAGAATTCTCAACAGAAGAAGTTCGAATGGCCAAAAGACACTTAAGGGCATGCTCAACCTCCTTAGCAATCAGGGAAATGCAAATCAAAACAACGTTGAGATACCATCTTACACCTGTCAGAATGGCTAAAATCAAAAACACCAATGATAGCCTTTGCTGGAGAGGATGTGGAGTAAAGGGTACACTCATCCATTGCTGGTGGGAATGCACACTTGTGCAACTGCTTTGGAAAGCAGTGTGGAGGTTTCTCAGGAAATTTGGGATCCACCTACCCCAGGACCCAGCAATCCCACTCTTGGGAATTTACCCAAGAGATGCCCAATCATATTACAAAAGCATCTGTTCAACTATGTTTATAGCAGCATTATTTGTAATAGCCAGAACCTGGAAACAACCTAGATGCCCTTCAGTGGAAGAATGGATGAAGAAAGTGTGGAATATATACATATTAGAGTACTACTTGGTGGTAAAACACAATGACATCTTGAATTTTGCATGCAAATGGAGGGAAATAGAAAACACCATCCTGAATGAGGTAACCCAGGCCCAAAAAGATGAACATGGGATGTACTCACTCATAATTGGGTTCTAGCCATAAATAAAGGACATAGAGCCTATAATTCGTAAAAATCCTAGAGAAGCTATATAAGAAGGTGAACCCAAAGAAAAACATATAGTTATCCTCCTGGATACTGGAAGTAGACAAGATTGCTGGACAAAAAATGGGGACATAGGGGTGGGGTGGGATGGGTGAGGGGGGATGGGGTGAGAAAAGTGTGAAGTGGAGGATGGGAAGAGCTTGGGGGAATAGGATGGTTGGGATATAGGAAGGGTGGATCTGGGAAGAAGGAATTATATATCTTACTTAAGGGAGCCATTCTAGGGTTGGCAGAGACTTGACTCTAGAGGGATTCCCAGGTGTCAAGAGGACGCCCCCAGCTAGGTCCTTGGGCAGCTGAGGAGAGGGTGCCAGAAATGTCCAGATCCTATTGCCATACTCATGAATATCTTGCATATCACCATAGAACCTTCACCTGTCATTGGATGGAGAAAATGACAGAGCCCCACATAGGAGCACCAGACTGAGCTCCAAGGTCCTGATGAGGAGCAAAAGGAGGGAGATCATGAGCAAGGAAGTCAGGACCGTGAGGAGTGCGTTTACCTATTTTGACAGGTGGGACAGATCTAACGGAAGACCACCAAGTCCAGTTGGAATGGAACTGATGAACATGGGACCTAACCGGGCTCTCTGAATGTGGCTGATTGTGGAGGAGGACTGAGAAACCAAGGACAACGGCAATGAATGTGAACTCTACAGCATGGATGGGCTCACTGTGAGCCTTACCCTTCACCTGGTGATGGATGGAGATAGAGACAGAGCCCCACATTGGAGCACCGGACTGAGCTCCCAAAGTTCTGATGAGGAGCAGAAGGAGAGAGATCATGAGAAAGAAAGTCAGAACCATGAGGGATGCATTCACCCACTGAGAAGGCATGACAGAACTAATGGGAGACCACCAAGTCCACTTGGAATGGGACTGATGGAATATGCGACCAAATCAGACTCTCTGAAAGTGGCTGATGGTGGAGGCTGACCGAGGAGCCAAGGACAATGGCGATGGGGCTTGGTCTCTCCGACAAGGACGGGCTCTGTGTGAGCCTTGTCAGTTTGGTTGCTCACCTTCCTGGACCTGGAGGGAGTTGGGAGGACCTTGGATTCAACATTGTGTAGAGAACACTGATGGCTCTTTGGCCTGGAGAGGGAGGGAGTGGGGGTATGGGTGGAGGGGAAGGGAGGGAAGGTGGAGGAGGAGGAGAGGAAATGGCAATTTTTTAATAAAAAATAAATAAACTGGAAAAAAAAGAAAAAAAAAGAAAAAAAACTTAACTAGTAGAATAGTCTGACCTTTATCTCAGAGAGGAGCATATGTCTCTGCCTTCTAAGTGCTGGTATTAAAGGCATGCACCTAAATGCTCATCTGCAAATAACTAATATTTTATAGTGAAAACTTTCAGTGTTCTTTCTTCTGACTTCTTGATATGTGCATGCCTTGTTCATGTGCCATAGATAAACCTCCTCAATGCTCACTAATGCCCTCTTCCCCACCCCCTCCCCAACCACCCCACACAATGGCCTCTTCTAACCAACCCTCGAGACTATGCATCCATATTAAAAACCTTTTCAATTCTGTAAAGTCCTGAGGTCCTGTGGTACCTATCTTTCTCTGACATTACAGATAAATTTTTATTATTCTTTTGCATACGGATATCTTGCTATATCTTTAGAGAGAAATCTAAACAATGGGCAAACTGACTTCCTTTTTTGGACAAGACTACAAAAACTGTTTTGCAATTGCAAAGCTGTTTTGCTTTACATATAGATGGGCATGCTTGCATGGAAACGAGAGTTTGCTGACTCACAAGTGTTCATTATAAAGACATTGGAAAGAGCCTGTGATATAGAAAACTGAAGCCTTGTTAAGTTGCTGACCAGCTCCTACCCTAAGCCCTTCACCGTGTTACTAAAGTCTCTTTCTCTTGGTGAAGATGTTAGCTGTTTGCTGCCTCCGTCATCAATTGGAATTAGCACTAACCTCTCGCATGTAAGTCTAAGCCCTGAGGATGGTAAACACTTTAGTCATGAGCTCTTATTAACTTGGTTCTGTTTTTGTTTTAAAATATGCTTAAATGTAAACTAAAAAGTGAGTTTTCATATTTTATTTGCTGATAGGGGAAGCAGAAGTGAGGAAGTCTTTAGGCTGAGGAACATGAGTTTTCCAAGTGTAAGGCTAGTTAGAAGGGGGCATTGGTACAATGAGGGATGGATGTGTAAAAGAAATCCCACAGTAGCTCAGAATTGAGAAAATAGATGGTTATTTGTTTAGGGTTAAACTCACAAACCAGATTCCTCTGCAGGAATGGAGACCAGAACCACAACCATAACAGACTAGAAAAGAGCAGAGGTAAGCTCCACATTGGCATATATAGCACAAGAGGCCAAGCCCCAGTGGGCAGGAAACCACTAGCTGTAAGACTTCCTACAGCAGTACAAGCCAGAATACCTAGGTCAAGTCTTCATACATGCTGTCTGGAAATTTCTCAAATCATTTTATCCCTATGAATTCAAGATCTCTCAAACATCTGACATGGCAGATCTGCCCACTAGAGGTTTCTAGAAGTCTGCATGACATTGAGAATGTCACATGCTGTGTAGAATATTTGTAAAGGGTTTCCTATCATGATCGTAACAACTTCCTTCCACCCCCTATCTCCCCCACCCCCAGCTCATTTTCCCTCTTCACTGGCTTGCTGGAGGTTGGCCCAGTGCTTGGCTGCATATCTCTGCATCTGCTTCCATCAGGTCCTGGATGAAGGCTCTGTGATGACAGACAATAGGTGTAGTCACCAATCTGATTGCAGGGGAAGGCCAATTCAGGTATTCTCTCCACTATTGCTAGGAGCCTTGGCTGGAGTTATCCTTACTTGGTTTCTGGGAGTTTCCCTGGCATCATGTTTCTTTCATACCCCATAATGGCCCCCTATGTCAAGGTATCTCTTTCATTACTCCCCCTCTGTCCTGCCCTCAATTTGACCATCCCTCCTGTTCCCATCGCCCATCCCCTCTCTTCTACTTCTCCACCTCTCCACCTCGCCGATGGCCCCGTGCCTCTCTGAGACAGCTGACCTGAACTTGTGGGAGCTCATGGACTCTGGACACACAGCTAGGAAGCCAGCATGGGACCAACATAGGCCTTCTGCATCTGGGTGACAGTTCTGTAACTTGGTCTTTCGTGTGGCTCCTAGCAGTGTGTCTAGGACCTGTCCCTGATGTATCAGCTGACTCTTAGGAACCTATTTCCTATGGTGGGAAGCCTTGTTCAGCCTTGAGGCAAAGGTGAGGGGTTTGGTCCTGCCTCAACTAGATATGCTATGCTTTGTTGATTCCCAAGTGAGACCTTACACCCTCTGAATGGAGACAGAGAAGCAGATTATGTGGGAGGGTAAAAGAAAGGTGGGGGAGGCAACAGGAAGATAGGAGGAAAACTGTGGTAGGTATGTAAAATAAAATAAATAAAAAAACCTGCAAGTAAGCTCACAATCAAAAAAGAATTAAAAATATGTATTAGAGGCAGGGATGGGAGCAGAGAAAATATAGAGCTCAATAAAAGTCAATTATATATATATATACATATATGTATATATATATACATATATGTATATGTATATGTATGATAAGTACACTTTTCAAAAAACACTTTATGGAGAATAGATTGATTTTGAGTATTCACTGCACTTGCATGATAAGGTGCAGGGGGTTATGGAACCATGGCAGCCTAGGAAGCACTGAGCAAGACTCTACTTAGCAGGCCAGTATCATTGTGCAAAGAACACTGCTCAGCTCAACACCCCATTCTAAATTTCCCACAGCCTTCTAAAATGGTTTCACCAGTTGGGGTATAAGCTTTCAATGCAGGGGAATGTGGAAGACCTTTTGTAACAGCAAAAGTTGATTTTCACCAATAGTGATAGGGAAAAATGCTGAGTGAGAGAATATATATATATATATATATATATATATATATATAATCTCTTGATTGTTGAATAAAGAAGAGTGTGATATATATACACACTTACTTGTTTAAGAGTATGCTAAAATATAAATAATACTGATGATAGCAGCACTAGTTTGATGTTTGTATTGATGAAAGAATTAATAATGAAATATTTTTAAATCAGATCAATTTCTTCTCAGGCTGCTGAGTTTACTAATGAGAAAGACACAGTCCAGGGAACAGCTGCCATCTTGTCTGTCATGCTTTATACTACACTCCTTGGTTTACACATATACTTAGGTATGCAATCTTTTAGGATATTTAACACATCCTGGCAAAAAAGAAATGCAGTCAGAAATAGTGAGTCTGTCATTGTTCCTGTACCCTGACCTCAATGAGTCCCTTGTTCAACTATTAAAAGTGTATCTTTCTAAACTTTAAAGTGTTCCCCCAAGATTTTCTACATCAAAGTCATTAAAAAAGTTATCTTAACCTAATCTTATTAACAACTCTACTTGTCTAAATTCTTTCTAAGGGCAGTGGCAGAATCATTAATCTGCTCCAACAGCGATGCTTTGGAGAAGTCAGCCACTATTATTATAAATAACAGTAACACTGCCCAGTGAGGGGCTACAGACCCCTTGAGTTTTCATATGATCCATAGATTATGAGTGCTGTGGTGATTACAGAGTTTTGCTCAATAAAAGCATGAGGTCTTCAGGACACACAGATCCTGGTGATTTTCCTCTCTAAGGCTCGCTCAGCCTTGTGACTTTGCCAAATGCCTAGCCATGTTCCATGAGTTCTAATGCTACCTGTTGGTCTCTTCGCATGGCCCCTGACAGCATGTGTATATTTAAATTAAAATGACTTCAATCTTTTATATTGAACAACATCTTAAAGATTTTATTATAATGAATTTACTAGCAATCATTCCCCTGCCATAGAATAATCTATGTGAATAAATTTTGAATTATGTTCCTTTCTTTCATTATCTGATAGCCAACTGCTCAAAAAAAGGCTGACTATGTAATTTGTCAGTAATTATGGAAAAATAGTTGGCTGCTCTTCACAATTGAAATACCACAAGCCCCAAAACCAGAAATCCCAGTACAGTATAGGAATCTAAATAAAACACAATCAAGATAACAAAGAGATATCTGTATATTTATGCAATCTAATGGTTCAATATAAGTCACAGTGACCAAGACACTGAAGAAATATAACTGTTCATTGGCAGGTGGAGAAATGGAACATGTTCACACAATAGAATAGTATTTAATCCTAAGAACCAGTGTAATTTTGTCATCTGTAGATGCATGGGGGAACTGGAAGATAACATGATACATAAGCTAAGTCAGACATAGAAAAACAAGTCCTGTGTCTACTTGTGGGTGCTAAAATGCTGAACTCACAGAAGCAGAGAGGGCACTAGTGGTTAATGGGCTAGAAAGGGTTTGGAAGTGGAAGGATAAGAAAAATGTAATGAGGAGAGGTGTAATTCAATGGGAAGAATAACTTCTAATGTTCAATATCATGTTTCCAAACAGCTATTACAGGGGATTTTCAATGTCCCTAACATATCAAGTAAAGTGTATTGAAGATTATGAAGATGTCAGCTGCATTGCACTAATCATTTACTACTGTCTAGACACAACACACTGTTACTTACTGTGCAAAGCTCACAAGGAGTTTGCTCTGTCCTGTGTCTATTTAACATTAAGATATAAACTTAATAGAAAGTCCACTGGAAGTGCTGCAGATTTCCAGCGTTTGTGGCTTCATTGCTTTCTTGACAGCTGAAAGCCAAATCTTCATCTCTTACTTGACAGCTGAAAGCCAAACCATAAAGATACAAGAAGTGGCTGGGAATGTAACGTGGTCGGTAGTAATGGAATCATTTTGAAGGTGAGTGAAGTTAATTGGTAATAGCTGGAGAGGGTCACATTTAATACTATTAGTATTCCTAGATTGGCCCAAGGAAGGAGATGTGTGCTATAAATCATTATTGTCATTGTTATTAACTATTTTAAAAAGGTTTCACTTAGCTCAAAGTGGTCTATTGGCCTTCCCAACTGTTCCAAGTATAAGACCTGTAATTCTGCCATAATGAAGCATTTTCATAGTCTAAGTTCAAATGGATGACCTGTTAGATTCATTCACAATACTCCAACAGTATGGCTGCCTAAACAAGACATGACCAAGGAGCACACCAGTAGATATACTTAATATGGTGGAAATAATATGGACCTACCCCTAGAAAACAGATTATACGAACCTATCAATAGAGGAGAAAGGGTAGTTTCATGAACACCTTAATTGGTTATCTGATTCTAAATACATAGTCCTGAAATTGTATAATTGGTATTGGATGGACTCTGCAGTTTGTGTGTATAGGTAGGCTTGTAACAAAATACTAAATATGTATTCATACACACATATATGGTAAAAGAGGACATGAATTTGAGAAGGAGTAAGCAGGGACATGGCAGAGTTTGAAGGGAAGAAAGGAACGAGTGAGTTTGGTGCAATTATACTTAAATTAAAATTTAAAAGTGCAGAGAAAAAATATTTTTCACTTTAAAATCAAGATTAAAAGGATTTATTATTATTATTATTATTATTATTATTATTATTATTATTATTAAAATTTCTGCCTCTGCCCCACCTCCCATTTCCCTCCTCATCCCTCCACTCCCCTCCCCCTCCCTTTCCAGTCCAAGGAGCAGTCAGGGTTCCCTGCCCTGCCAGAAGTCCAAGGTCTAACACACACCATCTAGGACCAGGAAGGTGTGCCTCTAAACAGACTAGGCTCCGCAAAAGCCAGTACATGCAGTAGGATCAAAACCCAATTCCATTGTTTTTGGCTTCTCAGTCAGCCTTTATTGTCTGCCACGTTCAGAGAATCTGGTTTGATCCCATGTTTTTTCAGACCAGGTCGTGCTGGCCTTCGTGAGCTCCCCTTAGACCAGCCCACAGTCTCAGTGGGTGGGCACACTCCTTGCGGTCCTGACTTCCTGGCTCATGTTCTCCCTCCTTCAGCTTCTCATCTGGGCCTTGGGAGCTCAGTCCTGCACTCCAGTGTGGGTCTCTGTCTCTATCTCCATCTATCACCAGATGAAGCTTCTATGGTGATAAGCAAGATATTCATCAGTATAGCTATAGGAAAGGGTCATTTCAGGCACCCTCTCCTCAGCTGCCCAATCATTAGCTGGAGACATCTCCATGGATACCTGGGAACCCCTCTAGAGTGAAGTCTCTTGTTAACCCTTAAATGACTCCCTTAATTAAGATATCTTCTTCCCTGCACCCCATCCACCCTTTCTCAATCCCAACCATCCCATTTCCCCAGGGTCTCCCCATCATCCCCTACTCACTTTTATATCCACCTCTCCCCATCACTCCTTACCACCACCCCACCCCCACACCCAAGTTCCCAAATTTTTGCTTGGCAATCTAGTCTACTTCCAATATCCAGGAAGATACCTACATGTTTTCCTTTGGGTTCACCTTCTTACTTAGCTTCTCTATGATCCAGAAATATAGGCTCACTGACTTTTATTTATGTCTAGAATCCACTGATGAATAAGTACATACCAAATTCATCCTTTTGGGACTGAGTTACCTCACTCAGAAGCGTGTTTTCTATTTCCATCCATTCGCATGCAAATGCAAGATGTCATTGTTTTTTACCTCTGAGTAGTACTCTAACATGTATATATTCCACACTTTCTGTATCCATTCTTCCATTGAGGGACATCTAGGTTGTTTCCAGGTTCTGGCTATTACAAATAATGCTGCTATGAACATAGTTGAACAAATGCTTTTGTAGTATGATATGGCATCTCTTGGGTATATTCCCAAGAGTGGTATTGCTGGATCCTGAGGTAGGTTGATTCCGAATTTCTTGAGAAACCGCCACACTGCTTTCCAAAGTGGTTGCACAAGTTTGCATTCCCACCAGCAATGGATGAGTGTACCCCTTATTCCACATCCTCTCCAGCAAAGGCTATCATTGGTGTTTTTGATTTTAGCCAATCTGACAGGTGTAAGATGGTATCTCAAGATTATTTTGATTTGCTTTTCCCTGATCGCTAAGAAGGTTGAGCAAGACCTTAAGTGTCTTTTGGCAATTTGAAATTCTTCTGTTGAGAATTCTCTGTTCAGTTCAGTGCACCATTTTTTAATTGGGTTAATTATCATTTTAAAGTCTAGTTTCTTGAGTTCTTTATATAATTTGGAGATCAAACCTTTGTCTGTTGCGGGGTTGGTAAAGATCTTCTCCCAGTCAGTAGGTAGCCTTTTTGTCTTAATGACAGTGTCCTTTGCTTTACAGAAGTTTCTCACTTTCAAGAGGTCCCATTTATTCAATGTTACCCTTAATGTCTGTGCTGCAGGGGTTGTACATAGGAAGTGGTCTCCTTTGCCCATGTGTTGTAGAGTACTTCCCACATTCTCTTCTATCAGGTTCAGTGTGTTCAGATTAATATTGATTAATTAACCCATTTGGACTTGAGTTTTGTGCATGGTGATAGTTAAGGATCTATTTTCATTCTTCTACATGTTGACATCCAGTTATGCCAGCACCATTTGTTGAAAATGCTTTCTTTCTTCCATTGTATACTTTTAGTGCCTTTGTCGAAAATCAGGTGTTCATAGGTTTGTGGGTTAATATACGGGTCTTCTATTCGATTCCATTGGTCGACTTCTCTAATTTTATGCCAATACCAAACTGTTTTCAGTACTGTAGCTCTGTAATAGAGTTTGATGTCAGGGATGGTAATGCTTCCAGAAGTTCCCTTATTTTATAAGATTGTTTTGGCTATCCTGGGTTTTTTGTTTTTCCATATAAAGTTGATTATTGTTCTCTCAAGGTCTGTTAAGAACTTTGCTGAGATTTTAATGGGGATTGCATTCAAATTATAGATTGCTCTTGGTAGAATTGCCATTTCTGCTATGTTGAACCTCCCAATCCAAGAGCAAGGGAGATCCTTCCACTTTTTTAGTATCTTCTTCAATTTCTTTCTTTAAAGACTTAAAGTTCTTTTCAAATAGATCTTTCACTTCTTTGGTTAGGGTAACCCCAAGATAATTCATGCTATTTGTGGCTATCATGAAAGGTGATGCTTATCTGATTTCTCTCTCTGCTTCGTTATCCTTTGTATATAGGAGGGCAACTGATTTTTTGGAGTTGATCTTGTATCCTGCCACATTACTAAAGGTGTTTATCAGCTGTAGGAGTTCTTTGGTAGAGTTTTTGGGGTCACTTATGTACACTATCATATCATCTTCAAATAATAGAAGTTTAACTTCTCCCTTTCCAATTCAAATTCCCTTGATGTCCTTATACTGTCTTATTGCTATTGCAAGAACTTCAAGCACTATATTGAAGAGAAATGGAGAGAGTTGACAGCCTTGTTATGTTCCTGATTTTAGCAGAATGGCTTTGAGTTTCTCTCCATTTAATTTGATGTTAGCTGTCAGCTTGCTGTAAATAGCTTTTATTATATTTAGGTATAAACCTTGTATTTCTACCCTCTCCAAGACCTTTATCATAAAAGGGTGTTGAATTTTGTCAAATGCTTTTTCAGCATCTAATGAAATAATCATGTTTTTTTCTTTCAGTTTATTTATATAATGGATTACATTGATAGATTTATGTATGTTGAACCAGCCCTGCATCTCTGGGATGAAGCCTACTTGATCATAATGGATAATTTTTCTAATGTGTTCTTGTATTCAGTTTGCCAGTATTTTATTGAGAACTTTTGTGTCGATGTTCATGAGTGAGATTGGCCTGTAATTCTCTTTCTTGGTTAAGTCTTTGTGTGGTTTTGGTATCAGGGTAACTGTGGCTTCATAAAAGGAATTTGGCAATGACTACTGTTTCTGTATTGTGAAATACATTAAGGAGTATAGGTATTTGTTCTTCTTGAAATTTCTGGTAGAATTCTGCTTTGAAACCATCTGGTCCTAGGCTTTTTATGGTAGGGAGGTTTTTGATAACAGCTTCTAATTTCTCACAACTAACAGGTCCATTTAGATTGTTCACCTGATCTTGGTTCTACTTTGGTATATGGTACTCATCTAAAAAAAGTCCATTTTTTTACATTTTCCAATTTTGTGGCATACAGGCTTTTGTGGTAAGATCTAATGATTCTGAATTTCCTCTGTGTCTGTGGTTATGTCCCCTTCTCATTTCTGATCTTATTAATTTGTGGGTTCTCTCTCTGCCATTTGATTAGTTTGGCTAGGGGTTTGTCAATCTTGTTGATTTTCTCCAAGAACCAACTTTTTGTTTCTTTGATTCTTTGGATTGTTTTCTGTGTTTCTATTTTGGTGATTTCAGCCCTCAATTTGACTATTTCCAGTCTTCTACTCCTCCTAGGTGTTCAGCTTCTTTCTTTTCTAAATCTTTCAGGTGTGCTGTTAAGTCTCCAATGTGTGCTTTATCCGTTTTTTTTAAGTGGGCACTTAGTGCTATGAACTTTCCTCTTAGCACTGCTTTCATAGTGTCCCAAAGGTTTGAGTATGTTGTGCCTTTATTTTCATTAAATTCAAGGAGGACTTTAATTTCTTTCTTTATTTCTTACTGGACCCAGGGGTGGTTCAGTAGTTGACTGTTCAGTTTCCATGAGTTTGTAGGCTTTCTGGGGGTAGCATTGTTGTTGAATTCTAACTTTAAGCCATGGTGATCTGATCAGACACAGGTGGTAACTAATATCTTTTTGTATCTGTAGAAGTTTGCTTTGTTACCAAGTATATGGTCAATTTTTGTGAAGTTTCCATGAGGTGCAGAGAAGTAAGTATATTCTTTCCTATGTTGGTGGACTGTTCTATAGATGTCTGTTAAGTCTATTTGATTCATTACCTCCATTAAGTCTCATTTCTCTGTTAGGATTTTGTCTGATTTCCCTGTCCATTGGTGAGAGAGAAGTGTTGAAGTCTCCTACTATTATTGTGTGTGGTTTGATGTCTGTCTTGAGTTCTAGTAATGTTTCTTTTACATAAGTGTGAGCTTTTATATTAGGGGCATAGATATTCAGGACTGAGTCTGAGTCTTCATCCTGATGAAGTTTTGCTGTTATGAGTATAAAATGTCCCTCTCTATCTCTTCTGATTGATTTTAGTTTGAAGTCATCTCTGTCAGGCATTAGTATGGCCACACCTTCTTGTTTCCTAGGTCCGTTTGCTTGATAAACTTTTCCCCAACCTTTTACTCTGAGTAGATGTCTGTCTTTGTGGTTGAGGTGTGTTTCTTGTAAACAGCAGAATGTTGGATTCTGTTTTCATATCCAATCACTTAGCCTGTGATTTTATATAGGTGAATTGAGTCCATTGATATTAAGTGATATTAATGACCAGTGGTTGTTAACTCCGGTCATTTTTTTTTTTTTTGGTAGTAGAGTTTCTGTGTTTCCCTTCTTCTAGTTGTGCTGGTGAAGGCTTGCTAGATGACTGAGTTATTGTGGGCATTGTTGGACTCCTTGGTTTATGATTTTCCTTCTATTACTTTCTGCAAGGCTGGATTTGTGGCTACATATTGTTTAAATCTGTTTTTGTCCTGTAATACCTTGTTTTCTCCATCGAGGGTGAATGCAAGCTTTGCTGGATGTAGTAGTCTGGGCTTGCATCCATGTTCCCTTTGTGGCTGTAGCACCTCTATCCAAGACCTTCTGGCTTTCATGGTTTCCATTGAGAAGTCAGGTGTAATTCTGATAGGTTTCCCTTTATATGTTACTTGACCTTTTTCCCTTGCAGCTCTTAATATCTGTTCTTTATTCTGTATGTTTTGTATTTTGATTATTATATGGCGTGGGCTTTTGAACCTTCATAGGAATATCCTTCTTTAGGTTGGTGAAGTTTTCTTTTATAATATATTTTCTGGGTCTTTGAGTTGTAGTTCTTCTACTTCATCTACCCCAATTATTCTTAGGTTTGGTCTTTTCATGGTGTCCCAGATTTCCTGGATGTTTTGTGTTAAGAATTTGTTGGATTTGTTTTGTTCTTTAGTCTGTGAATTTATTTCCTCTATAGTATATTCAGAGTCTGAGATTCTTTCTTCCATCACTTTTATTCTGTTGGTAATACTTGTCTCTTTAGTTTCTGTTTGTTTACTCAGAATTTCCATTTCCAGTCTTCCCTTGGATTATGTTTTCTTCATTACCTCCATTTCACTTTTCAGGTCTTGAACTGTTTCCCTTACCTGTTTGATTGCTTTTTCTTGTTTTTTTTTTCTGTTTTTGTTTTTCTTGGGTATCTTTGAGAGATTTATTCATTTCATCTACCTCTTTGTCATCTACATTTCTTTATGGCAGTTTTTTTACCTCCTGTTTAAGGTCCTCTATTATTTTCATAAAGTACTGTTTAAGGTCGATTTCTTCTATTTCTTCTAGAGTAGGGTGTTCAATTCTTGTTGTTTCTGGATGCCTGGATTCTGTTGATGTCATGTTGCCTTTCAGGTTGTTGGAGGAGTTCTTGCATTGGTGCCTTCCCATCTCTTCCCTCAAATGGAGCCAGTAGAGACTTGGTGTCTTGGTCCAATCTTTGCTGTGATTGACTTTGGGTGGATATCCTCAGTGTAGGAGCAGGAACTATTCCTGACTGGATGGAACCTCTCAGCACTGAATCAGGGATGCTGGTAGCCCCAGGACACTGCTGGGACAAACGGACAAAGGTGGGGGCAGGGCAGGGTTAAGTATCATACAGTGAACATTGAAGCACAAGCTGAATGTACCAGCACACAGACCTGCCTGGAGGGCAGCCTCTCACCTCTTTGGGTGGATGGCCTTGGTGCAGGAGTAGGACACTCTTCCTAAGCCAATGACCTTGAATACCCTAGGGAAGGCTTGGGAGAGGCAGGGATGTGTGTAACAAAGACACCTGTGAACCAGGAGCTGGGGGGGGGCTGTGCTCTCTTCCAGGGTAGGTCACCCCATGATAGCACACACTCACCAGTCCAGATGGAACTCCATAGCACTGAATCAGGGATTCCTGGCAGCCCAAGGACACCGCAGGGACAAAAGGGCAAATGTGGATGCCAGAAAGAGATGTTTTTTGTAAATTCAAAAGTTGGCTCTAGGGAAGTAATGAACAGGTAGGGCTGACTGCATTTTCTATACGTAAATACATACACACATCAATGTGCAGGACAGGCATATGTGCAGAATATTAAATCGTTCTGTGGACATAGATGACAGGTGTATTTATGTGAAATGAATGTGTTATCAGGCTTGCAGTTATTAGACTTGAAACGCTGTCGAAAGGTCATTCCAATTCAAACTCCTCTGAAGGTGAGAGAGGTCATTGGTGAGGCACTTGCTCTAATCAGCATTTTAATTAAGATTAATAATCTATAAAGTAGCCTCAGATAATAGAGAAAGCATAAAGTATTAGAAGCTGTCACCTTCCTGCTTACTCATAGCTAATAAAGCACATTTTAGATGTCAAATCTCCATAAGTTTTTGAAAAGGACTTACTTGTTTTTATTTTATGTCTTTGAGTGTTATGCCTGCATGTATGCACCTGAACTACCTGTGACAGTGCCTGCTGAGGCCAGAAGAGGGTGTTGAGTCCCCTGAAACAGGGGTTACCGAGGCCTGCAAACGATCTTGTGTGTACTGGGAACCAAACCTGGGTCCTCTGAACAATCCCAGTGCTTTTTACCACTAAGGTAGCTTTCCAGTCCCTATACATTTAGTTTCTGAAACAAAAAATCTAATTAATGAATAAAAAAATTTAAGATCAGAATATTTTATACTATAAACCTTGTTTTATTTCAATTTAATTGGAATAATTTTTGTTTATAGAACCAAAAGCACTTTTATATACTTTTGTCATTTTTTAGTCATCTCACAGTGTAGTCACACAAACTATGAATGCAGATACTAAATATTTGATCTCAATATAATATATAAGGAACTTAGATAGAGACATGCAAAACAGAAACAAACCAGGTGAGGCTTCCTGCTGTGGGTGATATTTTTATCTCTTGTCTCATAATAGAAAAACAAAGCAACTTGAAATAGCAAATCTTAAAGAAAAATGTTGGCATTAAACATTAACTATTAAATATTAATTAGAGGTTAACTCTGAGGGAAAGAAAAATTAAAAGCGCATCATTAAAAGATAGTGAATGTTGTATGATTCCTGTTCTATGATTTAATTTATATAGGAAAATAGAAATGAAACAAATATTTTTAAGCCACTGATTTTTTAATTAATTTATAAATTAAAATATAATTACATTTGTTTCCATTGCCCACAACTCTATCTCATATTCTTGGCCTCCTATTTTTTAATTATTATTGTTGCACACACCCTGACACACAAATGTATGTAAATTCAACCTGTCAGAAGTGTCAAGTGTGGTTGGTGTACATGATTTCAGAGCACATGATTTTTTATTGAGTAGCCAGTTGGGGGCTATTCTCTTCTCCCTCTCAGCATTCAGTGATTGTCTATAGTTTTTTGTATAGGCAGCAGAGCCTTGGTGAATACCCCCTTCCATCTCAGCATGCCTATTGGTGTTGTCATTGTTCAAGTCTTATGTAGGCAGTTGAACTTCATAGTGTTGAAGTTTCCCTATCATTTCTGGGATGCACAATCTCAATCTCAGCGCAAGCCTGTGTTCCCCTAGCTATTTCAATATTTCCATCCACTTTAACATGATGTTTCTTGAGTCTTGGGTGCAGGAGTTGTGTTGTTCATACATCCACTGTTGCTGGGAATTAGGTCTTGGTTTTTTCTTACTCTTTCAACAGATTATTTGTAAAATCTGTCATGTTATATGCTCAAATTGTAATTACTGGTGATTTATATGTGTTCTTTTTTACACTAGTGATCCTTTTAAATTTCTAAAAAGTATTTATTTTTAAAGGATATAATGAACAATGTATACAGTGTATTTTGATCAAGTCCACCCTCTATTTTCCCCATCCAGCTCCCACTTCCATCTTCATGTCCTGTTCTCTGTCTCCCATTCATCTGTTCAGCCATCCATCTATTCCTTAAATTCTTCCCACTTATTGCTGTCTGAATGTGCATGACCCGTGGGAGTGGAGCCTCACATTGTTTCATGGACAATCTATTAGTGACCACAGTCATGAAGAAAACTGATTCTCCCTCCCCCAGAGTAGATCAATTGCTGATAGTTCTTTAGCTAAAGGTGGGGTCTAGTGAACCTGTTCCTCCATTGATGCTGGAACTTTGGCCAACTTTATCTTGTGGGGTAACCACAGCTACTGGGAGTCCATCAGTGGAAGAGCTATTCCATCTCCAGAAGACAGCATTTCATAGCAATCTTCCCTATCCTTCAGCTCTTAGATGCTTCCTATTCCTTCTTACTGGATGTTCCTTGAGCCTCAGAGTCAGTATGGGGCTCATATAGATGTCCTACTTAGGAATGAGCATGCATAGTTGATTATTCTCAGTACTCTGACCAGTTCTGTGTCTTTGTAGTAACTGCTCCCCACCACAGAAAGAAGATTCTGTGACCAGTGTGAGATCACCACAGACTTATGGCTATAATTACAAATACTTTAAAATGAGCCTCTACTTTCTTATGGAGTAGTAATTCCCACTATCAGCATGTGTGTGGTTCCACTTATAACCCCTGTCTATGCCTACCAAATTCCTGTACCACACACTATGCGGAAAGTCAATTCTTACACACACTTTTTTCCAGGCTTGGTATTAAAATCTAGATGGGGATGTAACTCAGTGGATAGAATGCTTTCCTGGCATGTGAAAAGTCCTGGGTTTAATCCCAAGCATTGCACAAATCTTGGCATGATGTGCTCTAGCATTAGGGAGGTGGAGGAAGGTGGAACAGAAGTTCAAAATCATCTGGGAAGCAAGTGACTTGAGACCAACCTTTGTTACATGAGACTCCATCTAAAAACAAAAACTAAATTTAAAGTCCAGGCTTCTAGAAACTAGACGATGATGGTAGTTTAAAGTAAAGAGGAGTGCCTGATACCCCAGCCTTCAAGATCTGTTTGCCTCTGGGCTTCTACATAAAAGCAGTGTGGACAAATTGTAAATAAAGGCTCACACCATTGGTCAAAGCAAGCACTCAATAAATTTGCCTTTCTCCAGTTCTAGAACACCTTTAAAATGTTCTGCTTCCATATATGATAAGAATTTGCAGGTCACATCCTCTAAATGTGATGTTTATGAAATGCCCATTTTGTATATTACTTTTTGCATTTTACATAATATATTAAATAATTTTCCCTGTAGCCTTTGAAAATATCTCCTTCCCTTCAATTGTGTCCTTGCAATCAGTATTTAGCAAAGGGTTTTGGAAAGGAAACTCTGGATTCATACTCTTAAGGAGCACCGTGACTATCTAGTACTGTTGAATTTGTGAAAATCAGCTAAGGTGTAAGATCTTTGTCTTTCTCTTCTAGGACATGAGCTGTAAATTCTTTATATATATATATATATATATATATATATCTTTAAATGAACCCTCAGCACAGCTACTGCTTGTGTTTCAAGGAATTTGTTTATGCTAAATGTTACAGTTCAATGGGAGACTATATATATATATATATATATATATATATATATATATATACTAGAAGACATACACACATATGAGAATTTTTTCAAGACAAGTTTTCTCTGTGTAGCAGCCATGGATGTCCTGGAATTTACTTTGTAGCCTTGAATGGCCTCAAACTCTCAAAGATTAAAGGTGTGCCCCACCACTGCTGGGCTTGTTCTTTGGTAGAGTATGCTTTTTGACTTGGCATGATATGCCATGAATATTCATTTGGTATCCTGAATGTGCAAATCCTTTTTATGGATGGATACTATTCACTTTTATTTACATAACATGTTATAATTTCTGTTCACAGATAATAGACTGATTTACAACTGTCCAGAGTTTTGTTTTTTGTTTTTTTTTTTTTTTGCTTTGAGACAGAGTTTCTCTGTGGCTTTGGAGCCTGTCCTGGAACTAGCTCTTGTAGACCAGGCTGGTCTCGAACTCACAGAGATCCGCCTGCCTCTGCCTCCCGAGTGCTGGGGTTAAAGGCGTGTGCCACCACCGCCTGGCCCGATTTTTTAACTCAAAAATTTTACCAGCTTCTCCATTCACGTGATTATTTCCAGTTGCCACAAGGAAATGAAAAGTCTACATATAATCCTAACTGGTATAGTTAAGTTGGCTGAATTATCTGTCTACAGTTATGGGATTAATTGTTGATATTTCACACATTTGACTGAAGTGCTTCCTCACTAGATTTGAAGTCACTGTGAACAATAAGTAGAAATCAAGAGGGTCCTTTGGCAACAACAGTACATAAGTAGAGACTTGTCTCCCAGCCACGGGAGTACATGAGATTTTCACAAAAACCCATGCAGTATGTATCTAATCTCCTAGGTGTGAATTAAAACACACTCCCATTATTGATTTAAGTACAGCATAAACATGCAGCTAGTTAGTTTTATTTTTCCAAACCATTCTATGGGTTTGTGAATAAGAAGCAATTTTTTGACTCGTGAAGGGACAAAGTCCTTTGGGAGTCTATGTAGAGGTTTGATGAGAATGACAGCAGACAGAAACTAACAGTGTCCAATATGTACCATCTAGTCCATATACCTGAAAATATGTCAATGACATGTTTTAAATATCATTTCTATTTAAACCTAGGTAGCAACATCTAAAAAAACCATAAATGTACCAATTTAAGAACTAAGCCAATTTAAAAAGTAGAACATTTTTCAAATTCTCTCTCAGTAGCATCAAAATCAAAATAAAAATTGTTCTTTCCTTTTCTATTACCAAACATGATCTTTTTTCCCAGTGTTTGAATTCATGCCCTGCAATATACTTCCAAAAAGAAGTGATGGGCATTTGGCTTTGTAACAGGTACAGATAAGATTTAATGATTAGGCACATAAATAAGTCCTGCAGGTGGTAAGCAATGGTCCGTGCACAGAACAAGCATTCCAATTTTCAAAATACTATCAATTAAATAAAAAAGACTGTTGAACTGATTTGTGGCTCCCCAAATTTTAATTCAAACTGTAGGGCAGCCAAACATTCTGCAGTTCATGGACAGCTGCAGTCCAGGCTCACAGCAAACTGCAGCATGGCAATGTGTTGCTGGTATAATGCCACAAGAACCGTTGAGCTATCCGGGTGTATTTCAAATTACACATGTAAACAAGGCATGTGCTTCTTTTAAAATATATTTTAAAGTTTCTTTATTTACTATGGTTTGTGTGTGTGTGTGTGTCAGAGAGACACACACACACACAGAGAGGCAGTGGGAGAGAGAGTATGTGTGTATAAGAGAGAGGAGAGAGTATGCACAAACACATCATGACATGTATGTTAAGAACAACTTCATGCAGTTTGTTCCCTCCTTCCACGTTTATATGGATTCTGGAGATCAAAGTAGGAGTTCCTAACTTGCATTCCAATTGTACCTTCACAAGCTGAGCTTAAAAATATCTTATTTTTTTTATCATTTCTGCCCTATTTAGGTTTAACTAATCCAATAAAGATCATAGCCAAAGTCTCCTTTGTGATGAGGATTTTTTTCAGCTTCTGTCACAGAGAGATGACAGTGCAGGAACTCAAGGCAGGAACCTGAGGCAGGACAGGAAGCATGAATGTAGATGAGCACTCCTTACTGTCTTGCTCCTCTTGACTTTCTCAGTCTGCTCTACTTACCACTCAGGACCATCTGTCTAGAGGTGGGGAACCCAGAAACATCAATCATCAATCATTAATTGAAAAAGTATTCCTCTAGTATCTTGTCTATAGGCCAATTAGGAGGCATTTTCTCACTTGGAGGTTCCTCTTGCCAGATAACTTTAGCCCTCATCAAGTTGGCAAAACAAAACAAACAAAGCAAGGCATGTTCTCTCATTTCCTTAACCCATCTATCTTGTACCTGGAACTTGAACTGTCTTACATGCTACCCACCTAGTGTTCACTTTGTGAAGAAATTGTGATACAGGCTTTTACCACTCTTCATACCCCTGCACATATACCATTCTATCCTTACATAGACATTACACGCTGCTTGAGTTTACTATTTTAAATCCTCTTTTGACTTTAATTCTTAATTATTTCATTTTGGTTCTCATTAGAATTATTAATCTAATACTCTGTTTCTTGAAATAGCATGACACCTCTCACATCTAAGCTAAATAGTATTTTTAAGTTAATCATAGGTTGGTTTGAATTGGATTGGACAACAGCAAAACCTTTTGCACTGTGCACACTTGCCCTAATGGTAAAATTTTATAAAGCAGTGCTGTCAGTATCCCAAATAGTGTATGAATGTCAGTAAAGTGCATCAATGTCATTTAGGTCCTCCAGTTTACTTGTCTAATACATGGATGTAAGTACAAATCTATGTGCTTTTTGGTGTGCCTGAACATCAAAACTCCAAGTCGCAACTCTAACATATTTCTTTTTGTTCTTTGCCATGTACACTTACCTATTACCAGTTCCTTCCTATCCCAAACTTCATCTGTATATCATCCTCTTTTAAAATCCCACAAGTGGTATGGGACTTTATAAAATGTCATTTTTTTTTCACTTAGACTAATTGTTTGGAGATGCACCCAAGTTGTCTTCTAGTCCATTTGTTTTGACTTGCATGGTATGTATATACAGAGTTTGCCTAACACAGCCTTTTATCTATTGAATCATCTGGGATATTTGTGTGTTTTGACAGTTATGTGTAGTGAGAGCAGCAGGCTGTGTTCTTGCCGCCCGGCTTCCGGCCATCTGGCTAGCTAATGCCCCAAAATAACAACACACAGACTGTATTCATTTAAACACTGCCTGGCCCATTATTTTCAGCCTCTTACTCACATCTTGATTAACCCATATCTAATAATCTGTGTAGCACCACGAAGTGGTGCCTTACCGGGAAGCTTCTAGAGTACATCCATCTTGGGCCAAAGCTTCATTGTGTCTGTCTCCCTGAGGAGAGGCACGGCCTTCTGCCCCAGAGAGGCAAGGCATGGCAATTTATTAACTTCCCTTCCCAGCATTCTGTTCTGTCTACTCTGCCCACCTAAGGGCTGGCCAATCAAATGGGCCAAAGCAGTTTATTAACCAAAAAATCAACAGATAGATAGAAGACACACCTACATCAGTTATGAATGAATATTCCATGAATGCTTGTTTTTTGTTTGTTTGTTTGTTTTTCGAGACACGGTTTCTCTGTGGCTTTGGAGCCTGTCCTGGAACTAGCTCTTGTAGACCAGGCTGGTCTCGAACTCACAGAGATCCACCTGCCTCTGCCTCCCGAGTGCTGGGATTAAAGGCATGCGCCACCACCGCCTGGCTGAATGCTTGTTTTATAATCAGAACATGTCCTCTTTGTGGAAGCATGCACAAGCATACAATTGCTAGGAAGACTCATTTCATCACAGAGATTCAAAGCCTTCCTCATTTGTTGGACCATTTCCTAGTCCTTCAAAGATGCTACTCTTAAGACTGCAATTTGATTTGTAGAGCATATGACATTTACAGCAAATATTTGTGTGTTTTTCTTTTGACTTGATCACCATCCATATGTCTTAACAACACTTGTTTAAAAGGCTATTTTTCCCCAAGCCTTGCATGTCAGAACTGCATTGTCAATGTGCAAAAGGGTCTGGTAACCACAGTCATTTATCTTCTGTATGTTGTAGAGTATACCGGTATTTGAAGCTCTCAGAAACATAATACAATAACTAAAAGCTCTTAATCATCACATTAGTTATTTTTGCCTTTTAAAAAACAAAACCCATTTAGTATACAACTCCAGGTCTGTTTCTAGAATCTTGTTGTTTTGGCTCTTGTGCATATCCAATTCTGAAATCATAGCATCAAGATTAGGTCCTCATAGGTAGTGAGTCTTGAGTTCAGGTGGAGCATGCCCTCACACTTGACTTTCCCTTTTCAAGGAAAAATTTATTTTTATTGTTTATTTTGCTGGTATATTCTTATAAGTTTCAGAATAATATTATCTAACTCTCCATGAACTATTTGTTTTCTTGACACAAATTATGTTGGAACTTAATATAACTTGTGGAACATAGATATCATTACAACAGCACACCATCTAACTTACTCGGATGGTATCTCTGTACTTATTTATGTGTTTTTATGTGATTTTTTATGAAAGCCCCA
The DNA here is from genome assembly GCF_903992535.2 of Arvicola amphibius. Classification (NCBI taxonomy): domain Eukaryota; kingdom Metazoa; phylum Chordata; class Mammalia; order Rodentia; family Cricetidae; genus Arvicola; species Arvicola amphibius. The sequence continues at coordinate 72,630,305 of NC_052049.1, read as the reverse complement.
TATGGTTCAACTAGTTTTTGAAGGCGTAAGTCACAAACAATCCCACACCAGTTTGGAATTATGATTAATAGAATAGTTATTTATTTAAATGGAAACAAACTTACAGATCACCATCCCAGACAACAGCCCTCTACGGGATCAGGAAAGGAGTCTAGTAGCAAGAAGCAGAATGGGAAGCAAGACAGCAAATGGAGGGCTGCTTCTGCTTTTTAAGAAGAGAGAGACCACACCCCACTGGGTTGGTATATCTCAGTGGCTATTGGCTGAAAGAGCAGAAGCTCCCACAGTAAGTTTTCTATCTAAATATATCATTTTAATATAAATGCTATATTTTTTCACTTTTTTTCATGTTTATTTTTTTATTTAAAAATTTCCATCTCCTCCCCTCCTCCTCCCCCTTCCCTCCCCTCTTCCTCCCCCTTCCCTCTCCTCCCCTCCACCCATACCTCTCCTCCCTCCCTCTCCAGGTCAAGGAGCCGTCAGGGTTCCCTACTCTATGTTAAGACCAAGGTCCTCCCAACTCCCCCCAGGTCCAGTAAGGTGATTGACCAAGCTGAGAAGGCTCCCACAGAGCCCGTCCATGCAGAAGAATCAGAGCCCAGAGCCATTATCCTTTGCTTCTCAGTCAGCCCTCACTGTTGGCCACATTCAGAGAGACGGGTTGGGTCACAGGATCCATCAGTCCCATTCAAACTGGAGTTGGTGATGTCCCATTAGTTCTGTCTCACTGTCTCCATGAGTGAACGCACCCCTCACGTTCCTGACTTTTTTTCTCATGTTCTCTCTCCTTCTGCTCCTTATCAGGACCTTGGGTGCTCAGTCCATTGCTCCAATGTGGGGATCAGTCATTTTCTTCATCTGTTGCCAGGTGGAGGTTCCCTCACAGTCCTGACTTTCTCTCTCATGTTCTCTCTCCTTCTGCTCCTCATCAGGACCTTGGGAGCTCAGTCCAGTGCTCCAATGTGGGACTCAGTGATTTTCTTCATCTATCACCAGGTGGAGGTTCTATGGTGATATGCAAGAAATTCATCAGTATGGCTATAGGAACTGGCCTTTTCAGGCTCCCTCTCCTCAGCTGCCCAAGGAACTAACTGGCAGCGTCTCCCTAGAAACCTGGGAACCCCTCTAGGGTCAAGTCTATTGACAACCCTCAGATGGCTCCCTAAATTAAGATATATGCTTCCCTGCTCCCATATCCACCCTTCCTGTATCCCAAGCATCCCATTCCTCCGAGATCCCCGCATTCTACCCTTCACGCTTTTCTCTCCCCATCTTCCATTGGCCGCGTCTCGCCCCACCATCAAGTTCCCAATTTTTGCCTGGCGATCGTGTCTACTACCAATATCCAGGAGGATTACTATATCTTTTTTGGGAGTTCACCTTCTTAATATCTTCTCAAGGATCCCCAATTATAGGCTCGATGCCCTTTAATTATGGCTAGAAACCAATTATGAGTGAGTACATAACATGTTCATCTTTTTGGGTCTGGGTTACTTCACTCAGAATAGTGTTTTCTATTTCCCTCCATTTGCATGCAAAATTCAAGATGTCATTGTTTTTTACCACTGAGTAGTATTCTAGCATGTATATATTCCACAGTTTCTTCATCCATTCTTCCACTGAAGGGCATCTAGGTTGTTTCCAGGATCTGGCTATTACAAATAATGCTGCTATGAATATAGTTGAGCAAATGCTTTTGTAGTAAGATTGGGCATCTCTTGGGTAGATTCCCAATAGTGGAATTGCTGGGTCCTGAGGTATGTTGATCCTGAATTTCCTGAGAAACCGCCACACTACTTTCCAAAGTGGTTGCACAAGTGTGCATTCCCACCAGCAATGGATGAGTGTACCCCTTACCCCACAACCTCTCCAGCAAAGGTTATCGTTGGTGTTTTGGATGTTAGCCAATCTGACAGGTGTAAGATGATATCTCAAAATTGTTTTGATTTGCATTTCCCTAATAGCTAAGTAGGTTGAGCATGATCTTAAGTGTCTTTTGGCCATTCGAACTTCTTCTGTTGAAAATTCTCTGTTCAGTTCAGCGCCCCATTTTTTAATTGGGTTCATTAGCATTTTAAAGTCTAGTCTCTTGAGTTCCTTATATATTTTGGAGATCAGACCTTTGTCAGTTGCAGGGTTGGTGAAGATCATTTCCCAGTCAGTAGGCTGCCTTTGTGTCTTAGTGACAATGTCCTTTGCAATACAGAAGCGGCTCAGCTTCAGGAGGTCCCATTTATTCAATGTTGCCCTTAATGTCTGTGCTGCTGTGGTTATGCGTAGGAAATGGTCTTCTGTGCCCATTTGTTGTAGAGTACTTCCCACTTCTCCTCTATCAAGCTCAGTGTGTTCAGATTAATATTGAGGTCTTTAATCCATTTGGACTTGAGTTTTGTGCATCGTGATAGATATGGATCTACTTTCATTCTTCTACAAGTTGACATCCAGTTATGCCAGCACCATTTGTTGAAGATGCCCTCTTTCTTCCATTGTGTGCTTTTGGCTCCTTTATCAAAAATCAGATGTTCGTAGGTTTGTGGTTTAAGATCTGGGTCTTCTATAAGATTCCATTGGTCAACTTCTCTGTTTTTATGCCAATACCAAGCTGTTTTCAATACTGTAGCTCTGTAATAGAGTTTGAAGTCAGGGATGGTAATGCCTCCAGAAGTACCTTTAGTGTATAAGACTTTTTTGGCTATCCTAGATTTCTTGTTTTACCATATAAAGTTGATTATTTTCCTCTCAATATCTGTGAAGAATTGTGATGGGATCTTGATGGGGATTGCATTGAATCTATAGATTGCTTTTGGTAGAATTGCCATTTTTACTATGTTGATCCTCCCAATCCACGAGCAGGGGAGATCCTTCCATTTTCTGGTATCCTCTTCAATTTCTTTCTTCAAAGACTTAAAGTTCTTGTCAAATAAATCCTTCACTTCCTTGGTTAGAGATACTCCCAGATATCTTATGCTATTTGTGGCTATTGTGAAACGGTGATACTTCTCTGATTTCCCTCTCTGCTTCCTTATCCTTTGTCTAAAGGAGGGCGACTGATTTTTTGGAGTTGATCTTGTAGCCTGCCACGTTACTGAAGGAGTTTATCAGCTGTAGGAGTTCTTTGGTGGAGTTTTTGGGGTCGCTTATGTACACTATCATATAATCTGCAAATAACGAAAGTTTAACTTCTTCCTTTCCAAATCGAATCCCCTTGATTCTCTTATGTTGTCTTATTGCTATTGCTAGAACTTCAAGTACTATATTGAAGAGATAAGGAGAGAGTGGACAGCCTTGTCGTGTTCCTGAATTTAGTGGGATAGCCTTGAGTTTCTCTCTTTTTAATTTGATGTTAGCTGTCGGCTTGCTGTAAATAGCTTTTATTATATTTAGGAATGACCCATGTATCCCTAATCTCTCCAAGACATTTATCATAAAAGGGTGCTGAATTTTGTCAAATGCTTTTTCAGCATCTAATGAGATGACCATATGGTTTTTTTCCTTCAGTTTGTTTATCTGATCTATTACATTGATAGATTTTCGTATGTTGATCCAGGCCTGCATCTCTGGGATGAAGCCTACTTGATCATAGTGGATAATTTTTCTAATGTGTTCTTGGATTCGGTTTGCCAGTATTTTATTGAGAATTTTTGCGTCAATGTTCATGAGTTAGATTGGCCTGTAATTGTCTTTCTTCGTTGAGTCTTTGTGTGGTTTAGGTATCAGGGTAATTGTAGCTTCATAGAAGGAATTTGGCAGTGACTCTTTTGTTTCTATATTATGAAATACCTTAAGGAGTATAGGTATTAGGTCTTCTTGGAAGTTCTGGTAGAATTCCGCTTTGAAACCATCTGGTCCTGGGCTCGTTTTGGTAGGGAGGTTTCTGATGACAGTTTCCAATCCTTCGCGACTAACAGGACTATTTAGAGCATTTACCTGGTCCTGGTTTAACTTTGGTATATGGTATTTATCTAAAAAACTGTCCATTTCTTTTACATTTTCCAATTTTGTGGCATACAGGCTTTTGTAGTAAGATCTAATGATTCTCTGAATTTCCTCTGTGTCTGTGGTTATGTCCCCCTTTTCATTTCTGATCTTATTAATTTGCGTGTTCTCCCTTTGCTGTTTGATTAGTTTAGCTAAGTGTTTGTCGATCTTGTTGATTTTCTCCAAGAACCAGCTTTTTGTTTCATTGATTCTTTGGATTGTTTTCTGTGTTTCTATTATGTTGATTTCTGCCCTCAGTTTGATTATTTCCAGTCTTCTACTTCTCCTAGGTGAGTCTGCTTCTTTTTTTTTCCAGAGATTTCAGGTGTGCTGTTAAGTCACCTATAAGTGCTTTGTCTGTTTTCTTTAAGTGAGCACTTAGTGCTATGAACTTTCCTCTTAGCACTGCTTTCATTGTGTCCCATAGGTTTGAGTATGTTGTGTCTTTGTTTTCATTAAATTCAAGAAAGACTTTCATTTCTTTCTTTATTTCTTCCTTGACCCAGCTGTGGTTCAGTAGTTGACTGTTCAGTTTCCATGAGTTTGTGGGCTTTCTGGGGGTAGCATTGTTGTTGATTTCTAATTTTAATCCATGGTGATCCGATAAGATGCAGGTGGTTACTAATATTTTTTTGTAACTGTGGAAGTTTGCTTTCTTACCAAGTATATGGTCAATTTTCGAAAGGGTTCCATGAGTCGCAGAGAAGGTATATTCTTTCCTATTTGGGTGGAGTGTTCTATATATGTCTGCTAAGTCCATTTGGTTCATTACCTCTATTAAGTCTCTTAATTCTCTGTTAGGTTTCTGTCGAAATGACCTGTCCATTGGTGAAAGAGGAGTGTTGAAGTCTCCCACTATCAGTGTGTTTGGTTTGATTGCTCTCTTGAGTTCTAGTAATGTTTCTTTTATATAAGTGGGTGCTTTTGTATTAGGGGCATAGATATTCAGGATTGAGACTTCATTCTGATAGATTTTTCCTGTAATGAGTATAAAGTGTCCCTTTCCATCTCTTCTGATTGATTTTAGTTTGAAGTCAACTTTGTTAGAAATTAGTATGGCCACACCGGCTTGTTTCTTAGGTCCATTTGCTTGATAAACCTTTACCCAACCCTTTACTCTGAGTAGGTGTCTGTCTTTGTGGTTGAGGTGTGTTTCTTGTAAACAGCAGAATCTTGGATCCTGTTTTTGTATCCAATCTCTTAGCCTGTGACTTTTTATAGGTGAATTGAGTCCATTGATATTAAGTGATATTAATGACCAGTGGTTGTTAACTCCGGTCATTTTTTGGTAGTAGCATTTGTGTGTTTCCCTTCTTCTAGTTGTGCTGGTGAAGGGTTGCTAGATGCCTGAGTTATTGTGGGCGTTGTTGGACTCCTTGATTTGTGATTTTCCTTCTATTACTTTCTGCAAGGCTGGATTTGTGGCTACGTATTGTTTAAGTCTGTTTTTGTCCTGGAATATCTTGTTTTCTCCATCAATGGTGAATTCAAGCTTTGCTGGGTATATTAATCTAGGCTTGCATCCATGTTCCCTTAGTGTCTGTAGCACATCTACCCAAGCTCTTCTGGCTTTCATGGTTTCCATTGAGAAATCAGTTGTAATTCTGATAGGTTTCCCTTTATATGTTAGTTGACCTTTTTCCTTTGCAGCTCTTAATATCTGTTCTTTATTCTGCATATTTTGTGTTTTGATTATTATATGTCATGGGGATGCTTTCTTTTGATCCAGTCTATTTGGTGTTCTGTAGGTTTCTTGTACCTTCATAAGAACATCCTTCTTTAGGTTGGGGAAGTTTTCTTCTATGATTTTGTTGAATATGTTTTCTGGGCCTTTGAGTTGTAATTCTTCTCCTTCTTCTACCCCAATTATTCTTAGGTTTGGTCTTTTCATGGTGTCCCAGATTTCCTGGATGTTTTGTGTTAAGAATTTGTTAGATTTGTTTAGTTCTTTAATCTGTGAATTTATTTCCTCTATAGTATCTTCAGAGTCCGAGATTCTTTCTTCCATCTCTTGTATTCGGTTGGAAATACTTGTCTCTGAAGTTTCTGTTCATTTACTCAGAATTTCCATTTCCAGTCTCCCCTCAGCTTGTGTTTTCTTCATTACCTCCGTTTCATTTCTCAGGTCTTGTACTGTTTCCCTTACTTGTTTGATTGCTTTTTCTTGTTTTTCTTCGGTATCTTTGAGAGATTTATTTATTTCATCCACTTTTTTGTTTGTCATCTCCATTTCTTTATGGCAGTTTTTTAACATCTTGTTTAAGGTCCTTTATTATTTTCATAAAGTACTGTTTAAGGTCGGTTTCTTCTATATCTTCTGGGGTAGGGTGTTCAATTCTTGTTGTTTCGGGATGTCTGGATTCTGTTGATGTCATGTTGCCTTTCATGTTGTTGGAGGAGCTCCTGCATTGCCGCCTGCCCATCTCTTCCTTCAAATAGAAATGCTATATTTTTTATACTTAGGATGCCAACTTGTGTTTTCCTGTTTTTGCTTTGGTTTTGGTGCTGCAGGGCAGCACTTCCCTGGTGCTGAGAGATGTTTACTCCTTTTCTATGTTCCTTTCTGTTTGTGTAGATTTAGTGTTAATTCCTCTGTAAGCATTTGACAGTATTCTCTAGTGACATCTGATTGGCCTGGAAATTTATTTTTCAGTATTTAATTAAAGATCAATTTCCTTGACTCAGAAAGGTTTTTTTTCTCTCATTTTTTTATTAAAAATTTCCATCTCCTCCCCTCCTTCTCCCCTTCCCTCCTCTCCCTTCCACCCATAGCCCCACTCCCTCCCTCTCCAAGCCAAAGAGCCATCAGGGTTCCCTTCACTATGTTAAGTCCAAGGTCCTCCCAACTCCCCCTAAGTCCAGAAAGGTGAGCAACCACACTGACAAGGCTCACAGTGAGCCCATCCATGCTTAGAGTTCAAGCTCATCACCGTTGTCCTTGGTTTCTCAGTCCTCCTCCACCGTCAGCTACATTCAGAGAGTCCGGTTTGGTCCCCTGTTCCATCAGTCCCATTCCAACTTGACTTGGTGGTCTCCCGTTAGATCTGTCCCACTGTCTCAATGGGTAAACTCACCCCTCACGGCCCTGACTTCCTTGCTCATAATATCCCTCCTTTTGCTCCTCATCAGGACCTTGGGAGCTCAGTCCAGTGCTCCTATGTGGGGCTCTGTCATTTTCTCCATCCAACGCCAGGTGAAGGTTCTATGGTGATATGCAAGATATTCATGAGTATGGCAATAGGATCTGTACATTTCTGGCACCCTCTCCTCAGCTGCCCAAGGACCTAGCTGCGGGCGTCTTCCTGGACACCTGGGAACCCCTCTAGAGTCAAGTCTCTGCCAACCCTAGAATGGTTCCCTTAATTAAGATGTATAATTCCTTGTTCCCATATCCACCCTTCCTATATCCCAACCATCCTATTACCCCAAGCTCTTCCCATCCTCCCCACTTTTCTCTACCCATCCCCCCATCCCCCATCCGAAGATTTTGTTTCATCTTGATAGATTTTGGCAAATTTGGGTTTTGAAAAATCAATTAAATTATTTCTTTCAAATTAAGGAATTTATGAGCATAAATTTGTATGTGTTACTGTGTTTTTAATGACTGAGATCTAGGATGAATTTTTCCCTCTAAGTCTGAGTGATGTATGTCTTTGTCTTGTTAATTTGTTTAGTTTGTCATAAGTTTATAAATTATACTGGCTTTTTTAAAGCAATAGATTGTAGAAGCTAGAGACATGGGCCCAAAGTTCTTAGTGCTTGCTGCTCAGTCTTGAGGACAAGATTTCTTACACTAGCACCCACATGTGGAAGTTAGCTCACAACTTCCTGTTACTCTAGCTTCAAAGAAGTCAATGCCTTCCTCTGGTCTTCTAGGGAACCTGTACTCATATTTGCACATGTGCCTGTGTGCACACAAGCACACATACACCCACACACACTCACACATACACACACATACACACAATGATGAAAGGGGAAAGGAAGGACAGAGAAGACAAAGATAAGGGGAGAGAGGGGAAGAGAGGAGAAGAAAAGATAAAATAAAAATGGGTAAACATTTAAAGAGAAATAAATTTCACATCTATCAGTTTTCTGAAGCACTTTCTTGCTATCCATTCAATTAACTTCATTCTTATCTTAATTTGTAAATTCATTTCACTCCTTAAAAATTTTTCTGCTGGCTTCTGGGTTTTTTTTTCTTTTGTCTAGTTCTTTGGGTGAAACTTAGGGGATTTGTGTACACCCTTCTTCCATTTATGGTGTGAGCCTGTGTCACTGCGGGCTTGCCTCTGAGCAGAGCCCTGCCTCTTAAGCTGCATATCAAGGTGAACTGTATTATTCACTATATAGTACTATATGCATTAAAAAAAGTTTCTGTGATTTCATGACACTTCTTCCATTTTCAATGACACTTTGGGGGAAGCCTCCAAATATTAATGTAAATTTATTCTCTCAACAGTATCTGGTTTTCTTGCATGTGTTTTTTGAATCTGTTCAGTGGTCCCTGAATTTAGAATTGCATCTAGTTTGGGGCTAATCTTGTCTCTGTGTGTGAAATCTTGCTTAAACCTTTTATTTCAGCAAGCGCTCACAATACATTGATTTCACATGATTTATTCCTCATTTTGTAGGGCGGGATAGAAAACATGTTGAATTTTCAGTTCCTTTACTTATATGTAATATACATCAATATATTTTGGTATATTTGGTGAGTCTGGTGCTGTTAGGACATTCACTAGTCTTTTGATAACTCTGGAGGCAGTGGGAGGTGTTGTTTTATGATAGAGGTGCTGGCTCACATGGCAATGTGACTTCCAAACTGGACAAAAAGGGAGACTGTAAGTTGTGTGACGTCAAAGAGACTTCTGTGACCACTAGTTGTTCGCCATCATTGGTTATCCATGCAGCATTTGCCTTACAGCCTAGGTAATTCAGGGGTAGAAAATAGGAGACTCAGACTAGGTAGTAGAAAGTTCTCTCCCCTGTCAGCCCCATCTCGTCGTATTAGAGGAACTGCAGCTTGATCTGGAAAATAAAGAAACCTACTTTTGCTACCCTTCTCCTCTGAAGTCACCAGTAGGGAAGTATCTATTGTGGCTAGAACTTCTCTGCTTCACAGAAGAACATGGGTATACTGAGACTATTTTCCTGCTCAAAGTCTGGGCCTTGGTACTTCTAATTTTAGATTTTATTATCTCAATATTTTCATTTTATTTATCTTGATCTATTCCTGCCCTGTTAGGATATTCTAATTCATCAGGAGAAAGGATAATTTTACCCCTTCTTGTCCAACCCATACCTCATCCATTTCTTTTGTATCAAATAACATTTTCCCCATATTTGTCTTTATGTGCTATCTGCATCCCCAGAAAGTTAAAGGAGATGGAATTCTGATTCATCCCTAAGTGGTACAACACTTTGTCTAACATGTTTTTTTCCTATTTTTTATTTTTATTTTTTAGCTATACAGTTTTCTCCATTCCACTCCCTTCCTACTCCTCTCTTCTACCCTTTCCCATGACCCCCACACTCTCAATTTACTCAAGAGATCTTTTCCTTTTCTATGTAGATCCATGTATGTCACTCTTAGGGTACTCTTTGTTGTCTAGGTTTTCTGAGGTTCTGGATTGTAGGCTGGATTTTTTTTTTTTGCTTTATGTCTAAAATCCACTTATGAATGAATACATATTACATTTGGCTTTCTGAGTCTGAGCTACCTCAATTAATACATTTTTTTCCTAACTACATCCATTTGCCAACAAATTACAAGATGCCATTATTTTTTACTGCTGAGTAGTACTCCATTGTACAAATGTGCCACATTTTCTTTATCCATTCTTTGGTGAAGGGACATCTACATCTTTGAATAACATGTACACAGAGGTATTGCTCTCTGTAAATTAAATTCAACAATAACTGGTTAATTGTCTTATTTCTTTTGAAACTAACCCATGATCCATGATTTTGATTTAGAATAGTTGATAAAAAGAATTAGAAGGAAAAACAAATAAAGAAAAAAAGACACTGTGTTTTTAAAACTACCAGGCATAAAGGAATAAAGTTTTTTTCTGTCTCCCCCAAATTTGTCTTAATTTTAATAACTTTTCTGTAAAAACCCTAGGTTTTTTTGGAGGGAGTGACTTGAGCAAAATTGTGATATATTCATGCCTATATTGACATGAATGTCATGTCCTAAGATAGTTTCCACTCCTAACACATATCCTAAGAGGGAGTTCATATAATTCTAATAAATGGTTACAAGTCATAATTGTGTATTAAAACACAAATGCCTACATAGGCTTCAAATACTGGATAGATGCACATTCATGCCTGTTGGGACTGCCTGTATGCCAATAAAAATTTCAGAGTATAACAATTCAAATGATAAATGAGGATCCTATCTGTTATTGGGGCTTCAACATTCTGAACACAACCTACTCTGATGTCTACCATATGATATCCTGCCTGGTGATTCACCTCTGTTCAGTGGGTCCATTTTAACTTCTAATTGATCTCAGTTTTTTGATTGGGCTTTAGAATTTTTGGATATTTGAAAGAAGTATCACAAAAATGATGACTTGTCACACTGGTAATATCAATGGGAATGTGCTGGTGCCAACTTTGAATGTTTTCCCTGTAGAAATCACTCTATTTCTTTCTGCCATTCTACGGCAAAAAGGACTCAGGGCACTGACTCAAAGAAAACTCTGAAACCCTCTGGACTCTGCCCTGAGTTTTCACAGGTTCTCCATGCAGAGATTCTCCATCCCTAGGTTTTACAACCATGCATTCAACCAACCTGACATTCAACGTATTGAGCAAGACACTCTGGGCAACACTGCTCTTGATGTGTCTTTTGTGATTAAGCCTACACATAAAATGTTTATTACTGTGCCTCGTGAACACATGCAAACTTACTTTCTTATTAGCCTCTTGACAATAAACTCTACACCTGTTTACACAATATTTTCAGTGATTTGATATCATAAAAATCTGGAGATGATATACAGTACATAAGAAATCCAATAGGTGTAAAGAATGTGCTATTGTATAAGAGAGACCAGATAACCAGGGATCTTGGTTATAAGAGAGTGTTATGGAGATATGTAAAAGAAAACTATAGTGTTTGCCAACAGCATTTTTGAATTTTCGAAACTATATATACTCCAGAGACCATTTTGTGTTTTTATGTGAAATATGGAGCCCTTGAAGATATGAAGAGATCTAAATTAGATGATCTGTTGATAACGTATTAGGGCAGCACTTGGTACCTTTCTCCACCCTATGTCTGTCTGCATGTCTTCTCTCTGTCTCTCTCTCTGTCTCTCTCTCTCTCTCTCTGTCTCTCTCTCTCTCTCTCTCTCTCTCTCTCTCTCTTTCTCTCTGTTGCTTGCTTACTCTCTAAGTATTTGAGAGCATTGTATTTATTCTTAAGGTGGCTGATTTATATTCTAGTCACCCTGTTTTAGAAGCTGGAGATGGAACAACTTAAAATGCCAGTATTCTTCATAATAACTGCTAGTCTTACCAAAGAATCATTGTATTATATAAGTTATACACAGAGGGCATCACAGAATGCCTTTTGACTCTGGATAGGCTGGTCCCAGATGATGACAGGCTAGTGAGATTTCTCATTACATGCAATGTACCGCACCAGTGGGTCAGCTCTTCAGGGTCCTCTGAAGGGGTGATACCTGAAGGATCATGGGGGGAGAGAGAGAAACAAGACCAAACAAGATTCTATTGTCAAGGTCTCCTTTATTAGGGTGATGGTTACAGCTTATATAGCCTTTGAATGAGGAACTTGGCATGGGGTGGGGGTAGAGGTAGGAAGGAACTTTTGCCGGAGTAGCAAAGCATCCCTGGCGTAAGCAGAAACATTATTTTTTGTGATTCCGTTAACAAACAGTTTTCAAGATGGTTGTTAAGTGTGTCCGGTTCCGTTAACTGATAGTTGGAATGTGAGGCTCTCTGCAAACATCCTTAAGACAATGGTCCCTGACAATCCAAGGAGTAAAATTTCTAGAGAGATGATGTGCTCATAAAATCAAGATGAACTTAATACCAGAAAGCAATTAGTCCAGATCTTGAAAAATATAACGTATACCTAAATATGAGAAAAAAAAAAAAACACTGAGAGGTGCAACCTCCATACTTCCCTGATTTATCTGTGGTAAAACAGCCACTTAGACAATCAGATGTGCTATTTGCAAGTGCAAGGTTGTCACTGTTATCATTGTTGTGTGTTCCTCTTTGAGACAGGACCCCCCTACACTTCCAAGGCTGACCATGAGTTCCCAAAGTCTATTACACTCAGCTGCAGCTCATTGGTGAATTGTGTTTCTTTAATTTGGTTGCAATTCAAGATTAATTCCTTGACACTGAGAGAATGAATGTACTTATTTTCAGGAAGTCTCTAAAAGTATTACATTAAGGAAAGACATTAAATTAAATATTATATTGCATTTGCAAGACAAAATACATTGTAGAGCATTTTAGAATATTTAAAATCATAAAGAACTGGGGGATTGTGACACATGCCTTTAATCACAGCACTTGGGAGGCAGAGGCAGGTGGATCTCTGTGAGTTTGAGGCCAGCCTGTCTAGAGAGTAAGTTCCAGGACAGGCTCCAAAGCTACTAAGAAACCTGTATCAAATAAACAAAACAAAAGAAAAAGGCTTAAAAGAATATTTACTCCTAAAATCATCACATCTTATATCACAAGATGGAAATAATTTGTTTTTTATTGAAATAAACTTGAGGGGCTGGAGAGATGGTTCAATAATTAAGAGTAATGGCTTCTTTTCTAAAGGACCAGGGTGCTACTCTCAACACCCACAAGGTGGCTCAAAACCATCTCTAACGCTAGTCCCAAGGAATTTGATATTCTCTTCTTGCCTCTAAATACATGTGGTATGCACGAAAATATACATGTAAGCAAAACACTTATGTACATAAAATAATTTTAAAAATTGAAAAAGAAAAGCACTGCAAATAATAGTTGAACAAAGGGAAGATAGAAAATGCCCCAATGTGCTAATCAGGGCCCCTACTATTTGCATCGGAATTGCATCCCCTCCCCAACTATTTGCATCTGAATTGCATCCACGTCCCATTGCTGTTTATATCTGACTGGCAGACAATAGAATGTATCTCTAAGAAAGTAGCAATATATTAAGAAATGATTTATTTTATATTTGATAGTACCTTATACAATAAAATTTGTTATTAATTAAATCAAAATGCAAAGGACTTATAAAAGTAAGTTTAATTATTAATCACATTCAGTAGATGAGGGTAACAAGGGGAAGATAATTTAAACATTTGCAAAAAGTTCATGGACTCCGGATCCTGAGATGTTGACCTGGAGCCCTGGTTCTTATCCTTCCACAACACTCTTTATCCTCCAATTTTGTCTTACAAACTACCCATTAACCATCAACTATTAATTCTTAACCACTAACACAATTTAAAAGTGCTCTTCACAGTATACACAAAATAAGTAAAATTCTCAACATTTGAAAGTGAAACTTTTAAAATGGAAAATAGTCTGTGAGTAATTTCTCTTTGAAGTTCTTGCTTTTCATTGAAAAATTCACTGGCAATATCCATATGCAATTTTTCATAATGGGTAAAACCCAGCAAAAGCAAAGTTGCTAAGGTATTTGGTAAGGGTTCCCATCTTTTTCTTGTGTTGTTAAGCAAATGACATTCTTCATTTGATCCTTGTATTCCTTAAATAATGATAGCTACAGATGATTGTTCTAATATATGTAGGCAGACTTTTCTGTCCCATTAGCCCTCTCCAAAATAACCACACAGTGACTTTTTTATTAATTAGAAATGTTCAGCCAATTGCTTAGGCTTGCTACTAACTAGCTCTTTCATGTTAATTAACCCATATTTCATATCTATTCTTTACTATGTAGTGGTACCTTTTTTTTTTGGTTTTTCGAGACAGGGTTTCTCTGTAGCTTTGGAGCCTGTCCTGGAACTAGCTCTTGTAGACCAGGCTGGCCTTGAACTCACAGAGATCCACCTGCCTCTGCCTCCCGAGTGCTGGGATTAAAGGCGTTGAAGCATGCCATGTTGATCTCCTGCTTCCTCTGAGTCTGACTGGTCACTCTGCCTCCTTCTTCCCCATGTGCTCTTTTGGTCTTCAAGTCCTGCCTAACATCTTCCTGCCTAGTTATTGGCCATTTAGCACTACTGATACCTGACTTGTATAATATTCCTAGCAAACACAGCAATAGTCAAACACTTGTTCTCAGTCTTCTTGATGTGGGTGTCCTGCTCCAATTAGTTAGAAATGTGGGGCTGCATACCAGGATCTACATCTGTAGTCTCATAAAAGTGATCCATAAGATCCTTAAATAATAAAAGTATTTCACTTGAATTAGTATTAATTGGATGTGACTTGTAGGTATAAGAGTATAGTTGCAAATCCATTCATTGAGTAGATTTACTGAGCATAACCAGTACCATGATTAAATGTGTGTTACTGTCCCTTACAATGAATATTCCTGTGTTGAGCACCTCTCTTAGAGCTCCTGTTGTTCTGGTTAAGCATGGATTTTCCTGGACTCCAGGATTCTCTGTTGATAGGGGTGCTAACAGTTGTCAATTCATTCATCTTTGAAGACAGTTCTATTGTGCACATTGTCAAGAGTCTATGTTTTTGGGAGTGAACACTCAAACTACAATCTCAGGGTTGGTTAATTAGAGACAAAAATGGTAAATATCACAATTCTTTTGGCCACCACTTCATGTAAATTTTGGCTTGGAAACCAGGTCTGTGTTTTTAATTGAACTTATTGGTTATGTATAGACAAAGACTTCAGGTTTTAATTCATGTTGCAATAATCTTAGTCTTATAGAAATGCAATAAAATGTTAAGTTTTTGATATTAATATAATCCACATTGTAAAGTTATCAAACTTAAGAAATCAAAATTGGATTCACACAAAGTTATTAATAAAACCATAGGATAGTCAGATTTCACTAGTTTCCCCTTTAATATCAAGTCTCCTTCATTCTCTCTATTTTAAGCTCCATGGTCTCAACTTTCATGACACAGAGAATTTTAGTAAAGCATTGGTTTTTGACACCGTGAGTTTTCCTTAATTGAATTTGTATGATGTTTCTAGACTAAAGCCATGATTTATTGGCAAGGGCCCTGTAAATATAATATGCCTATCTGAGGGCATGGAGTCAGGGATACATGATGATACATGTTATTAGTTATGACAATGACCATTTTATTTACAAGGAGTCTGCCAATTTTCTCAGACACATAGTTCTATTTTATTATTATAATAAAAGCATTGAGGGAGATGCAAAAATTGAATTTTCACAAATATCCAGTTTCATTTCATTTTGAAAGAACCTTACTATGCAACCTAGAGTGACATGTTATTTCAATCCCCTTTGTCCAATTGCTAAGTGATGGAGCTACTTGTTTCACAGACAAGGAAACTCTGACCCGTTGTTATAGGTATATCAATAGTGGCACACCCATCTGAGAATAGTAAGTTAGTTCCTTAACAAACTCCACTCCTATCACATCACCTAGCATTGTGGTAAATATCAATGCTGTTTACAAATTCTATGTTAAATATCCATCAATACCCCCATCCCATCCATGGACACTGCAAGCTACAAGTCCCACTCTGCCCCAAACCCTCCAACCCCCCACAACCTCAGTGGAACTCTGAAACACAGCCTGCTACTACACAACTTGGTACCAGTTACCAAGAAGTAACTGACCAGCCACCCAGTAGGACACCCCACTCTCTAGGTCCTCCATGTGGGGCAAAACTCCAGGTCCCAACCCTACCTGCCTCGGTTTCTCTAGCTAACCAGCAGGCAAGTTTCCTGCAGGTATACTGCTCCAATGCCCCATCCCATCCATTGGATCTTGCAAGCTACGTGTCCCACTCTATCCTATCCTACCCCCTGAAACCTCAGAGGAAAACTGAAACACAAGTTGCATCTAAACAGATAGGACCACAAAGAGAGGACCAAAGTCTCATGAAATGTTAATGATTTCATTAATGTATCAAGTCTTGTTTAAGTTCTCTCAAGGAAAATAAGACAATTTACATTAATCCTGAATGCATAAAAAGTAAATAATCAAATTGGCAACAGATTAAACAGTTCCCTATGATGAGAGCAAGGAAAGAGATATCTTGATTGAGAAAGTCATTTTGGGGCTAGCTAGAAGCCTGGCACTAGAGAGATTACCAAGAATCCACAGGATGACCCCAGCTGAGACCCTAAGCAATAGTAGAGAGGGTGCCTGATCTGGCCTTGTCCTGTAGTCGGACTGATGAATATCAGGTCCCTTCACCCAGAATGGAAACAGAGGCAGAGACAGTGAAGCACTGGGCTGAGATCCCAAAGTCCAGCTGAAGAGTGGGAGGAGTGAAAATATGAGCAAAGACATCAAGACTATGATGGAGATATCCACTGAAACAGTCTACATGAGCTAATGGAAGCTCACTAACTTCAACTGTACAGGGAAAGAACCAGCATAGGTTCAAACTAGTCCCCCTGAATGTGGGTGACAGTTGTATGGCTGGGCAGACTGCAGGGCCTCTGGCAGTGGAACCAGGGTTTATCCCTACTGCTTGTACTGGCTTTTTAGAACCTGTTCTCCTTGGGTGGATACTTTGTTCAGCCTAGATATAGTAGGGAGGGCCTTGGACCTCCTCCAAAGCAATGTGCCTTACCTTCTCTGAGGAGTGGATGAGGGGGGGGTGGGAGTAAATGGAGGGCCTTGGTTCTTTCCAAAAGCAATGTATTTTACCCTATCTGAGGAGTGGCACGGGGGTGAGTTCGGAGGTAGGTGAAGGAAATGGGAGGAGGGGACAGAGTGGGAACTGGGATTGGTATGTGAATTTAAAAAATGTTAGTTTGTTTTTGTTTTCTTAAGAAATAAAAAACAAAAAATTATATCCATGGATAATCTTACATATGGGTACTGTTACAGATTGTGACTGCTCTTAGCTAGAAACAAACAAAATGTCCTTGAGAGTGATCAATGAAAAGCAAGACAGTCATATGATAAAAGTTTGTTCCCCCTTAAAACTGAGTGAGATGTCTCTGTAGGTAGAGAAGCCTGCTGCCTATTCTATTGAATGAATTTCAGTTTCTAGAACCCACATAATAGGAGGAAAGAGTCAACACTTGCAAGTGGTCATCTGAACTACGTATGTACATACACACATACGCACACACACAAACACACTCAACAAAGTATAATAAAAATAAAAATACATGAGATAACTTAGTCATGAAAGTGTAGGAAAATTTAAATCATACAGGTAAGTAATATAGCCAGTATAAAAGACTAAAAAATATCGTTCCCATATAATTACATTGAAGAATAATACTTCCAAAGATATTGTCAAGATAAGTGGTTGCCATGGATTCCAGGAGGATGTGGGAAGGACTGTTGAAAAAGAGGAGACTTTGGGGCTGTAAGGGACTCCGTGTGACAGTTAACAGAGCACATAGTAGTTGTGCATTTTTTTTCACCCACAGAACTTTAAACACAGGTGAATATTAATGTATGCAGATATAAAAGAAAATTTATTTCTGATGGAAGGAAAAATACCACAAACTAATTTTGAGAAGAATAATGACTCTAAGTTGTAATAAGAATGGAAGAAAGAATAGTAACTGAGGAAACTCAGTACAGTTTTGAAATGTCTGAATAATAAAAAGCCAGAAAAAAATTCATGGGTGATGCAGTGGAGACTTGAAATAACCAAAATAGCCTTTTTAAAATGAATCAGTTTTAATAAAAGGAGAAAGCGGGGTACACTTACAAAGCCTAGGTTCCAGCAAAGTAGAGGACCAAGCAGAAGAAAACAGGGCTGCCTATCCCAAACCCGGTTCTTTTCAAAGGTATCTTTTGCCCCAGGAGCAGCCACACCCCTCAGACCAGGGATTGGTCAGCCGCTCCAACATCTCCCCCTTTTGTCTAAATAAGACAGATTCAAAAACCAAATACAACTATATACAATGGGAACAGATCATATAAAATTACGAAAAGCAAACAATATTAAGCAAGGAACATATAACAGAAATTTTACTAAACATTCTACTTCAGGGAGTCTAAATAATGTAGAGGGTAGCTACAATTATCTAATCTTCAGCCGCATCAAAGATCTGAGAAGGGAAGTAATATTACTAAAGCAATCAGGAAGTACAAACGAGAAACTTCCAAAATGTGCAACAGATGACAGAGACAACTGACTACCTGGGCAATCACACAAAGTCTCGTTAGCAATGTTGAGGCAACCAACTTTGGCTAAGGCCTAACACAAGCTGACATACCAATTTTCAATGGCAAGGGACCTTTAGTAGAACTATCCTATTCTGTCTTGGCAAGATAAGACAATTCTGTTTTATCCACTTATGGATGTTTTGTATCTTTTTTTTTTTAAATGAGCAGAAGGTTTTATTTATTTATTTTTCTTTCTCATGGTTTATTGTTTTTTATATTTAAAAATTTCCATCTCCTTCCCTACTCCTCCCCTCCCTCCGCTCCTCCTTCTCCCCCTTCCCTCCCCTTCCCTCCACCCATACCTCCCCTCCCTCCCTCTCAAGGCCAAGGAGCCATCAGGGTTCCCCACTCTATGCTAAGTCCAAGGTCCTCCCAACTCTCCCCAGGTCCAGGAAGGTGATCGAACAAGCTGAGAAGGCTCCCACAGAGCCCGTCCATGCAGAAGAATCAGAGCCCAGCGCCAATGTCCTTTGCTTCTCAGTCAGCCCCCACTGTTGGCCACATTCAGAGAGACGGGTTTGGTCGCATGATCCATCAGTCCCATTCCAACTGGAGTTGGTGATCTCCCTTTTTTTCTGTCCCACCGTCTCCATGAGTGAACGCACCCCTCACATTCCTGACTTTCTCCCTCAGGTTCTCGCTCCTTCTGCTCCTCATCAGGACCTTGGGAGCTCAGTCCAGTGCTCCAATGTGGGGCTCAGTCACCTTCCCCATCTGTCACCAGCTGGAGGTTCCCTAACGGTCCTGACTTTCTTTCTCATGTTCTCCCTCCTTCTGCTCCTCATCAGGACCGTGGGAGCTCAGTCCGGTGCTCCAATGTGGGTCTCTGTCATTTTCTTCATCTATCACCAGGTGGAGGTTCTATGGTGATATGCAAGTAATTCATCAGTATGGCTATAGGAACTGGCCTTTTCAGGCTCCCTCTCCTCAGCTGCCCAAGGAATTAACTGGGGACGTCTCCCTGGAAACCTGGGAACCCCTCTAGGGTCAAGTCTCTTGACCACCCTCAGGTAGCTCCTTAAATTAAGTTTTATGCTTCCCTGCTCCCATATCCACCCTTCCTATATCCCAAGCATCCCATTGCTCCGAGCTCCTCCCATTCTCCCCTTCACATTTTTCTCTCCCCATCTTCCATTGGCCCAGTCTCGCCCAACCCTCAAGTTCCCAATTTTGCCTGGCGATCGTGTCTACTTCCAATATCCAGGAGGATTACTATATCTTTTTTTGGGAGTTCACCTTCTTATTATCTTCTCAAGGATCCCAAATTTATAGGCTCAATGTCCTTTAATTATGGCTAGAAACCGATTATGAGTGACTACATCCCATGTTCATCTTTTTGGGTCTGGGTTACCTCACTCAGAATAGTGTTTTCTATTTCCATCCATTTGCCTGCAAAATTCAAGATGTCATTGTTTTTTACCGCTGAGTAGTATTCTAGCATGTATATATTCCACAGTTTCTTCATCCATTCTTCCACTGAAGGGCATCTAGGTTGTTTCCAGGATCTGGCTATTACAAATAATGCTGCTATGAACATAGATGAGCATATGCTTTTGTTGTATGATTGGGCATCTCTTGGGTAGATTCCCAATAGTGGAATTGCTGGGTCCTGGGGTAGGTTGATCCCGAATTTCCTGAGAAACCGCCACACTGCTTTCCAAAGTGGTTGCACAAGTGTGCATTCCCACCAGCAATGGATGAGTGTACCCCTTACCCCACAACCTCTCCAGCAAAGGTTATTATTGGTGTTTTGGATTTTAGCCAATCTGACAGGTGTAAGATGATATCTCAAAGTTGTTTTGATTTGCATTTCCCTGATAGCTAGGGAGGTTGAGCATGACCTTAAGTGTCTTTTGGCCATTCGAACTTCTTCTGTTGAGAATTCTCTGTTCAGTTCAGCGCCCCAATTTTTAATTGGGTTAATTGGCATTTTACCGTCTAGTCTCTTGAGTTCCTTATATATTTTAGAGATCAGACCTTTGTCAGTTGCAGGGTTGGTGAAGATCTTTTCCCAGTCAGTAGGCTGCCTTTGTGTCTTTGTGACAATGTCCTTTGCTTTACAGAAGCTGCTCAACTTCAGGAGGTCCCATTTATTCAATGTTGCCCTTAATGTCTGTGCAGCTGGGGTTATGCGCAGGAAACGGTTCCCTGTGCCCATTTGTTGTAGAGTACTTCCCACTTTCTCCTCTATCAAGCTCAATGTGTTCACCTGATACCTAAACCACACAAAGACTCAACCAAGAAAGAGAATTATAGGCCAATCTCACTCATGAACATTGACGCAAAAATTCTCAATAAAATACTGGCAAACCGAATCCAAGAACACATTAGAAAAATGATCCATTACAATCAAGTAGGCTTCATCCCAGAGATGCAGGGCTGGCTCAACATACGAAAATCTATCAATGTAATCCATCATATAAATAAACTGAAGGAAAAAAACCATATGGTCATCTCATTAGATGCTGAAAAAACATTTGACAAAATTCAGCACCCTTTTATGATAAAAGTTTTGGAGAGATTAGGGATACAAGGGTCATTCCTAAATATAATAAAAGCTATTTACAGCAAGCCGACAGCTAACATCAAATTAAACGGAGAGAAACTCAAGGCTATCCCACTAAATTCAGGAACACGACAAGGCTGTCCACTCTCTCCTTATCTCTTCAATATAGTGCTTGAAGTTCTAGCAATAGCAATAAGACAACATAAGGGAATCAAGGGGATTCAATTTGGAAAGGAAGAAGTTAAACTTTCATTATTTGCTGATGATATGATAGTATACATAAGCGACCCCAAAAACTCCACCAAAGAACTCCTACAGGTGATAAACTCCTTCAGTAACGTGGCAGGTTACAAGATCAACTCCAAAAAATCAGTCGCCCTCCTTTAGACAAAGGATAAGGAAGCAGAGAGGGAAATCAGAGAAGTATCACCTTTCACAATAGCCACAAATAGCATAAGATATCTGGGAGTATCTCTAACCAAGGAAGTGAAGGATTTATTTGACAAGAACTTTAAGTCTTTGAAGAAAGAAATTGAAGAGGATACCAGAAAATGGAAGGATCTCCCCTGCTCGTGGATTGGGAGGATCAACATAGTAAAAATGGCAATTCTACCAAAAGCAATCTATAGATTCAATGCAATCCCAACCAAGGTCCCATTAAAATTCTTCACAGAGATTGAGAGGACAATAATCAACTTTATATGGAAAAACAAGAAACCCAGGATAGCCAAAAAAATCTTATACAATAAAGGTACTTCTGGAGGCATTACCATCCCTGACTTCAAACTCTATTACAAAGCTACAGTATTGAAAACAGCTTGGTATTGGCATAAAAACAGAGAAGTTGACCAATGGAATCATATAGAAGACCCGGATCTTAAACCACAAACCTACGAACACCTGATTTTTGATAAAGGAGCTAAAAGCACACAATGGAAGAAAGAAAGCATCTTCAACAAATGGTGCTGGCATAACTGGATGTCAACCTGTAGAAGAATGAAAGTAGATCCGTGTCTATCACCATGCACAAAACTCAAGTCCAAATGGATTAAAGACCTCAATATTAATCTGAGCACACTGAGCTTGATAGAGGATATTTTGTATCTTTGTCAGTAGTCGAGGTATGGGCTTTTCTTTGCCCAAAGGCCAGTTCTGCCAAGAAGAAGACAAACTCCCAGTGGAGTGCCTTTGGTGCTCAATGTTCTCTCAGAAGTAGAGCATTGTTGCCAGGAGTGATTGAGTCTCATAAGTACAAAACTCTAGGTTAGATTAAAGGCCATGTTCTACAGCTCTTCGAAGAGGTCGAAGATTATACTATCTATACTAAATATAGTCTCTATGTATCTAAAAAACCTGATTATCCTAAATATAAATATGACAAACATATAATTCTCAACACCTATCTAACTTTATGACTAATAGGATAAACAACTGTGCAATAAATGAAGACAATGATTTCCAAATGTAAACAGGGTCATTACATAAATAATATCCGAGGTAGAAATCTGCATTGCAATATGGTAAACAATGTCATTACATAAATAATATCAGAGGTAGAAATGTATATTGCAATATGGTATATATCTCAATATAACAATTGTTTCAAACAGAGGTAGGATCATACTCTCATACAATGTTCAATATATCAATATACAAGAATCAGCACCAATACAGTTTTGTAAAAAACAATAACTCACAACTATCAATTATTCCTTCAGACCAGTTAATCCCTCCTTTTTTTTACACGTGGGTACAGCAGTTAAATTGTTAAAATCACTTCCCAAAGAGATAATGATTAATATTCCTGATAATCCTAGACATATACGCCGAAGGGCACATGGAGAGAGCCATGCTTCTTAGCAATGCAGCAGGATCTAAGATAAAACTCAAGAGACATTGAAGAATGGATTGACTGGGGCATCATTGGTGTAATCTCCTGTCTGGCTTGTTTAGATACACATGGAACATGCTCTTAGTTTGTATTTCTATTGCTGGGCTAACACTGCAACTAAAGGCAGCCTGGACAGGAAGAAGGTTACTTCAGCTTAGAGTGCTTAGGCAGTATACTGTCCCTGAGGGAAGTCAGAGCAGGGTTAGGGAGGCAGGAACTGAAGCAGAGGCCATGGAGAAGGGTGCTTTATGTGCTCATTTACTATGATGTGCTCATCTTGCTTTGATATACCACCAAGAACTACATGCTGAGGTGTGACAGTGTTCACAGTGAATGAGTGACTGATACTAATATCAATCATTATTCAATAAAATGCCCTGATGACTTGTCGATGGACATTTAACAAAGTTGTTTTCTTGCCTGAGATCACTCTTCACAGGTTACTCTAGTCCGGTGGTTCCCAGCTTTCCTAAGACCCTCATCACATAGTCATTCCCAACAGAGTTTCTTTTTGCTATTTCATACCAATAATCTTTCTACTGTTACAAGCCATAAATGGAAATGTCTGTGTTTTTCAATGTTCTTAGTTGACCCCCTCAAAGGATCATTTGACCAACACCCCCACAAAGGGGCCACAGCCCACAGGTTGAGAAGCACTGTTCTAGTTGGTGGCAAGTAAATGATAAGACCAAACAGGACAGTATGTAATATGGAATAAAGAAACATAAAATATTTATTAGGGGAAAATCATTTAAATATGAATAAGTACTTGACAGTGATGATGTGATAATTCAGTATCAGTTTATTCTAATCAATACAATTCAGAAATAATGGAGAAAAGGAGGAAACCAGAAGATCATGTCAGTCTCTCTGTTTCTACTAATGGATGCATTCAAACATCTAAAAATATCCTAGAAACAAGTACATGAAAAAATACCAAATTAAGGTTGCTAATAATATGACTTGATATATTCAAGTATATTATTGCTTTTGTTTTCATTTAATGAGTTAGGTGCATTCACTTATAATTGGGAGGAGTTACTTTGCATGTGTTTATTTCATTTTCTATGTGTGGAAAATGGATAACCTTATAATTCCTCACATATCCTGATATGAAGGTGCAAAGCTAGTATTTTAGAAAATTGCTTATGTCCGATGGATGTAAATTTTCTCGCTGAAAATATACATTAATAGCTTGTAGAACTTTTAATGAACATTCTTTATAATTATCAATTATGAAACTCTTGCAGTTTTATATGCGTCTGAAATATTTCCTCAATTATATTTTAGTAAAGCTAGTTGTCTTCCTATTATAATACCTCTATAGCATTTTAGAGAAAATGAGAGATTTTTTCTTTTTTTTGTTAATAAAAAGTCTTGTTAGGAGGTTGTATACTTGAAGCTTCAAATAACTGGACCTTTACCAGAGACTGATGTAAACTCAAGGATTGAAGAAGTCCCTGGCACACTGCTACACAGAAGAGACTGATTGTACTGTAAGAGAGGAAGACCTGTGTGTACAAACATCATGCACAATACACTAAACACAGAAAAACAGGGGCATGGAGAAAAGTATAGTAGACACACATACTGCAGGGTGTAAACATTCCAATATTTGTTATGTATGAATATTCTGTGTGTGTCTATATGCATAATTGAGTTCATAACTTGATACTGCATGTTTTACTAATAAGGACACTTGATAATAGGATTCAACCATAAAGAAAAAAACTCTTCAGGGTAATTGTATGTAAGGCACTAATGAACAATAAAAGTCAAGATTATAATGGTTATGAAAATGACAGATTGGATAGAATGATGGTGACATTTAGAACTGATTATCAGGTTTGCTAGGGGGAAGAGTGTTAGGCAGGACTTACACTGTTCCTGGGATAGAGTAAGCACCTGGTTCACGGACTGTTAAATGAATAAATGAGTGCATACAAATTTAATTTATTCTCTTGGTCCAGCTTCCATTTTCAAGTATATCTCATAATTGATGTGGTCTTCACAATCTTCCTATATAATTTGCTACCATTTGAGTCCAATCCCTGTCCCAAAGAGTTTTGTTTTCATAACTAACATTTGTAACATTCTTCAATCCTCATTATTATTTTTGTCATATTGCTAACTAATCATCTTGGCACATGATTGCATCATATTTGTGACTGAATTAGTAGAATATTTGTTTCTTTGTTCTCTGAAATAGCAAACAGAATACATAATATCATAAAATTTTCTAAAGAACATAGCATTGTAGACTATTGTGTTTCATGAAAATATCTTTATCCATCAATTCCTGATGTAAATTGCTTGATTGAATGATTCCCATAATCAAAACGAACATTTCGGTAAAATAATTTGTATTAGAGAGAAGCAGCAGGAGTTTTTTGTTTTAAAAATTAAAATGCTCAACCCTAGGACCATACACAGAAGTAACATTATAAATATTTAGTAGACTTTATTTATTTAGGAATGTTCTAAATACATATACATATGTGTGTGTGTAGAAATACGTTTGTGTGTGAATATATAGGAATATATGTGTACATATGTGTGTGTGTGTCAGCAATTAATTTAAAAGAAGCTATGAATTTGAAAATAGCAAGAATTGGCATATAAGAGGGTTTGGATGGAGTAAAGGGGAATGATACAATTATGTTATAAATCTAAAAATATAAAAAATAATTTAAAAAAACAAAACAATTATCCAAACGAAAATAGACACAGTGAGGCAAAAAATCCATCCTATAAGCAGTGACTCCTAGAAGAAAGTGAAGCTTCTGAGTCTAGACACATGATGCTTGCAGTTCACACATGGACTTTGCAGGAAGCACACTGGGATTTCATTTAAAACAAGACATGGAGCTATAGTGCATGCTTGTAGGCTGAGGCTGCTTGCTTGTTTACCAATTGCTCTGACCCAAAATTATCACTCAGAAACAATATTATTTGCAATACTGTTTAACCAATAGTTTAAATGATTTTCTAGCTAGCTCTTACAACTAGAATGAACCCATTTCCATTATTTTATATTTTACCACTAGTGTTGTGGCTTACTGGCAATGTTCCAGCTGACAGCTCGTGTCTTTCCCTTCTGGTGGCTACATGGCGTCTCTCCGACTCTGCATACTCTATATATCTCTTTCAGCCTGGGTTTGCTCTGTTAAGCCATTGCTGAAAGTAGCTTCTTTATTATCCAATGGCAGTAAAACATATTCACAGCATACATCATACATCACCTTCCACATTACATGCTCACCGTTTTTATACTCATCCTTGGTATGGTGTTTTCCAATGTGATTAAAATAGAGTCTATTTCCTCCAGGAATACATAGCAAACAGATATTTTGCATTCATTTTTCCAAGCACTACTGAAATGTTAATTCCTTGTATAGTCTGTCACAATCCTCATTCAACAGCATCCATATTATGCCAGTTTGCACAGTCTTTATACAGAGAAAAAGAGAAAAAAGCAACTGTTGGTTGTTATTCATTATTCATTATTTTTCAAATGGATTCATTAAGATTGTTTTGAGGCCTTTCTTAGTGTTTATTTAATATTCACTTTTTTCTTTAGATAACTCTAGGTTACCTACAGTTAGAGAATGTACCACTTCTGAAATATGCCTTTCTTCTCATGCTTGATGGTACACACCTTACTCCCAACACTCAGCGCCAGGACAAAGGCAGAGGCAGAGGTGACATTATGTGAGACTTCAAGGTAGTTGTGATCATCTTAGAGGTTTCTAAGCCAGATGGAAATATATAGTGAGAGCTATTTTTAAAATATGTTTTTATTCTCATAAAAGCAATGATTTTTTTGAGGATCTAGGAAGCATTTTCTTTTACCTACTCTTGGCATACTCGTCCTAAGTAGTTTCTAGTCCATGAATTTTCATCTGGGCCCCAGAGCCATGCTTAAACTTCTTCTTCTTCTTGACTAGTATGTCCTTTGTAATTCAGCATCATTGAATAGAGGCCTGTGGAAATTATATCTTCAATTGAGCTGGAACAAACCCAAGTCATCAAATATAATTTCAGTAATGAACCTCAATGCTTTACATTGGAATACTTCCCCAAATGGTTACAATTTATGAATGTCAGATTAAAGGACTCTGTGCATTTTTCCAACTCAGTTAAAAGACAGTCAATAAATGGTGCTACCTTGGCCAGACTTCTAATGAATATTTGGGGAGTGTGCAGACCCAAGTTTGGAATGACTCAACTAATGTCAGGAGATTATTGACATGCTTTCTCTCTGTTCAGAATATGCCTCATCATCATCATCATCATCATCATCATCATCATCATTATTGGTCATAGTATTTATAATATCAATAGAATGATAAATGAGGAGTCTACACATGATTCATTATTTTCATTGAGTGATTACATTGACTAGTATTATATTTTAACTGAAATGTTCACAAGCGAAGGAACACTGAAGGGGCATTTATTCCAGAAATCTGGATACTAGGTGCTAACACTCAGGTTTTGGGTGTTGGTTAACATGTACCTATTTCCACATACTGCTGGTGTAAAATAAGAGTGCAGTAAAAGATACATGCACTGCAAGTCTTAAAAAATAGCTCCAGACACTACATTTTCACCCTTTATTTAAAATCCACAGTGGCCAAGTATTTTTCTTATAATAATGTTTTAATTTTGTGCAAACCAATCAACTTTTAAAAGTTTTTTTTTAACTTGGCCTATTACTAAAGGACATAAAATAGGCAATAGACACAAATCATCTCTCCTGAGATTTTTAATCTTCCTTTTTAACAAGGAATGCTTTTCAGATGACCTTTCACATCAGTTCATTCTCTTCTTTCGCTTCCCGTGTTTTGTCATATAGCATATTAATGGCACTTCTCAACCTTTTTGAAAATTTCTTATTGAAATTCCAAGTTTTGCTGATTTTAGGTCACCAGAATGTGTTTCATATCGAATTATATTATTGCAAAGAAGTTGCACACATCCATAAAAATATGAAGACTCTCAAAAGATGAGTTACAGCTTTAAATTTTTGATAAAATATTGTCAGGAGACACAAATAATATTTGAGGTTTATAATCCTCAGGCAGAGTTTCCAATAGAAAAGTTATCTCTATTGCCGAAAGATGACTAGAATAATCAGAATATATAATTTAGTTCTATTCAAGTTCAAGGTGAAACAATTACCAAGGATATAATTTAGACTAACAGATCCCTAGTCTTTGAAAGTTCTTTCAGTTGAAAATAATCTCTAGGTGGATGGAGTGGTAGTTAGAAATTAATAGTACTGATTAATCTTTCAGAGAAACTGAGTTAAATTCCCAGTACCCACTAGAGGCCTGAAAAACATATTTAACTTCCACCCCATTGGGTCTGCTGCCCCCATTTGGACTATGAACGTATTGCATACACGTGGTACATAGAAATACATTCAGGTAAACACTAATACACATAAAATAAAAATAAATGAAATCTAAAACATAAACTTTGTAATATACAGTACTTGCAACATTCGTTGAGAGAACAAGATAAAGGGAATAAATTCTTGCAAACTACTTTGTAAGTATAAAATAATGATGATTATTTTAATAATTGTCATATAATTTTCCTTGCCTTTACAGTGTGATGTTATAAATAAAAGTGAGTGTAAATTTTGGGGACTGACTGCATATCTGGTTCAGTTAGAAGAGAATTGGTTTTGTAAGACCAGAATATCATGTGAATATTCATTAAAATATATTGTAAGTAATCACCCATGTATTCTTATATTTTCTGCTATATTGCTTCTTGAACACAAAGGAATATTTCAGAATTTATTTTGTGGGAAATCAATTTTTCCTTTGTTACATTGAGGATTCAAAAATATCATTGTAAAACGTCAACACCTTAAATCCTAAGAAAATGTCAGGCATTGCATTCACTCATTTGCTAGATGTGTCTTCCATGACACCTCAGGCACTTTGTGTCCTTCTACTTAACATCACTAGGCCACTCCAACATGGCCTTTCTGTATTATGCATTGAATAGATCTGTAAATACTTTCAGTTGTTACTCTAAGAGCAATTTATTGATCAACTAACCTGTGCTAGACTTCAGTGAATCTATAGATATTAGGCAAGATTCATAAATATACCTGCAAAGATGGTATAATGCAGTAAAGTATTTGAGACATTGCATGAATTCACTAAACAGAAAGTCACTCTATTTTCTTTATTCATACGATGCAAAGAACTAGTAAATATATTCCACTCATATTTTTTTTTCTTTTTTCTTTTTTCTGGTTTTTCGAGACAGGGTTTCTCTGCAGCTTTTTTTTTTAGAGCCTGTCCTGGAACTAGCTCTTGTAGACCAGGCTGGCCTCGAACTCACAGAGATCCGCCTGCCTCTGCCTCCCGAGTGCTGGGATTAAATATTTTTGATTAAAGACATTGTCATGCAATACATCCAACTTCTTTCAATTTGCCATGATATCTCTATGGTTGTCATTCATTGTCATCAAGGTCACTGTGACATTTTCTCTACTGACTGCTCTGGGAAATCATTAAATTCTCCAACTATTTCTTTGTTCTGTTGTTTAAATCATCTATCTATACACAAAATAATAATGATGATGTAAAAAGACCTCAGCCCTATCAAATAATTCTTAAACATAACTAGCCATTAAGTCCATTCATTGGATCAAAATAAACAAATCAAGATTCTGTCTATCAAATTTGTTATTATTATTAACTTATAATAGAGATTTAAAACCAGAATCAGTCTGTTTGTTGTTTAGAACAACAAATTATATCTCATGCATCTTGAGTTTTTAATGAGTTCCTGGTTTTGCTCAAAATTTCATCTTTAGATTTTTAGCCATGGGAAAATAACTTTTCATTTCATGTCTTGGACCTAATGTTTATTTATTCATTTATTCTTTTTAATTTTGATCTCACCTTTATTTTGCAAGATAAATCCCCCTTTTCTTCGTTATATGTTGTAATTATTCTTTCTACTACATCTCTTAAGAAAACTCAGATGGTTCATTGTTTTGAGTACAAAAAATATTTGATCTCATTTGTTATTTTGTTTTCTTACCTAAACTTACTTCAATATCTATCCAAAATATCTTTGGAGTGACCACATTTCAGATCACTTGAGGTGAAAAATTATACAGTCAATTTTGATTCATCCATTTCTTTTTTTTTCTCATTTTTTTATTCAAGATTTCCATCTCCCCCCCCCTTC
This sequence comes from Arvicola amphibius, assembly GCF_903992535.2. Lineage (NCBI taxonomy): Eukaryota > Metazoa > Chordata > Mammalia > Rodentia > Cricetidae > Arvicola > Arvicola amphibius. Next base: position 72,600,408 of record NC_052049.1, on the reverse strand, counting down.
ACTCCCCTCCCTTCCACCCATACCCCCACTCCACCGCTCTCCAAAGACAAAGAGCCATCAGGGTTCCCTTCACTATGTTAAGTCCAAGGTCCTCCCAGCTCCCCCTAAGTCCAGGAAGGTGAGCAACCAAACTGACAAGGCTCACAGTGAGCCCGTCCATGATGTAGGGTTCATGTTCATTGCCATTGTCCTTGGTTTCTCAGTCCTCCTCCACCGTCAGCCACATTCAGAGAGTCCGGTTTGGTCCCCTGTTCCATCAGTCCCATTCCGACTGGACTTGGTGGTCTCCCGTTAGATCTGTTCCACCATCTCAATGGGTAAAAAGCACTCCTCGTGGTCCTGGCTTCCTTTCTCATGATCTCCCTCCTTTTGCTCCTCATCAGGACCTTGAGAGCTCAGTCTGGTGCTCCTATGTGGGGCTCTGTCATTTTCTCCATCCAATGCCAGGTGAAGGTTCTATGGTGATATGCAAGATATTCATGAGTATGACAATAGGATCTGGACATTTCTGGCATCCTCTCCTCAGCTGCCCTAGGAACTAGCTGGGGTCGTCTTCCTGGACACCAGGGAACCCCTCTAGAGTCAAGTCTCTACCAACCCTAGAATGGCTCCCTTAACTAAGATATATAGTTCCTTATTCCCATATTCACCCTTCCTATACCCCAACCATCCTATTCCCCCAAGCTCTTCCCATCCTCCACTTCACTCTTTTCTCTTCCCATCCCCCCATCCCACCCCACCCCCATGTTCCCATTTTTTGTCCGGCAATCTTGTCTACTTCCAATAACCAGGAGGATAACTATACGTTTTTCTTTGGGTTCACCTTCTTATATAGCTTCTCTAGGATTTTTTACGAATTATAGGCTCGATGTCCTTTATTTATGGCTAGAAACCAGTTATGAGTGAGTACATCCCATGTTCACCTTTTTGGGCCTGGGTTACCTCACTCAGGATGGTGTTTTCTATTTCCATCCATTTGCATGCAAAATTCAAGATGTCATTGTTTTTTTACCGCCAAGTAGTACTCTAAAATGTATATATTCCACACTTTCTTCATCCATTCTTCCACTGAAGGGCATCTAGGTTGTTTCCAGGTTCTGGCTATTACAAATAATGCTGCTATGAACATAGTTGAACAAATGCTTTTGTAATATGATTGGGCATCTCTTGGGTAAATTCCCAAGAGTGGGATTGCTGGGTCCTGGGGTAGGTGGATCCCAAATTTCCTGAGAACCCTCCACACTGCTTACCTTCCCACCTCTATAACTTATTGTGGGAATTCCTTGAAATTTCCACAGGATTTTGCTATCTTCTCACCTCGTAGGATGAATGTCAGATCTGAGTATTTCCAGTTTACCTGACCCTATCTTAATGCTGTTGCTACTTGTGGCAGTCCTGGTCCCTTCTTAGCATTATGTGTTTCTCCTATACTTATATAGTCTCCTCATGCACAAAACTTTAAGGTTTTTCAAATCCTTTATTTCTTTGACATTGCTTCTTCCATCAAGGTTCATTCAGACTCCATGTAATCTGGGCCTCTTCTGAGAGGATGGATAAAGCCTAGAATTCTATTCAACAGAGATGTGAGTTTGGTTCTAAAAACTGCATGCTGTGGATACATGGTCACAGGCAGGTAGGAGGACTTTATCCACTACATTAACCCTGAAATAAGAATGAAATACTGCTTATGTACCAACGTGGAGATTTCAGACAAACCTACATGACTGTTCTGTGCTTGTGGTTGAAGGTACATCTCTCTCTTTTTCTTTTTTTTTCTTTTTTTTCTTTTTTTAGTCTTTATTTTATTTTTTTTCTCATTTTTTTTATTAAAGATTTCCGTCTCCTCCACCTTCCCTCCCCTCGCTTCCACCCATACCCCCACTCCACCCCTCTCCAAGACAAAGAGCCATCAGGGTTCCCTTCACTATGTTAAGTCCAAGGTCCTCCCAGCTCCCCCTAAGTCCAGGAAGGTGAGCAACCAAACTGACAAGGCTCACAGTGAGCCCGTCCATGATGTAGAGTTCATGTTCATTGCCATTGTCCTGGGTTTCTCAGTCCTCCTCCACCATCAGCCACATTCAGAGAGTCCGGTTTGGTCCCCTGTTCCATCAGTCCCATTCCGACTGGACTTGGTGGTCTCCCGTTAGATCTGTCCCACCATCTCAATGGGTACACACACTCCTCACGGTCCTGACTTACTTGCTCATGATCTCCCTCCTTTTGCTCCTCATCAGGACCTTGGGAGCTCAGTCCGGTGCTCCTATGTGGGGCTCTGTCATTTTCTCCATCCAATGCCAGGTGAAGGTTCTATGGTGATATGCAAGATATTCATGAGTATGGCAATAGGATCTGGACATTTCTGGCACCCTCTCCTCAGCTGCCCAAGGACATAGCTGGGGGCTTCTTCCTGGATACCTGGGAACCCCTCTAGAGTCAAGTCTCTGCCAACCCTAGAATGGCTCCCTTAATTAAGATATATAATTCCTTGTTCCCATATCCACTTTTCCTATATCCCAACCATCCTATTCCCCCAAGCTCTTCCCATCCTCCACTTCACCCTTTTCTCTCCCCATCCCCCCCCTCCCCCCATCCTACCCCACCCCCATGTTCCCATTTTTTTGTCCGGCAATCTTGTCTACTTCCAGTATCCAGGAGGATAATTATATGTTTTTCTTTGGGTTCACCTTCTTATATAGCTTCATGGGATGTACTCACTCATAATTGGTTTCTAGCCATAAATAAAGGACATCGAGCCTATAATTCGTAAAAAATCCTAGAGAAGCTATATAAGAAGGTTCGTCTCTTTATGTTCCCTTGGTTCACTTGTCACTCAGTATCGACACCCTACACTCAGATTTGTTTGTTGTTTGATAAACATGGGATAAGACACCTCACCATTAACTATGTTTCTGGAAGGTAAAAAAAGAACTCAAACCAATGAAATAAACAAACAAAAAATCAAACAACCAAAGAAACAAATAAGACTTTGTGGAACTGGAGAAAGGGCTCAGAAGTAAAGAAGGCATGCTGCACTTATGAAATAGACCAGTTTGGTTCTCTAGATTCTTGTAACCCCACTTAGATTGTGCAATTCCAGCTCCAGGGGACCTGATGCTCTCTTCTGGCATCTGGAGTACATAACCTCACATACATGGCATGCATACACATAGACACATGAACACCTAAACTTAAAAAAGACAAAAGGCAGAAATAGATACAAGTTATGATAAGAGAGTATAAAGAAATTGCTTTTCTACTCTTAACTCTGCCGTGGCTTTTTCATTTCTGGTAGTGGATAAGTGCTTAAAATATATTTAATAATAAAAGTATAGAATCCAGAAAATATACAGTTTTTACCCAAAATGGCTATTGGAACTGTTCATTGATAGAACTGTTCATTCTGACTGTACATACATTCACAATGGTTAATTATGTTGTGAGACCTTCATTATACAAGTTTTCATATAAAGTTTAGGAAAAATTTTAACAACTTTTATATTCAATTATCATAACCAAAACATGATATTAACATTGTAGCTATACTGTAAATACTCAGAGCAACATACACAATATTATATATCTTTTAATATAAATTGTAAAATTCATTGTATTTGTCCAACCACAACTTATTCATGTTGTTTACTACAAAACTGAATAAATAGATTCCCCGCATGTACCTACTCTATTTATTGTTGCACAGTTTTCAAAATAATTTCACATCTGTTTTCATAAAGATTCACTGAGGGAGGCAGGGCATGGATTTATCATTCCAATTTCCTCACAAGGAAGCACACTGAGGGAATTATGATGATGACAGAAACACATACACTCAAAGTCAAACTTAGGTCTTCTGTGCTCAGTTCCTAAATGATGCAGGGTGCCTCTGTTGATTCCACAGGGAAAGTGTGAAGGAGGGGAGGTGGGAGATATGCAGAGCGAAGAAAAAAAACTGGGCTGAGTGTTATGTAGTTTGTGTCCTTGCTTTAAACCATCTACTAATTGAGCTGCTTCAGTTTTCTGTGGTGACCAGTGTGGCAAAGGTCATAGAGAAGACTCAACAGAAATGCAGACAGAGAGAGATGAAAAACTTCTCTTTCACATTTACCATTACTTATATACTATTTTTTCTGATATATAAATAATTGCCACTGATATCTCTGAGCTATTTTTATAATAACAAATATGTATATAATAAGAATCATAAGCCAGCAAAATAAATATGACACGTTCAAGTTAATTGGTTTTCTCAAGGTTACATCTGATAGTTCATGCAGTCTATAATCAGGGATTCCAAGTCTCAGGCTAATAGTTATAACCATGGTAATATTTTGATTCTTTCAAAATGTCCTGTGTTATTTGGAATCCTTATTATCTATTCCTTATCTTGCTTGATTATTTCTTCTTCTCTTGGTCACTGTGTGGGCTTGCATGTGGTTGTTTGTGTGTTTTACATATATGAATCAGATTGATGGGAGCTGTTACATCCTCTTATTATTCTATTTTATTTATAGGATATTTTTGATTTCATCCATATGACACTAGTTCATATTTTAAGACTTGAAATAAATTCACCTCACATTCTACTCAGTACAATTGGCTTTATTTTATTTTAATATTATTATTTGTGGTACTGCTGTTTGTTTGAGAATGAGTCTCATTCTGTAGCCCTAGCTTGCCTCAAACTCAACATCCTCCTATTGCAGACACTTGAATACCGGTATTACAGCTTGTACCATCTCACTTGCCTTTGCCATGATCTGTGCAGTCTAATTTATTTTTTTTTGCATTCTTGTTACATACTGGCCTTTGTTATTTATTGGATTATTCTCTTCTTCTCAGTGCATGTCTCAGTACCCTTGAATGGAAGACTCATGCTACTGTTTTCCTGCTCCTCTGATATCCTCAAAGTCTGGCATTGTGTGAGCTTGAACTAATGCATGGGTGAAAACGTGAATGCATTTCTTCTCCTTTCCATCATGTTAAGGAGACTATGTCTTTTTGTTGCTAGGTGGTGGAGTTCCCCAGTCCAATAGCACATTTTTGTTATTCATTTTTAGATTGATTTAATCAAAAAGCATTCCTACAAATCAATGATGGGCATAGGAAATGGTGTATAGGCTTTTGTTGTTCTCATTTTACTATGTGTTATTGAGTATGTATGAACGTGTTTCTATGGGTTCACATGGAGGCCAGAGATATATGTCAATGGATTCTTCTACACTTTGCTTTGGTGACATGGTCCCTGTCTCTCTCACTGAACCTGGTTTTCACAGGTTTGACTAACTAGCTGTCTTGGGAGCCATACTAACTGAGCCGTTTTCTCAGTCCCACCTATATTAAACTTCATAATAGACTTTTTGGTATGATATTTTCATACAGAAATGATTCTTCACCCTAAGTGACTGAAACATTATCCTTGAAAGTGAGACCTCGAAACCTGGGATCTTGAAGCTGATGCTGTTCCCTGAACATCAGTGGAGTTGTTCTGAACTGAATGTGATACACTAGTCTATATTCCTGTTTGGATTTCTTTTTTCTGAAACCAATTTGTCATCATTTTTAATAAAGCAGTCCTTTTCAGGAACTTACATTCTAAATTTGTATAGTAAAATGTGATTCTATTCATCCAGCTCAAGGGGCAACCATGAGGCATTAAAAGACCCAAGAGCTTGCTATTAATCAGGTCAGGCACTATTGATCATTGTCTTTTTGACATTTTCCTTTTTTAAGGTCAGTGGACAAAAATGCAGAGTCTCCTTATGGATATAAGAAGTACATATGCTAGTGTAGCTTGAGCGTTCACAAAAACTTTTGTTTCCTTGTTTTCTAACTGTAGTACTATGAGTACTGAGAATGAGAGATTAATTTTGGATGATAAAGAGGAAAACTATTCTTTATATTAAGAGGATAACTCTGATAAGGTTAATTGCTCAATTTTTCTCTCAATGGAATATTTTTCTTTTATTTATTTGTCTTATAATTTTTGTTGTGAATTTTCTACATTCCTATGATATGTTTTGATCAAACTCTTTCCTCATTATTTGATAAATTATCCCCTATCAACATTTTTTAATGCCAACTTTAAAAGACATTGAGTCCACTTAGTGCTGACTGAATTTGCATGGGTGTGAGATTATCAGGGATCACTGTAAAAAATGGAAGAGCCAAAAGTAGTAGATGTCTACAGTGGACATTATTTGCCAGACATGACACACATGAACTCACAATGTGTTTTACAGCATGCACAAGACCTGCACAAGATCAAGCCAATTAACATCCCAGCATGGATGGCAGAGGGTCTTTTAAAGTCCCACCCCAAGTGACTAGCATTGGCAACTGATGTCTGCTGGGGAGGGAACATGTTTCCATGGAATTTTCACCGCTACTTTTAATTCACAAAGAGATCACAACTAGAGAAATTAGAAATACTACTTTTAAATAATGTTTGCACCCTAGTTTTATTCATAACTTTCCTTAAATATTTCTTTACAAGATAAAAGCAGGTTTGAAATCATGAGGGTGATTATTATACATGGCTACTTTCTGTATTTTTCATGAATATTTTTCTGCTTTTTTCTCTTTTGATTATAAGTCTGAATACCCAATTCTCATTGCTTTTGGTAACCTTTGTAGTGCCGGTATGGTATATTCTGTGGTGGTATCAGGATCATTTTGCAGACTCCCATCCTCGGGGTTAGAAGGTGTGTAGAAGGCAATCATAACAAAAAGGAGCAGATAAATAATGCAGTTTCTCTCTCCCTTCACTTCTAAGTGTTCCTCCATTTGCTGGTCACCTCGCATTTCCAATCCCATCACCATGGCTTCACTGATTCACCTGTGTGAGTTCTGCCTCTCACATCTCTTTAAATTGGCTACATGACAATTGACTTACTTTGCAGCCAATATGTGATTTGTGTGGTAGAGACTTTTAGAGTCATTTTGTGTTTTATTTAATAGCTAGTACTACTTCTCTGTAATTATGTGTACCTAGCTGACGTTGATGATCTTTTTCACATCCACTAGAAAAGAAAATGAAAGGAAGATATGGCTAGTGGATGCTTTAGACATGTGTCATGGTGTACCTATGCAGTTGCATACCAAGTGACTTCCACAGAGGGTTTGTTCACATTGGCTAAGGGAACCCAAATCCACACAGTGTTTCTCTTTCAAAATCACATAGACAGGCTGCTGCTGCTGTGTGTGTGTGTGTGTGTGTGTGTGTGATTCTGACTTCTAGAATAGGTACCATTTTGCTCTAATTTAAACAAAGTATGATGTAGACACTGAAGCCTCTTAACTAGTTCTCTATGAAGCAAACTAAATTACTCTCAGTGATACTGATTATATTTGCATAAAAATCTAAAAATCTTACCTACTATTACATTAAAGACTATTTTGCTATGTTTGGAAAGATCTTCGTGATTATCCTTTAAACTCATACAATTCAATGATTTCACTATTTCAATGATTCACTATTTCAATGTGGACAACTAGAACGGAATTCATTATTGGGACTAAAGCAACATGGATATTCATGATGGGCACTTTTAGAGTGCTGTTGCTTTGTGTTCGTGATAATTTTCCTACTTGGATGTTGTTAACTGCAAGGTTTGTTTTAACTATTCTCTATTTGCCATAACTATTTCATTGCACCAAAGTTTGTTGATTGTATAGATAAATATTCCCTCAAAATTGTCTTCCTCAAGTACTACATTTCTGTTTGCATGAATCAACAGTTGTATATATATGGAGAAATCCAATTTTATTAATTGCAAGGGACTTTTTTTTCTTCAATTTCTTTGAGGCATAAATCAGCCTCAATACTTGCCTCTCCATAGACAGAGGTTTAAATTTAGATTAACTTCACCATATTTCCATTTTATCATTTGGTATGTAGGGTTTTTTAAATATCTGTTAGGTTGTGCTGAGAATTATATTTAATAACATATTGCCATGGTAGATAAATAATAAATGGAGCAATAAAGTCTCAAAATTACTTTTGTCAAGCATAACTGACATCTGAGGTGTCAGTTTCAGCAAACAAAAATGTAGGATGCACAGTAAAGTTTGAATTTTAGATAAAGAACAGGTAACTTGAAGCATAAAAGTCAGCTCTACAAAAAGAATCCATTGTTTATTTGAAATTCAACTTTTAAGGTTTCCCTCCTGCATTCCCAGACAATCCTATTTACCTCTTAGATAGTTCATGAGGCCCTCTGGGATCTGTTGAATGAATTAGTTATTGAAAACCTTTTTGTTTTCTTTCCTTCCTTCAGCTATGTCTGCTGTTAATTAAACCATGCACTGCCTTTACTGCTGTGTTTCCAGGTGTTCTTATCTCTGCTCCTGCCCATATCCTCATCATTTACTCTATAAAACCTGGACTATAATCTTTATATTTTATTTACACTTCCCCTTCCTATGACTGTTCATTTTTACTCTCAACTGAACCATTGTAGCTGCTCAGTACAGTTGTTTTGAAATAATTGCCACATTCAATCATTTTCCCTTCATGAACAAATTATTGAAAAAATAGATTTTGTGATAATGTGAGGTTTTTGAGTACTTATATATTCTTGTTAACTAGAAACTTTTGAGATCTGAATTCAGAAACTGCATCTTTTGGATTGCAATTTGGACTACAAAAGGATTCTTTCGACTGACTGTCCAGTGGGAGTAGATATACAAAGACATGTAAAGACATTACTGGAAATTTTTTCCCTGGTTGATTTAAAACTGTTATTTATGAAAATAAATGCACTTGCCCTTTTCAATTTCAGAATACAGTGAGCCTCAGCTTGTACATTCTTTTGTTCGAGGATTACTTCTTCTAGCACCCACAAACATTTTGAGCTGCTTTCCAGTCCAACAAAAATAATTAAAAAGTTCTTTAAAGATTTGAAATAAAACACAGAAAAAATAGCTGATTCTTCACCTGATACATTTTATGAATTATTTGCCCTCTTTGAAAGAAAGTACAATGGTATGGAGAAGTTGTTGAACACAAAAGAGATACCTCCATCGTGTGTGTGTGTGTGTGTGTGTGTGTGTGTGTGTGTGTGTGTGTGTGTCCAAAAGCTTAAGCTACAGGCAGTTGTAAGTTCCCCAAACTCTTCAGGGACAGAGATCAGGTTCTCTGAAATAGGAGAATGTGTTAAGGAAGGGGATAAACAGAAGACTCTTTGGGAAAAGGCATCAGATGCCACAGTGAAAGAAGATGTAGAAAGACTTTAAGAGCAGGAGGTGGTGAATCATGAAGAGAAAATGGTGGTTTCTTTTGATTTAGAAGGGCAAATGCAGAGTATTTGTTACAGAATGCATAAGATCAGCACAAGGGCAAGCCAGATGAAAACCACCATGGAAAGGGTGCTATTGCCCTTTCATAGCTGCTGGGAGAGGAACGGTCAGTTTTTGTTAAGAGTGTGAGCTGTGGTAGGTAAGTATTGTCTGGAGACTGGATACACAACCAAGCGTTTTTGAGTAACACAAATTGAACTAGATGAATTTTCAAAAACCAAGAAAGAACATGAATTTGGCTGGGTAGGGGTAAGAGTAGATTTTGATGTAGTTAGATGAATATATAATATATATAACATAATAATTATTTATATAATAAATGTATAAATATAAATAAAATATAGCCACAGAAATTCTAAAGTATTAGTAAAACACAATTAAAATGCAAAAAGTAGGTCTATCATAATTAACTTCTTAAAAGTAAACATACTTAAAACTACAGTTATTAATTTGAGAAATCAAATTTTGTTTAATAAAATTTAATTTCTTCATTTAATAATTTTCTTTGGTAGAGAGGTTATTCAGTGACTTCTTATTTGAAAAGTGCATTAACAAACTTAGCTTGGATGAAATCATTAAAGCTAAACCTTTTGGCTGTTAAATCCAATATAGTTTTCTTTTAATTTAAAAAAAGAATGTTAATTCACCCTGCCTCTCCTTCATTTTCCTTTTTCAATGAGTAAAGTATCTCATTGGACTCTTAAAAACCATTATTGTTTAATTATTTTTATGTGTATGTGTGTGAAACTAAGTGTTTATGTATAAGACATGAGTGCAAAAGAAGCCCATAAAGAACAGCAGAATGTGTCAAATCCTTTGAAACTAGAGTTAGTGTTGTTTGTCAACCACATTGTGGGTTTGGGGAACTGAATCCCAGTCTTCTGCAAAAGTAGCCAAAGTGATTAATCCCAGAGCAATCTCTCCAGCCACTTCTTGGGACACTTTAATCCTCTTTCTCAAGTAAGGGATAGAACAAACAAAAATAAAATGATACCAGCATTTTTCATCTGTGACTGGCATGCTACCCCTGCCTTATTGCCCATATAACTTTCTGTTTATTGCATTATGATGCCCAGCATCTCAAGAAATGACAAATCATAGAATCACATTAGTTATTTTCATTGATAATATCTAATCTTTATTCAAACATTGAGTTACAGTTCTCATAGAAAAAAAATTTTATGTGAATTTGTTCATTTGTCCATTCAAACTACTTCAATTATGCCATCCTTACAAATGAGATTGAATATCCATTCTCCATTCTTATTTTCTATACCTCATAAGCCAATCTTCTGCTTTCCTCACATGGCCATGGGACTATTCTGCCTTCTTTTATCCTGGCAGTAGGATAAAAATGTATTTAAGAGTGTGATCTGTTTATGGTCCCTTCTCCCATATCCACGGATATCATACCTCATCTCTCGTCAGCCCATCAGCTCTGTTTGCAGCTGTCTTTATCTCCCCACATTTCTCTGATCTTTCTCTTCAGTGTTCAAGAACCTTATGTTTTATCCTTTTAGAGACATTATGACTGTCACCACAACTGGTTCATTTCTTTATCTCTTCATTTTTCACTTCCTTTACCACACAAACCCTTAAATTTCTAGTAAATTCCTCCTTTCAACTGCACCAGTGGTTTTCTCAGCTTCAGGCTCAGATCTAATGCCACTCAGTCGTGTTACCTGTACGTCTCTCTTCTTTACAATTCACATCCATCACAGCAGTGCCATTCCTCCTGCCCTTCCCATCACAAAACTTCCCCTCACGCCTACCTGTTGTTATTCCACCTATTACTTAAGTCAGCTGGATGCAACTGCAGACTGTCTACTTGTCTTTCTTCTGCATCTTCTTTCTTCACAGTGTGCTGTAATATAATTAATTAAAATCTGCAGGACACAATGGCACATAATTTCTGTTAAGCAAGTTGATGCTTATGTTAGCTTTCTGTAGGCCTTAGTTTTACAGAAATACTCTCTATTACATTATAAATGGTCAATGGATGTCTAATATCAATTTGAATAAAGAAATGAGGATTCACAACAAATGAAATGAATGTACCCTATTTACAATTCCTTTGCAATTTCTATAAAATTCCAAGGGTTGTTAAGTCATTATAAGTATTCTCATTTTCTTACCTGCAATTTCTATTAAATTCTAAAGGTTGTTAAGTCCTTATAAGTATTCTCATTAAGCTTCAATAAAATAATTTATGGCATATATGTTTGTAACTACCATGGACTGGGAATGGAGCCAGTCATGTTCAGTCTGGACAGTTCCTTTTCTGAACCCTATCCTACAACAGTGAAGTCCACTAAATCTTGGACATTAGGATTTTATGTTCAGCAGAAAGAAACATGCCCAGGGAAGAAGTGAGCCTGTCCTAAAGTGAAGGTGGGAATGTTTCTGCATTGGACAGACTGATAATTCACTTAGAAAAGATGCTTACAGAAGTAACAGATCCCCCCCCCACACACACAATAGTGAAGGCTAAAACCATAATTTGTTTCAGACATGTACTAAAGAACTTGTCTTTTAAAATCCAACCTGTTCTATGGCTCATTCTAGAAAGGACATTAACTTTTGATGAGATGTTTAGAGAAAAAAGAAGGAGAGTAAGATAAGATATTGCTTATAAAACTGGCCTCCAGAGTTCAGTGGTTTCATCCTAGGGCAGTATATAACCCAATCCTAGAACAACTAAGAGCCATAGACACACTGGAGGCAGACTTATCTGAAGAAAACACATAAAACCTCTGCAGACAAAACACAGCTGTGGATTGTGTCCTCCTACAGTCAATGAAGGCAAGAGAAAAAATACTGCAGCTGGAAGGGAGTAGAAAGTCTGAGGTGGCTCTGAGTGTACCTCCTGCTCGATGAAGTACAGAGGTTGGACTGAGTAGTCCCACAGCCTCCTTGACTCTGAAATCAAACCATTCTATACACTCATGTGTATAGCACTGAGAAAGACTGCTCATAGCACCCTTCTTCACCTGTGTCATTACCAAGGAAATAATTTACATGCATGGATGCTACATATTTTGTTATAAATTTCTAGATAAAATCCTCTAGTTAAGCTCAAATGAAATGAGAAAATACAAGATATATTTATAATAAAATCTGCCTTAATTCTGCTAACTTTAGATCTTTGGATGATTTCTTAATGTAGACTAACATAAATACACAAGAGTATGAAACACTCTGCAGTGAACCTGGAAAAAGGACATTTGTACTGTTTTTTTAAACACACTATTGTTACTATTTTCTTATTTTTGCTAATATTCAGATGTTTATTTTTCAAACTGCTTTCCAAGGAGACACAACACACTCAGGCACTTTAAGTGGATGATGTTTATGAGACCAAATGGTCCTCAAAGAAATCACTCACTGATGCTGACTACAAGTGACTGAAACACCTCATCTTTGCAGAGATACAAGATGTCAGAAGAAGACTGACAAGTCTGCCCCAGAACTGTGGTAATCCATGACCTAGGGTAGAATGAACCACTTTTGGATGATGTACAAGGTTGATTTTACTTCACGGTAGCACTATTTTCTAATTAGTTCTTCCTTCTTCTTTCTGTGAATGACTAATGTAGAAAGGTGGAACACTATCATCCAAAGTCCACAATCTGTGCTTTATGTCTTCTGTGTCAGAGGTACAGACAATACATAGACTCAGGAGAAAGTCCCCAGTGTGAATAGATTGGATGTAGAGAATAGCTCTTAAAGAGCAGCAGTGAGAGAGCAGCATCATGAATTAAAACACCACAACTTAGAGTGCTGTTTGCATCTTAAAGATTATGACAAAGAATCGCACATTTTGTTTCTAAGGACAAATAAGAAACTGCTAGAGAGGGAACAAGTTGTATCATGTCCAAGTAAATTAAAGGTGAGGAAAATAGGTTTAAAATATATTTTTTTATTTTAAAAGCTTGGAACTTCTGTTCATTAGTGTTCTCTAGAGAACATTACTTGGAGACAACATGTATGTATCTCTAGTGCATGTGTAAACAGGTAATTGTGGAGGATAGCAAGTCCAAGATCTTCAGAGTCAATGTCAAATGTCAAGATCAAAGATGGTAAATTTTTGGAGACATAGGTGACATTTTCACCCTGAGAGTCATTGGCAGATAAATTTCACCATGAGCAGTCAGCTTGTTTAATCCAGGGTTTCTGATGATTGGATGAGTTCCATCCACATGAGAAGGGACAAACTATCTGCTGATTTAAATGTCATATTTTAAGAATCCTCATTAAAAAGATAATGACCATCTCTCTGTGTACATCATGTGGCCAACAAGTAGAGACATAATTAACCATTGTAGAAAGGGACAAATAAGTCCATTCTCTATAAAATTCTATAAATGCTATGGAAATGAGCTACAGGATAGAACAAGAATTTAAACTGTTTTCTTATTTCTTGGCAATGTTCAAAACTTGGGTATAGATCTTTGTCTGTAGGGTGAGGTGGTTTGGTACCTAATCTAAGATAACCCAGGTAAAAGTCTGGTGCAGGTGTGCAAGTTTCTAATCCCAGAATCAGTTGAGTTCAGAGAGAGAGAGAGAGAGAGAGAGAGAGAGAGAGAGAGAGAGAGAGAGAGAGAGAAAGAGAGAGATCTCCAGAGCTTAATAACAAAATTGATCTAAAATTAGTTTCAACAGACCAAGATCCCTACCAATGCAAATCTCTATAGCATATCTCCCTTTAAATGTAAACAAACGTTTATAAGCAATAATTTTGGAAATTGGGGCATAGTTCTCTCCAAACTGCTTTCTGCTTTTTGTTGGACCAAGTAATTTTGGGGAGAGGGGTGTTCATGACAACCTTTCAGGAGATCTTGGTCTTTCAAACCACCTTAGTCTGAAAATAATCCACAGGTTCTCATCTGTGGAAACAAAAGTAGAACCTGTTTTGAACGGAGCATATCCTTAGACCCATATTTTGAAATCAAATTTAAAGTATATATGTTGGTTTAGCTTAGCAGTCCCCAGAATCAAATGTATCTCTGTAGTCAAAAAATTTAATAAAACACAATAATATACATAATCCAGACTCTCTGTGTATATTCCATCTTTACATGGTGTATTTTTCTTATTCTATTACATTTTTAAATGGTAAATATTTGTTTTATTATCTTTAATCCTGTAACCTATGACTATCTGTATTTTTTTTTTTTTTTTTTTTTTTTTTTTTTTTTTTTTTTTTTTTTTTTTTTTTTTGGTTTTTCGAGACAGGGTTTCTCTGTGGCTTTGGAGCCTGTCCTGGAACTAGCTCTTGTAGACCAGGCTGGTCTCGAACAGGATTAAAGGCGTGCGCCACCACCGCCCGGCCTATCTGTATTTTTTATAACTGTCTGTACTCTTTTTCCTCTCTCTCTCTCAGGCCCACATACATTTATCCAACGTGATGACCCATTTAGAGGTCTTTTTCATCTGAATCTTTCTTTATTGCATATCTGTAATACTTTTCTGACCAGGAATGCTTCTTGAAATGCTAAGTGGCATGGCTAGGATGAAGGTCACTTTGCCTTTTGGCTCTGTGCAGTCCAACATGGCAGAGGTCCATTCACTGCCTCTGTGAACCATGCTAACAGTCCCATTTTCAGGCACACAGTCTATGTTTCCAGTCTATGTTTGCTACAGCATAGCAAGCTGTAGCACTCCTCTTACAAACCCCATTTAAATTTTCCATAACTGGACCTCCTGAAAGAGTCAGAATTGTTTGTGCAGCTAGTAAAAACCAGAAAACCTTCTTATAGGAGCCTCACAGTTTTTGCTGCTACCACTGAGTCAGGAAGTCTTCTCTTAAAAGAACCATGCCTCTATTTGTTTCTAGCAAACAGAACCCACCTGAGAAAATTATGCTACCAAAAAACCATGCTTACCTCTGTTCTTTTGGGTCTAGAATTTCTTTCTAAGCTTTCT
Source organism: Arvicola amphibius (assembly GCF_903992535.2). Taxonomy (NCBI): domain Eukaryota; kingdom Metazoa; phylum Chordata; class Mammalia; order Rodentia; family Cricetidae; genus Arvicola; species Arvicola amphibius. The sequence goes on along the minus strand of NC_052049.1, from coordinate 72,585,186 downwards.
CCGGTTGAAAATGTAGTTACCCACGTTGGTGTGCCAATCTGTTGTAAGAGGCTGATTCTTTGTTCCCAGATGCTCAGCCTCAAAATAACCACACAGAAACTGTATTAATTAAATCAGTGCTTGGCCTATTAGCTCTAGATTATTGTTGGCTACCTCTTATACCTTAATTTAACCCATTTCTATTAATCTCTGTATTGCCACTTGGCTGTGGCTTACCAGCAAGGTTCCATCCAGCATCTGTCTTTGGCAGGGCTACATGGCTTCTCTGACTCTACAGTCTTTCTCTCTGATTTCAGTTTAGTATTCCTGCCTAGATCTACTCTATCTTATCACTGGCCAAAGAAGTTTCTTTAGTCATTAACCAATAAAAGCAACAAATATACAAAAGGACTTCCCACATCAGATGTTGGTGGCACACATCTTTAACTGCAGAACTTTGAGCCAGAGGCACATGGATCTCTGTAACTTTGAGGCCAGATTGGCCTACAAAGTGAGTTCCAGGACAACCAGGACTATAACATGGGAAAACCTGTCCTGATAAACAATAAAAGAGAGAGAGAGAGAGAGAGAGAGAGAGAGAGAGAGAGAGAGAGAGAGAGGGAAAATAGAAATAATTTCACTTAGGATTTTAGGATTACTACTTTTGTATGTATTGGCATAGAAATTTGATGAGTAACCCAGTCACTAATCATCAAATGGTAGTGATATAATCATATACATATATTACTAAACATTTTCTTCATAGGTATAGGTGAAATGTGGTCAAGTCTTACTCTTTTAAGTGATGATAAGGGGACCCTTTATAACACATTTATGTTGCTGTCTGTGTGTGTTAGCTTCTGGAATTTATACTAGTTCATTTAGAAAGAATTCAATATGAAAACCAAATACCCCAGATATATTTCCTTTCCCTTGAATAGATGTCAGAGAGAAAGTCAAGAGACCAATAGCTTGGTTGCATTATTGCATTGCTGAGTACCCAAGGATGTAATGTTTCTCTCAGAGTTCCAGATCCTTTAAACCTAATATAACCATTGATGGGGAAATATGATGTTCTGCATGGCCAAGGTCAGTGAGATGTATTCATTGATATAATAGCACTACTAATTCCACCCGGGTATTCTCAGGTACCAACACTATGTGTGTATTTCTTTGTTTTAAAGAATGGGATATCTGCTGGAAGATAATGGATTTTCCTCATAAAAAATTTCTAATAAGATAGTGCTTTATGGGGCTGGAGATATGGCTCAGAGGTTAAGAGCACTGACTGCTCTTCCAGAGGTCCTGAGTTCAATTCCCAGCAACCACATGGTGGCTCACAACCATCTGTACTGAGTTCTGGCACCCTCCTCTGGCGTGCAGGCATACATCTAGGCAGAATGTTGTATACATAATAAATAAATAAATCTTTTAAAAAGATAGTGCTTTATTTAAACTCATCTTTCATACTATCAATTTCTGGCTACTATGATACCTGATACACCCAGTAGAGTTCAAATTATAGGTCCACTTAAATTTTCATTACTCTAAAATGCTTCATTTGGCCTGATATGATGTCGAGCTAGCCACACATTACTGCAACCAATGTTCTGTTAATCTTATGATAGGCACTTTATATATTAAACTGTCAATTGTAGTGCTGGTACTAACTAATACCAAGGATACATGTCTGTAACTTTTAATATGAAATATCAAATCTTCTGAGATAGGGAAAGCTCCTATAACAATAGCTTAGGAGTGAGGAATACTTATTAACTTCTTTTGTGGAACTATTCAGATGCACTATATTTTTAAAACATTGTTGGTTTTTATTACATGCCCTGAATTTTCTATACTATTTAAAAAGGTTATTGGTATAGCAGACCTATGTATCCTAGTAACATTTATTCCTCACCTTCTATATGACAATGTTTTGTTCCAGGCTTAGGAAGATGTTAACCACTTCTTGTTCATTTGGGCTCAATATAGGATAATAATGGCATATTGCACCATTGTGCAAAATTAAAATGTTGCCAGTTGTTAAAGTTACCTTTGTGTTGTAGAATATTTGTTTAACTGCGTAAGATGTATTGTATTTGTTTATGTTGCAGAATATTTGGTTACCTATGTAAGAATGTGTTGCATTGATCTAACTATGCAAAAATGTGTTGGTTTTTACCTTGACTGCCTAAGGCACCTGACTGATCTGATAATTATCTGAATGGCCAATAGCAAGGGATGATGTATAAGTGGAACTTCCTGGCAGGGAGAGTAAGTAGGAAGAGGAAATTCTGTTCAGGGAAAAAAAGAAAGGGTGATGTTAGGGAGATTCAAGGGGGCTAGTCAGACAGATACAGGGGAAGCAAGAAAGGAGGACACACATAATGAAAAAAAAGTAAAAACCCCAAAGCAAAATGGAGATAAATAGAAGCAGGTTAAATTAAGTTAGAAGAGCCAGTAAGACAAGCCTAAGCTAAGGCTGAACATTCATTATTAATAATAAGTCTTGGTATCTTTATTTGGGAGCTGGTTGGTGGCCCAAAGAAAATTCCAATTACATCCTTGACTAACAAAAATATAAAACTAGCACCAGAGCCTAAATTTGAAGAATATACTGTTGCTGCCTCCAGTGGAACATGCATAGTTGTCATTATGCTTTCTCATAGGTCCAGGACTCATTTGCCCTGTGGCTGCTGCATTTGGATGAAAGGTCATAAAGTAGCCACTTTATCTAATCTATAATTAGTGGCATAATGTACTAATTATAGGCACTAATTACTTAGTGTAATGTTAAAAAAAAATCTATTACTTTTCAAGTATATTCTTTTTATCAGAGTGTTGAAATTAACATAAATACAAAAGAAAGCTGAGTTCCTATCCCCATTTTGGGGGGCTCTAAAATGGATATGGATATGAAAGTTTCCTACGTAATCTGAGATGTGATACTGTGGATTTTTTTAACCTTGGTTAAAATAAGGTACATCAGAAGCTTCCATGTGACTTTCGTAACTATGAGAGTTACAATTTCCAAATCTAAGAAGTGTCTTTGAAGTTATGGCTAATTGGTAAGTGTATGTGTCAGTCTAAGTTACCAGGGCAAGTTATGTAAGCCTGATATGGAACAGAACTTTGTGGTCTGAGCACACAGTGTGTGCATTTGAACACACACAGTGTGTGCAATTGGTGGAAAGGACTTTGATACTTTGGTCAAGTTTGATCTTATGTCCCATAGTAGTGAAAATAATGGATTCCATTTTTATTCAGATGCAGCTAATGGAGAAAAATGGTTTGAGGCACCAAATGGTCAGATACACTATCTGGTACCCTTGGTGGTCCTTTCTGCATCTTCCCTTAAGGAATCTACTGAAGTGCATGAAAGTGGGAGTCAGACAGACTAAAAAGACAGGAAAAATTAAGATGAGGTGACAAGGGAAAGAAACCCTTCAACCCAGACTCTGCATGAAGTGATTTGCCTACTGAGAATCTGGAAGTCTAACAAAAGGTCACACTAAGATGGGAGAAGAACTTGAGGTACAAAGCCTGGTAACCTATATTCAGTCCTTGTAATCAGAGACCACTCAAACTTTAATACCAGGAAAAGTATATTAATTTGGTTTTTATTAAATGATGGTTTTTAGCCTCTTGATTCTCCACCGTTGGTTGTTGGTCATCTGTTCTTGCTTTCTGCCCTCATTGTCACATTTCTGACCTGTTGCTTCTGTGTTTAAGAACATTCCCTGTCCTCTTTCACTGTGGAGATCTTGTCACATCCATGGTCATTGAAAAGTAGCTCATTCCTATGGGTCTGTAGATGTCAGCACAGGGTCACAGAACATAGTTTCCCCCAAACTAATACTTTATGTTCTCATCCCACCATGCTATGTGTTGGATGTTACATCAGTTTCTAACCTCTATAACAGGTAGTATTAGATTTTCTGGCTAATATACTTGGTCCATTGTAGTATCACTTCTCTAATCATTCCAATATTATTCTCAAAATGTGGTCATAAATGTTATGATGATTCAACAAACTTAATGTGTACCATTAATGTTGATTTTATTTTTTATAGATGTATTCAATTAGTTATTCTGTTCTGGAGTGTTACGTTGCATATAATGGAAAGGTGTTCTCAAATCAATGACTGTCATATGATCTAGTTCCTTCAAAATCTATTCCCATGCACTCATCTGCTTTTCTGTACATTATGTAGTCATTAGGCCCCTCCTCCTGTCAACTCTACCATATCTCATACTGGGCGATGCTCTAATAATTGAATTGTAGCTACTGGCCTACTAAGCAAGTGATAACAGAGGGGTGGACCTTAAGAAGGGTCTATAGGTCTATAGTTGTTTATAGTAGAGAGCTTTGTGCATTTAACTTCAAGAAAATTAACTGCACAATCAGAGGACTCAAGAGAAGTTCAGAAAAGACCTATTTTTTGGAGGACCAAACTGATGTCCTCAGCCCTTCTATCAAGACCCCATTCTACCCCAATCATGACTATGATAGTCATACACTAGATGTGCCTGTATGAGAGTCTATGCTTCTTTTGGGCTCAGTTCCTCATAAGTAAATGTCCTAATCCTTAGATCCCTCTGTATTGTTACTGAAAAAGAGTTCTCTGTGTCTCTCTCATGATTATCAGAGAAACCCTTGGAATGACCATTTTATCTATGAGCTGACAGCTAATTGTTACTTAGCTTCCATTATTTTGTCCCTTGCAATGGCTTCATGACTCCATTGTTCTCACTTCAAGTTTCTCAACTTTTCATTTTTACTGATACACTAAACTGTTCATCAGTGAGAAAGTACACGGAGTTCACCCTGTGGCAGGGAAATATATGCTTCCCTGGATCCCAGCAGTGGGTTCTCCTTGATGCTGGGTAGCAGGTAGTTGCTGCCTTCTTGCTGTTGTTTCAACCAACAGTGCTGGAGTTCGATGGCAGACAGGATGAAATCTGCAACTTGGAGTAAAAGGGTTGGGTTTGGTTTCTGGTGAGAACACTCTCTGAAGACACTTCCTTCTTGCTGCAACTTCACAGAAGAGAAACATCTCCCTCAAGTGTCCCTTTCCCTGCTACTGTGTCTTCACAGGCGAGAAACAGCTACCTCAAGTGTCCCTTTCCCTGCTACTACATCTTCACAGGAGAGGAACAGCTCCCTCAAGTGTCCCTTTCCCTGCTACTGCATCTTCACAGGAGAGAAACAGCTCCCTCAACTGTCCCTTTCCCTGCTGGAGCAGCAGCTCTGCCCAGTCTGGGCTTCATCCCTTTCTTCAAGTCACTTTGTCTTCTGCAGTTATAAACTGTGAATTGGACACTTTAATCCACAATTTTTGGAACTTCTATCCTGCTATTTTTCCCATAAGGTACAACCTGTCTTCGCTGTTCCCATTACCAGCTGCAACTCACCTGATGTTGGATGGTGCTTCCTTGGCAAAAGCCATCTCTCAGTAAAACTGGCAAACTCTGAGAACTCTGAGCAGCAACTGAGATAACTACATTCAGCTTAAAAGGATCTCTTAGGTAATGGCAAGACAAGTTCAGTGGGAAAATGTGAAGATGGATATACCACAATTCTGAAAAGGCGTACTTGAATCACAGAATTCAGGATTCTCATACTCTGCTTTCTTGTTTCTTTGCCTCAGAAACACTTTCTTCCAGTTTTGTCTTCATCCTCTGAAGATGCTGATCACTGAAACAATCTGCATGGATTTTAATTTATGACAACCTTAGAGATGGTTCCCAGGGAACAAGTTAGCACTGTAGAAAAACAATAGAAGTGCTATAGAGCCGGATGTGGTGGTGCATGCCTTTAATCCAGCCTGGGCTATACATTTTGCTGCGTGGTGGTGGTACACACCATTAACCTTTAATCCCAGCACTTGGGAGACAGAGGTAGGCAGATCTTTGTGAGTTCAAGACCAGCCTGGTCTACAAGAGCTAGTTGCAGGACAGGCTCCAAAGCCACAGAGAAACCCTTTCTCAAAAAATCCAAACAAAAAAGAAGTGCTATAGAAATGTAAAAATTTAAAGTAAGGACTATTGTTTTGTATGTATCAAATATTAATATATCAGAACACTCACTAAAATTATAATAACGCTATTTATAAGAATTGCTAGCCGGGCGGTGGTGGCGCACACCTTTAATCCCAGCACTCGGGAGGCAGAGGTAGGTGGATCTCTGTGAGTTCGAGACCAGCCTGGTCTACAAGAGCTAGCTCCAGGACAGGCTCTAAAGCTCAGAGAAACCCTGTCTTGAAAAATCAAAAAAAAAAAAAAAGAATTGCTATAAAACTTATATAAACTAAGCAACTGAAAGAAAAATGAATATATAATTATAACCAACATTAAATATGCATTATATAATAGTATCATTTATGAAATAGGTCTTTTAATGAACCAACAATTTTCACTTGTATATGCAACTCAATAACTTGCAGTTCAATGAATTGTAACTTAATAATTAAAATTCAAAATAGTGCATTCTTTATTCAAAGTCATTTTTTCATGTTGAAAATAATCTCTTATTAGAGAAGAACATTTTAAGAAGACCAGAAAACTTCTAACTGCATATTTTAAATTTTATTAGTTAAATGTAGATTTGAGTATTACCACTGTAGTTAGTCATAGCAAAGCTAGTTTGTGTCAACATACGTAGCTCCTCAAAGATGATAAAGGATATGTTGATGGTTGTGGTAATTGGAGAAATAGATGAGGAATTGGAATATTTGGTCCCCAGTGGGTGGCACTGACTGGGATCGTTAGGGAGCCTGTATGGATCAGAGTCTTGCTGGAAGAAGTATGGAAGTATGTCACCACTGTATGGACTTTGATATTTGATTGCTTTGTTCCAATTCTGGTTCATTCCCTCTACTTTGTGTTTGCAGTTAAAGATGTACTCTCTCATCCCCCTGCTCTGGCCACTTTCTGCCTGTGTTTTAACCACCACCAAGAATTGTTATCCCCTAGGAATTGTGAGCAAAAACAAGCTCTTTCAGGTGTTACTTTTCATCACACTGTATATCATAGCAAAGAGAAGTAACGAATACAATGCTGTTGCAAATTGATTGGATGTCGATAAACCAAACCTTCAGATTCTAGTTCTAAGATAGCATCATCTGCTGTGCACACACTGTAGTCTTTAAAATTCTCATTATATGCTGCACACACTCTTATTTCTTTAAACCTTTACCATATGCAAAAAAAAAAAAGAACTCAAGTGCCATCAGGGTCCCATCAACTAATCATCATCTATCTAAAAAGCAAGTTTTGTGTTAATTTGGTGGGACTACTCAGAAGTATTAGATATTTTAGTTTCTCATAATCTTGGGCTCGGACATCAGAAGGGGATTTGGTAGGCTGGCTTCCCAGTTGTTAAGACCTTCTGTCCAGTTAATCTCTCTAAATTTCTGAATCAGGACTGATTGTAATAATGATGCTGTGGAAAAAATTATGAGAGATAGAAACTTATTTCAGGAGAGATACAGAAAAATGGTCTGCCAATGCTGTGAATGGCAATTAACTTTATAAAATTGATTTTATTTGTTAAAGAGATTTCAAACTCTAAAGCCTGCTTTTAACTACAGGAATGGTAGACACAAACATCAGTTATAACCCCATGGTTAACAAGAACTAATATTACTTACTGAGCCAAAAATTTATATAGTGATACATTAATAATCCTCACAAAAGAACAAAACTATAATTTTCCTATTGTGCAGATGAGATATTTAAGGACAAATGGGATGGTAACTTATATCAAATATCATTCACATAAGAGAACAAAGGGCCAAAGTTATATCTTTATGAATTCAAAGTTGTTTTTTCTTAAATTACAGTAGCATTCTAAAGACATCAGTGAGGATGATGGGAAATAATTTTAGTATGTATTATCTAAAACCTCTTTCTGCAGAATGAGTATCAGGACATGTGGAAAGAGGCAAGAAGGTAACACATGAAGGAAACCAGTTGGCTGAGCACAGCCTGAGAACAATTTCTTATCTTGTTTCCTGTGACCGAGAAGTATAAAAGAAGCCAGAAACATACAATCACAAGAAAAGACATGCCATATTAATTGTCTTTAAAGGGTCATAGGCTTCATGGTAACCCATTTTTGAACATATGCCCAGATTTCTAGGCTATTTCTACCTTTGAGTTTCAGTTTCTCTTTCTTAACTTATCTCTATTTCTATAACTGTTTGTCTCTGATGTGCAGTTTTTTTCCTGCCACAAAAGAAGTTGGAAATCTTACCCGCTGATCCTAAGGCACTGGTCTGAACACCAATTGCCTCAATGTTAAGAATTTTATAGTCAACATGTAAAGGTTCTTCAATTGGTCAACTTAATCTCTATTGGTTTGAGGAAATACTGAGATCAAGGCAACACATAAGTGTTTAACTGGGTATGTATTTTCAGAGCATTAGAGTCCATCTTTGAGGAACAAAGTCATGGCAACAAGAATAGCTGAAAGCTCATATCTTAAAACACAAGCATGAAACTTTTAAAAATTAAAAGCCTGTCCTCAGTGAGATACTTCCAACAAGGATGCACCTAATCTGCCCAAACAGTTCTGCCAAGTGGTGACCAAGTGTTCAAATGTATGATCCATTGGTGGCCATTCTCATTCAAACCACACATTCAGCTTCTCATGGTCTTTGCTCATATTCTCAGGGATTATTCACAATGGGAGAATATAGCTCACTGGCTTTGTATGTTTTCATTAGTCTAGTTACAGTGCTCACATTCTTATTTTAAAATTTTCTGGCAGTTTTAAAGCCCATAATAAAATGCTAAACTGTTTATGTACCAAATGGCATAAATGATGGAAATCTGGTATTTGTGGGTTTCATTTCAACAGAGACATAGTCTCATTGCCACTTGATATTGTAGTTTGCTAATACCTGGCCAAATTAGAATTACAAAAGTAGCTATCAAGAAAATGTGTTGTTTTATCTTGTTCCAACTTTGCTTTGAAAACAAAACCATTGACTAGAAAGGGAAAAGAAATAACTAATCAAATTTATTTTTATAAAAACAAGTCTTGCCAGGCAGTGGTGGTGCATGCATTTAATCCCAGCACTTGGGAGGCAGACGCAGGCGGATCTCTGAGTTCGAGATCAGCCTGGTCTACAAGAGCCAGTTCCAGGACAGGCTCTAGAAACTACAGGAAAACCCTGTCTCGAATAACCAAAAAAAAAAAAAAAAAAAAAAAAAAAAAAACAAAAACAAGTCTGGCAAATTGTCCTTAGGTATGTCATATCACAGGTACAGCCATGTTCACACACTCAAACATACACATGCATCATACATATGAATGTATACTTACAGAGATAAAAACAAAATTTTTGAATGAAGCTGAACTCATGTTCTCAGTCAGCTTTAGGCAATAATGATACTCAGCAGTAGGTTAACTTTGGGAATCCTTGATGTCACTACTAACTTCAAATCTAAAAGGAGTCACAGTGTTGTGTTTGTAAAGTCCCAGAACTTCACACAGACAGTGAACGGTGGTTACAGGGTTATATTCCTTGAGATGTCTGTAGACTAAAGGAAGTTGACCAAAACATTTTTGTAGTCACAAAAATGAACAAAAGACTAAAAAAATACACCATCTTTCAACATTTTTACCTCAATGTAAACCATCATCTGGACACATCTATAATCTATAAATAAGAGTAGTTTTTCTATGAATGTATCACTGTAATTGGGTTATCCTAGGCTTTTCTATTTGTATGTTAATATTTAATATTTGAAGCAGTCCATGAAAGATCTGAAGCCAGTTTTCCATAGATTCCTTTGAATATCTAACAATTTACATAAACTTTATTTATGACTAAATATTGTAGAAAAATAACATAGTACTGGGTAAAAATTCAACGACTAGATATGTACATGTTTGTCTCAGGTATATAAGTATATGAGAATACACACATGGATATGTTCTTAAATCATCACTTAACTGCACAAGCTTAAATAAGTTAATCGAATATGATTAGGATAAAGAAAGCTTTCATCAACCATTACTTCCTACCCTATCTGTACATTGTCTCATGTAAGATTTATTTAATGACATGGTGCATTGTATTTCCTTAGCCATATGACACCCATTAACAGACTGACCTGCTTTCTGCTGCTTTCCTGGAGCTGTTTCTTTCTGATCTTATTGTAGGTGGGCTTTCTCATCACTTTACCATCCCCTGAATTCCACAGCAATTGTTAAGTATTCCTACTTTGGTGGTTTTTCAACATGGTTCACATCTTAGATTTCATCTAGACTGATATTCATGATAGGGCTCATTATTTGTGTACATGTTCACTTTAATAGTGTGCACAGAGGTAGAAACAATTGTTCTTGGGAGATAATGTCAGAAATAGATCGGTGTGTTTTTCTCCAGTGGTCTCATTTTTCTAATCTAACTCATTTCTTACACTGGAGCATAGGGAGGCAGAAAAATAAACCTCTAACAGCTGTTGAAAAATAATCCTATCTCAAATCATAAATAATTTGTTTTAGCTCCAGCATACCATACAAGAGAAACAACCAAAGGCTTAATGAACTGTGCTAAAAACTTCATTTTCTCTATTATAGATGTTAGTATTTTACCTATATTTTAGTGAGAAGTAATAACTCCAAGCCTGTGACCTGGGATTACAGTCAAAGCAGAACAAAACAAAGTGTTCATTTAGAAACATGAGTTTGAATCCCCATTCCAAAGTATTGGGTTGTGTAGACACAACTTCATCAATCAATCATATTGGATTTTACATATGTTAACACGAAAAAAATCAGACTTGTGAGAATGAAGGTGAAGAGAGGCTATATTTAAGTAAATAAATAAGTAAATCATTCGGGAAAAATGTTCTGCAAAAGTTCTTTTTCTGATATGATTCTTGTAGTGGTATATTTTCTTATATGTGACTGATTTGTTTGGGGGTTGTCTAAAACTAAGTAAGATTAAAACAACTTAAAAAGAAAAAATACTATATACAAGTATACATATGGAATAACAAAAAATGCTAACATATATTAATGTACAGGTCCAGTCTATGTACCAAGATTTGGGATGCAACTTCCAAAGTGTGGTTAATAAGCCTTTGCTTCAAAAATGAGTTTGCAAACAGTCACTAACTTCTCATTGCCATTAAGGAAATTAATTTGAAAGCAACAGCCATGACCATATTAGAAGCTGGGTTATCCAAATACAAAAAGATTCAGTTACAAGGTAATTCTGTAGCATTTAATGAATGGATATTATATAATAAGTGTGGTAAATGAGGAGCTGAGGAAAACATGCCATAACATAGCAAACATATAATAAATCTTGAAAATAAATTCCCTTGACCAAGAAAAGAATGTTTCCTGCTTTCAAGGGCTAATCACATTTTTAAGCAGTTGCATAATAAGGAAGAAACTACTTAATCAACCAGATTAGGGGAATAAAGCCTAGAGATTAATGGAGTGTAGCAAACATGTCAGTCAGAACTCGGCTATGTGAATTATATTCCCCGCTCAGTCACTTAATTCAGCAGAATCTTTGGCAAGCACTTAGTCAGGATGATCCTTCTTTGTCTAAGAAATTTAGGGAAGCAAATAAGCAATAAACGCAACACAACACCTCACTTAGCTTAGCTTAAAGCACATGCTGAGCATATGTAAATGTACATCTCAGATCTAAACATGCACTTATATCCATGGCAATTCAGGAATAAAAATAAAGTATTTAATGAATATGCTCTCATGACAACTATGGAAGAATTATATTAGATTTTTGGCTTTTATCATTAGCAGAAGTAAATTTCAGTAGGGTTAAAAGAGAAAATGTGTACTAAAATTTTGGTTACAAAAAGGAGATGAGACTATTATTTTGGATCAAGATGAAATACCAGGGGATCTTACAGAACCATGTGAACACACACACATATATACAACTACAAATATCCACTTATTCCCTCATGTACTCAATCATTTTTATTCTGACACAGCCACTTTTCATATTCACTAGTCAATAAGCTCACAGTCACACTTATGTTCACTGCTTTGCACTCATATCTACCTATACACTCCAACATTCTCTAACAAACTCACAGGAGCATATCACCCTCACAGACATGCACACAAACAGATGCATATCCTTACATATTGAGCACACACCCTCACTCACTCTCCTATGCGACACACCCCATTAAGCATGCACACATTCATATTCATACCCCAGACATACAAATACAGATTCAAGTCTTCTTTTTAAAAATGTTTTTTCATTGAATTTTATTTTTTTTTCCTCATGGTTTATTTTTTTTATATTTAAAAATTTCCATCTCCTTCCCTCCTCCTCCCCCCTCCCTCCCCTCCTTCTCCCCTTTCTCTCCCCTCCTTCTCCCCCTTCCCTCCCCTCCCCTCCACCCATACCTCCCCTCCCTCCCTCTCAAGGCCAAGGAGCCATCAGGGTTCCCCACTCTATGCTAAGACCAAGGTCCTCCCAACTCCCCCCAGGTCCAGGAAGGTGATCGACCAAGCTGAGAAGGCTCCCACAGAGCCCGTCCATGAAGAACAATCAGAGCCCAGAGCCATTGTCCTTTGCTTCTCAGTCAGCCCCCGCTGTTGGCCACACTCAGAGAGACGGGTTTGGTCGCATGATCCATCAGTCCCATTCTAACTGGAGTTGGTGATCTCCCATTAGTTCTGTCCCACCGTCTCCATGAGTGAACGCACCCCTCTCGTTCCTGACTTTCTCCCTCATGTTCTCGCTCCTTCTGCTCCTCATCGGGACCTTGGGAGCTCAGTTCAGTGCTCCAATGTGGGGCTCAGTCACCTTCCCCATCTGTCACCAGCTGGAGGTTCCCTCACGGTCCTGTCTTTCTTTCTCATGTTCTCTCTCCTTCTGCTCCTCATCAGGACCTTGGGAGCTCAGTCCGGTGCTCCAAGGTGGGGCTCTGTCATTTTCTTCATCTATCGTCAGGTGGAGGTTCTATGGTGATATGCAAGAAATTCATCAGTATGGCTATAGGAACTGGCCTTTTCAGGCTCCCTCTCCTCAGCTGCCCAAGGAACTAACTGGGGGCGTCTCCCTGGAAACCTGGGAACCCCTCTAGGGTCAAGTGTCTTGACAACCCTCAGGTAGCTCCTTAAATTCAGATATATGCTTCCCTGCTCTCATATCCACCCTTCCTATATCCCAAGCACCCCATTCCTCCGAGCTCCCCCCGCTCTCCCCTTCACACTTTTCTCTCCCCATCTTCCCTTGGCCCAGTCTTGCCCAACCCTCAAGTTCCCAATTTTGCCTGGCGATCGTGTCTACTTCCAATATCCAGGAGGATTACTATATCTTTTTTTGGGAGTTCACCTTCTTATTATCTTCTCAAGGATCCCAAACTTATACGCTCGATGTCCTATAATCATGGCTAGAAACCGAATATGAGTGAGTACATCCCATGTTCATCTTTATGGGTCTGGGTTACCTCACTCAGAATAGTGTTTTCTATTTCCATCCATTTGCCTGCAAAATTCAAGATGTCATTGTTTTTTACTGCTGAGTAGTATTCTAGCATGTATATATTCCACAGTTTCTTCATCCATTCTTCCACTGAAGGGCATCTAGGCTGTCTCCAGGATCTGGCTATTACAAATAATGCTGCTATGAACATAGATGAGCATATGCTTTTGTTGTATGATTGGGCATCTCTTGGGTAGATTCCCAATAGTGGAATTGCTGGGTCCTGGGGTAGGTTGATCCCGAATTTCCTGAGAAACCGCCACACTGCTTTCCAAAGTGGTTGCACAAGTTTGCATTCCCACCAGCAATGGATGAGTGTGCCCCTTACCCCACAACCTCTCCAGCAAAGGTTATTATTGGTGTTTTGGATTTTAGCCAATCTGACAGGTGTGAGATGATATCTCAAAGTTGTTTTGATTTGCATTTCCCTGATAGCTAGGGAGGTTGAGCATGACCTTAAGTGTCTTTTGGCCATTCGAACTTCTTCTGTTGAGAATTCTCTGTTCAGTTCATCGCCCCATTTTTTAATTGGGTTAATTGGCATTTTACCGTCTAGTCTCTTGAGTTCCTTATATATTTTAGAGATCAGACCTTTGTCAGTTGCAGGGTTGGTGAAGATCTTTTCCCAGTCAGTAGGCTGCCTTTGTGTCTTAGTGACAATGTCCTTTGCTTTACAGAAGCTGCTCAACTTCAGGAGGTCCCATTTATTCAATGTTGCCCTTAAAGTCTGTGCAGCTGGGGTTATGCATAGGAAACGGTTCCCTGTGCCCATTTGTTGTAGAGTACTTCCCACTTTCTCCTCTATCAATCTCAATGTGTTCAAATTAATATTGAGGTCTTTAATCCATTTGGACTTGAGTTTTGTGCATGGTGATAGATATGGATCTACTTTCATTCTTCTACAGGTTGACATCCAGTTATGCCAGCACCATTTGTTGAAGATGCCCTCTTTTTTCCATTGTGTACTTTTGGCTCCTTTATCAAAAATCAGGTGTTCATAGGTTTGTGGTTTAAGATCCGGGTCTTCTATACGATTCCATTGGTCAACTTCTCTGTTCTTATGCCAATACCAAGCCGTTTTCAATACTGTAGCTCTGTAATAGAGTTTGAAGTCAGGGATGGTAATGCCTCCAGAAGTACCTTTATTGTATAAGATTTTTTTGGCTATCCTGGGTTTCTTGTTTTTCCATATAAAGTTGATTATTGTCTTCTCAATCTCTGTGAAGAATTTTAATGGGACCTTGATTGGGATTGCATTGAATCTATAGATTGCTTTTGGTAGAATTGCCATTTTTACTATGTTGATCCTCCCAATCCACGAGCAGGGGAGATCCTTCCATTTTCTGGTATCCTCTTCAATTTCTTTCTTCAAAGACTTAAAGTTCTTGTCAAATAGATCCTTCACTTCCTTGGTTAGCGATACTCCCAGATATCTTATGCTATTTGTGGCTATTGTGAAAGGTGATACTTCTCTGATTTCCCTCTCTGCTTCCTTATCCTTTGTGTATAGGAGGGCGACTGTTTTTTTGGAGTTGATCTTGTATCCTGCCACGTTACTGAAGGAGTTTATCAGCTGTAGGAGTTCTTTGGTGGAGTTTTTGGGGTCGCTTATGTATACTATCATATCATCTGCAAATAATGAAAGTTTAACTTCTTCCTTTCCAAATTGAATCCCCTTGATTCCCTTATGTTGTCTTATTGCTATTGCTAGAACTTCAAGCACTATATTGAAGAGATAAGGAGAGAGTGGACAGCCTTGTCGTGTTCCTGAATTTAGTGGGATAGCCTTGAGTTTCTCTCCGTTTAATTTGATCTTAGCTGTCGGCTTGCTGTAAATAGCTTTTATTATATTTAGGAATGACCCTTGTATCCCTAATCTCTCCAAGACCTTTATCATAAAAGGGTGCTGAATTTTGTCAAATGCTTTTTCAGCATCTAATGAGATGACCATATGGTTTTTTTCCTTCAGTTTGTTTATATGATGGATTACATTAATAGATTTTCGTATGTTGAACCAGCCCTGCATCTCTGGGATGAAGCCTACTTGATCGTAATGGATAATTTTTCTAATGTGTTCTTGGATTCGGTTTGCCAGTATTTTATTGAGAATTTTTGCGTCCATGTTCATGAGTGAGATTGGCCTGTAATTCTCTTTCTTGGTTGAGTCTTTGTGTGGTTTAGGTATCAGGGTAACTGTAGCTTCATAGAAGGAATTTGGCAGTGACTCTTGTGTTTCTATATTATGAAATACCTTAAGGAGTATAGGTATTAGGTCTTCTTGGAAGTTCTGGTAGAATTCCGCATTGAAACCATCTGGTCCTGGGCTCTTTTTGGTAGGGAGGTTTCTGATAACAGTTTCTAATTCTTCGCGACTAACAGGACTATTTAGAGCATTTACCTGGTCCTGGTTTAACTTTGGTATATGGTATTTATCTAAAAAACTGTCCATTTCTTTTACATTTTCCAATTTTGTGGCATACAGGCTTTTGTAGTAAGATCTAATGATTTTCTGAATTTCCTCTGTGTCTGTGGTTATGTCCCCCTTTTCATTTCTGATCTTGTTAATTTGCGTGTTCTCCCTCTGCCGTTTGATTAGTTTGGCTAAGGGTTTGTCAATCTTGTTGATTTTCTCCAAGAACCAGCTTCTTGTTTCATTGATTCTTTGGATTGTTTTCTGTGTTTCTATTTTGTTGATTTCTGCCCTCAGTTTGATTATTTCCAGTCTTCTACTTCTCCTAGGTGAGTCTGCTTCTTTTTTTTCCAGAGCTTTCAGGTGTGCTGTTAAGTCACCAATGAGTGCTTTCTCCGTTTTCTTTAAGTGGGCACTTAGTGCTATGAACTTTCCTCTTAGCACTGCTTTCATTGTGTCCCATAGGTTTGAGTATGTTGTGTCTTTGTTTTCATTAAATTCAAGAAAGACTTTAATTTCTTTCTTTATTTCTTCCTTGACCCAGGTGTGGGTCAGTAGTTGACTGTTCAGTTTCCATGAGTTTGTGGGCTTTCTGGGGGTAGCATTGTTGTTGAATTCTAATTTTAATCCATGGTGATCCGATAAGACACAGGTGGTTACTAATATTTTTTTGTAACTGTGGAGGTTTGCTTTGTTACCAAGTATATGGTCAATTTTCGAAAAGGTTCCATGAGCCGCAGAGAAGAAGGTATATTCTTTCCTATTTGGGTGGAGTGTTCTATAGATGTCTGTTAAGTCCATTTGGTTCATTACCTCCATTAAGTCTTTCAATTCTCTGTTAGGTTTCTGTCTGATTGACCTGTCCATTGGTGAGAGAGGAGTGTTGAAGTCTCCAACTATTAGTGTGTGTGGTTTGATGGCTGCCTTGAGTTCTAGAAGTGTTTCTTTTACATAAGTGGGAGCTTTTATATTAGGGGCATAGATATTCAGGATTGAGACTTCATTCTGAAGGATTTTTCCTGTTATGAGTATAAAGTGTCCCTTTCCATCTCTTCTGATTGATTTTAGTTTGAAGTCAACTTTGTTGGAAATTAGTATGGCCACACCCGCTTGTTTCTTAGGGCCATTTGCTTGATAAACCTTTTCCCAACCCTTTACTCTGAGTAGGTGCCTGTCTTTGTGGTTGAGGTGTGTTTCTTGTAAACAGCAAAATGTTGGATTCTGTTTTCGTATCCAGTCTCTTAGCCTGTGCCTTTTTATAGGTGAATTGAGTCCATTGATATTAAGTGATATTAATGACCAGTGGTTGTTAACTTCAGTCATTTTTAGTAGTAGAGTTTGTGTGTTTCCCTTCTTCTAGTTGTGCTGGTGAAGGGTCGCTAGATGCCTGAGTTATTGTCGGCGTTGTTGGACTCCTTGGTTTGTGAGTTTCCTTCTATTACTTTCTGCAAGGCTGGATTTGTGGCTGCGTATTGTTTAAATCTGTTTTTGTCCTGGAATATCTTGTTTTCTCCATCAATGGTGAATGCAAGCTTTGCTGGGTATAATAGTCTAGGCTTGCATCCATGTTCCCTAAGTGTCTGTAGCACATCTATCCAAGCTCTTCTGGCTTTCGTGGTTTCCATTGAGAAATCAGGTGTAATTCTGATAGGTTTCCCTTTATATGTTACTTGACCTTTTTCCTTTGCAGCTCTTAATATCTGTTCTTTATTCTGTATGTTTTGTGTTTTGATTATTATATGGCGTGGGGATGCTTTCTTTTGATCCAGTCTATTTGGTGTTCTGTAGGCTTCTTGTACCTTCATAGGAACATCCTTCTTTAGGTTGGGGAAGTTTTCTTCTATAATTTTGTTGAATATGTTTTCTGGGCCTTTGAGTTGTAATTCTTCTCCTTCTTCTACCCCAATTATTCTTAGGTTTGGTCTTTTCATGGTGTCCCAGATTTCCTGAATGTTTTGTGTTAAGAATTTGTTAGATTTGTTTAGTTCTTTAATCTGTGAGTTTATTTCTTCTATAGTATCTTCAGAGTCCGAGATTCTTTCTTCCATCTCTTGTATTCGGTTGGAAATACTTGTCTCTGAAGTTTCTGTTCGTTTACTCAGGGTTTCCATTTCCAGTCGTCCCTCAGATTGTGTTTTCTTCAATACCTCCATTTCATTTATCAGGTCTTGTACTGTTTCCCTTACCTGTTTGATTGCTTTTTCTTGTTTTTCTTGTTTTTCTTGGGTATCTTTGAGAGATTTATTTATTTCGTCTACCTTTTTGTTTGTCATCTCCATTTCTTTATGGCAGTTTTTTACCTCCTGTTTAAGGTCCTCTATTATTTTTATAAAGTACTGTTTAATGTCGGTTTCTTCTATATCTTCTGGGGTAGGGTGTTCAATTCTTGTTTTTTCGGGATGTCTGGCTTGTGGTGATGTCATGTTGCCTTTCATGTTGTTGGAGGAGCTCCTGCATTGGCGCCTGCCCATCTCTTCCTTCAAAAGGAGCGCGGAGGTGTTTGGTGTCCCCAAAGAATGATGGATCCTCCCCAAAGAATGATGGATCCTCCTGCAGACTGTCAGGTCCCCTTGCAGGCCAAGCAGCTCTCAGACAAAGGCCTACCTTGCTCCGGGCAGTCAAATGCAGGAGGGGACCTCCCACCGGCCTGGGTGCACTCAATTCCAGGTCCCCAGAGCCCAAACAGGCTGAGCTGTGGGATTTTGTGGCCCCAAAGACGGGAGGATGAGGAAGGGGGAGGGGGGAGGATTCTGGGTGCAAGCTGGGAAGGGACAGAAAGAGAGAGGCAGTATCCGGGGAGAATAACCCCTGCAGGAAGAGCAGGAAGTGTGCTGGTGGCAGGGGGAGTTGTGGAGAGTCGGTGGTCCCTCACCGGGCAGCTGCCGCGGTTCGGGCACTCACTCCTCACTCACCCCAAAGAATGATGGATCCTTCTGCAGACTGTGAGGTCCCCTTGCAGGCCAAGCAGCTCTCAGACAAAGGCCTACCTTGCTCCGGGCAGTCAAATGAAGGAGGGGACCTCCCACCGGCCTGGGTGCACTCAATTCCAGGTCCCCAGAGCCCAAACAGGCTGAGCTGTGGGATTTTGTGGCCCCAAAGACGGGAGGATGAGGCAGGGGGAGGAGGGGAGGATTCTGGGTGCAAGCTGGGAAGGGACAGGAAGAGAGAGGCAGTATCCGGGGAGAATAACCCCTGCAGGAAGAGCAGGAAGTGTGCTGGTGGCAGGGGGAGTTGTGGAGAGTCGGTGGTCCCTCACCGGGCAGCTGCCGCGGTTCGGGCACTCACTCCTCACTCACCCCAAAGAATGATGGATCCTTCTGCAGACTGTGAGGTCCCCTTGCAGGCCAAGCAGCTCTCAGACAAAGGCCTTCCTTGCTCCGGGCAGTCAAATGAAGGAGGGGACCTCCCACCGGCCTGGGTGCACTCAATTCCAGGTCCCCAGAGCCCAAACAGGCTGAGCTGTGGGATTTTGTGGCCCCAAAGACGGGAGGATGAGGAAGGGGGAGTGGGGGAGGATTCTGGGTGCAAGCTGGGAAGGGACAGGAAGAGAGAGGCAGTATCCGGGGAGAATAACCCCTGCAGGAAGAGCAGGAAGTGTGCTGGTGGCAGGGGGAGTTGTGGAGAGTCGGTGGTCCCTCACCGGGCAGCTGCCGCGGTTCGGGCACTCACTCCTCACTCACCCCAAAGAATGATGGATCCTTCTGCAGACTGTGAGGTCCCCTTGCAGGCCAAGCAGCTCTCAGACAAAGGCCTACCTTGCTCCGGGCAGTCAAATGAAGGAGGGGACCTCCCACCGGCCTGGGTGCACTCAATTCCAGGTCCCCAGAGCCCAAACAGGCTGAGCTGTGGGATTTTGTGGCCCCAAAGACGGGAGGATGAGGAAGGGGGAGGGGGGAGGATTCTGGGTGCCTCATTGAATTTTATTGAGCTATCCATTTTTCTTTGCTCCCCTCCCTGCCTCTCCCCTCCATTTCAAAACCTCTTCCAAAATCCCCATTCTCCCATTTACTCAGGAGATCTTGCCTTTTTCTACTAAATCTTCTTTAAGATACTGCACAGTAGGTGACATAGGACATTGGTTTTTTTCATTTGTATCCATGCATATGTGCAGGTGCATTGCACAGCTGTGTTGTGGAGGGTGCATGAGATGCAACACACATATAGAAGTTGAAGAATGACTTCTAGAAGCCAGGTTCCTCCTTTCACCTTTACATAGACTGCATTAATGAAACTCCATGAGAACTAATCAACAATGGCTTTACCCATTGAGGCATCTCAGTTGTTGTAGGGAAAAGTGAGTGACTTGAATCCTATGAATATCTTATTTTCTTAAGAAAATTGTTGGAGAGGTACTGGGAAAATGAACTGAGGCAGCAGACAGGATTGAAGAGACTGAACTGTGAGAGGAGGAAGATTGTGGTGCTAGGGTTACAGTGCAGTCTTTAAGAGGTAACAGAGCCAATATAGGTCTAAAGGAAACAAAACAGAATTATGTAATCCTATATCCTTGTGTCCACCATGGCATGATTCTCAATAGTAGGGTGCAGAAACTTTAAATAGAAACCTTGCAGAAGAAAATAAGTCACTAGTGGCAGACCTTTCTTGCTGTCTTACCTCTTACTGGCTTGCGTCTGGTAGTCTGTGGAGTATAATCAACTTGTCCTGGTTGCCTGCCTCTGTAGATAGAGCTGCTCCAGTGGCCGTGCCTTCTGCATCATGATGAACTGTTCCTTCTGAGTCAAGAAGCCAAAGGAATCCATCCTCTCCTGAGCTCACTTTGTCTGGTGTGTTGTACCATCGATGAGGAGAGCACACAACCAGAAAATGCATTGACAAGATGCAGTGTGGCTGCTCTGGCAGATCTGCTCATGTCTGGGACCTATGATTTTGGGAGTGGTTTTTAGGAAAAATTTAGAAGAGTCAGAACTTGAAAATAAAGAAACCCTGGAAGAGTAACAAGAGCTTAATGAGTCATTGTGGTAGAATCTTAGAAAACCAAAAAAGCCTATAAAAATGAGGATAATAAGGACTATGCTTATGAATTTTCAAATATAAAGAATTATACTAAAAATTGGCTAGAGTCCATTCATTCTGCCAAAGACTTTGCCTATATATTGCCCAGGTACTGAAGTGTTGCATGAACCTTAATTCCAACATAGTGATAAATATACTGGTAAAGGGAAATTTCAGGGGAACCTAATGTTCATGGTGTCACATGCCTGTTTTTTGCTGCTTTTAGCCAGGCTTGTGCTGAAAATGCAGAGAGAATGAAACAGAAGTGGTATAGAGAGATTTGCAGTGTGGGAGGGTGAGTGTCTTTTACCTACACATCAAGAGGCTGAAATTGATAAAGAGAAGCTTCACAGTATGAACTGGGGCAGTAGAAAATGTGGACTGGGGGCTGGACTCCACTCATTGAAGGTTCCAAGGTGTGAAAATGTAAATTAGACTGTAATACTTTCTTTTAAAACCAGTGCCTAAAAACACCAAGACATGCCCTCCTGGCAATTGCATAAGGAAATGTCTCCCTACTTCAGTTATAAGGCATTTGGAAGTTACCACAGCCATGGTCTAATGGCATCAGGATATTTCTCAACTTAGTAGATAATGTCAATGCCTGTGTAGTGCTGCTTCTGGAGGCTCAGGGACCACAAGAATTAGGAAGTTGTAAGACTCACCTCAAGTTTCCAGTGGAAAACATGGGAGACTAGGCAAGGTCAGCTCACCTGAAGAGAGGCTCCTGAGCTTCAGAACACAGCTACGAAGGTGAAGCCCAAGCTTAGTGGAGGACCTAGTGAAATATGGTATGTACATTTGCCTAGAAAAGCCCCAGACACTAAGTGCAGCTGGCTTTGAGAGAGGCCATGGCTGCATTACATGTTACTACCATACATCCAGGATTGCAAAGCCTACTGAAGATCAAAAACATCATCACACGTCCTGATTCTGGAAATGTAGCTGCCCCGTTCAGTGTTTGTCCTGCTGGGTATGAGTCTTGCTTGGTCAGCTCTTTCTTTGCAATCCTCCTAGCATTATCTTTTTGAATGAGAATATTTATTTTGTTGTGTCATTTATCAGGAATGTACAAGATTTTTACTTGCTGGGGCTTACAGTTTAGAGAATGAATCTCAGGAACAATACTGAATGATAAAAGAGTTCTTGACATTAGATTGAACACATTCTGCATTTGCTGAACTAGATGTGAACCTGTGGTCAGCAAGGAATAGACTGATTGGACTTTTGCCTGTATGCTCATGTGTTGCATACTCAGTCTAGTCTCATTCTTTTAGGAAACTGTGGAAACTTTAGACGATACCTACTGGAAAAACAAGTTGGGGAAGCACCCAGAGGGCAGAGTATTTCTGGATGCCTTCTCTCTTGTTTTTAGCATTCTACCCTTCACAGTGATTCTCAATCTTCCTAATGCTGTGGTCATTAATATAGTTCTTCATGTTGTGGTGATGCCCCAACCATAAAATTATTTGAGCTACTTCATGACTGTAATTTTACTATTACTGTAAATTGCAACATTCATATCTGATATGCAGGACATATGATACACGACCCACGGGCTAAGATCCACCACTTCAAGACAAGACTCACTGCTACTCACCCCCACAAGGGAGACTCTCCAGTCACTATAAAGTTACTTTGGAAACATTTGATAATATGTCCATACTCTCTGATACAAGAACAACCTACAAAATCTAATATCACAAAGGGTTTCTCTGAAATATTTTTCAGTTGCATATCTGGAATCTGCATACATTTTGGGAGTTTGTTTACAGCCATAACAACAGCAAAAATCAAAGCCATCATTTTTTTCTGCTGTTAGTAATAGAATGTTTGCTCATTTTCATTCTCTGTATGTCTGTTCAAGATCATGCTCCAAATGCAGTAAAGAAGTCTAATTAGCTATCATGGACCCAGAAAACCTGTGGGTAAGACAGGGTTCTTGATTAAGATTCTATGTATAATCTACTAGAGTGGTTTTTCAGTTGTTGCAAAGACATTGAGTCACGGGTAACAGTTGGTACATATCTATGGGACTCTCCATGCATTTAACAGAAATTGACATACAAAATTCAAACTAAAAAGACAGTCTCTGTACAGAGAGCTAAAAGACAAATCTGTCCCTGTCTTTTCTACTCAAAATTCCTAAGCTTCCTACTAAGGTTATGGGAGAAATAGTATCCAGTGATGTTTGCCATTTTTCCTTTTTCCTTTCCTTGAAATTTTTTTTATTGAAAACAGGTTGTTTTTTCTTATACAATACATCCCAACTACAGTTCCCTTCACTCCATCCCTCCTAGAAACCCCACAACCCCTCTCCCTAAGATTCACTCCTCATCTTCCTCTCCAGAAAAGAGGAGGTCTCCAAAAGACAAGAGCCAAATAGGAAAAATCAAGAGACAATAAAACAAGGCTAAAATGTTCCTATCACAGCTGGACAAGGTAACCAAATAGTAGCAAAGGGATCTCAGGAGAAGGCAAAGAGTCAAAGAAACACCTGTTCTCCCTGTTAGGATTCCCATAAAAACCACCAAGCTAACAGCCATGACATATATGCAGAAGACATGGCCCAGACCCATGCAAGTCTCATGCTTGACATTTTAGTCTATGTAAGCCCATGTGAGCTCTTCTTAGTTGATTTGAAGCAGAGTTTAAACCCTGTTTTCTGTGTTGTTGTCTACAATTTGTTGTCTCAGCTGAGTCTTGACAAGGTCTTATCTCTCACTGAAGGTGTGACCAGTGTTTCTCCTTAAGCAGACATTAGCCAAGCCCCTTCATAAGCTCTTCTCCCTAAGGGACCAGAGGGAGTAAAGACTTATTGGCTAGGATAATTTTAGCTTTGGAAGTATCTCTTGAGCCCTGAGAAGAGATATGCAGCTGACACTAACAGGCTTCACAAGGCTGATCTTGCTGATGCCAGGATGTATAAATTCCTCTGTGCTGCATTGTTCTATTTTTTATGCTTAAACATGCAACACATTCTTCATCATTCAGAAAGATAACTCTACATATTAATGTTCTTTTAAGGACATACCTACAAATATCCAGCTCAAACTCAGTAAAGCCCTAGTCTTCACTTGTGTGAGCAGCAGAAATTGTTTGCATCCCACTCTTCTTGATTGCATTCTGTAACATTGACCTTCTGTGAGCTGGATGATCTCATAGAACTTTAGATGGCTACAGAACATTTGATTGCACCAGACAAAAATGAACATTATGTATCAAGACTCATTTTAGTGAATGGAGTAAAATAAAATATTTGAAAATAAAAGTCTCAGTGTACACCAAGTAATATTGAATTCTAAGAAGATATGATAATGTGCCCTAGATGTGAATGAAATTAAAAATTTGCATTAGCACAAGCTGTATTATCACATTTGGTATAAAGTAAGATGAAATGATCTCCAATATAAATGATGTGGGTAAGTTATTAACATGTCTCTATTAATTTTTAACAAGTCAAAGATGACAATAGAGATCCAAAAATAAAAGGAGAGAGACTCCAAAACCTTGGGAAAGCATCAAGACTGCCTGGACATGAAGAGAAAGAAACAGGGAAGTGTCCAAGCAGATGAAAAACCAAACCCTTTAGAACAGGGTGGAAAATTGCACAGAAGATTAGACCCAGAGCTTAGGGCAGACATAGGTTTAGACAGGTTCACACCCTGCGAATCTGTCACTCATGAGTCGGAAGGCAGCAATAAGGAATTGCTTTGCTTTCAAAAGGCTTAAAGAATTTTCCTCATGTCTGCATTTTAGATGATAGACTGAATCTCTCTCTCTCTCCCCCTCTCCCTCTCCCCCTTTCTCTTTCCCTTTCTCTCTCTCTCTCTCTCTCTCTCTCTCTCTCTCTCTCTCTCTCTCTCTCTCTCTCTCTCTCTCTCTCACACACACACACACACATACACTAACACAGTAAAATGATACAAATGATACTTTACTCTATTTTATATTTTGGAATTGTAATTCTTTGTTTATTGGTATGGAGATTTGATGATAAAATTTCATTTTATTGCTAATTCTTAAACTAATTGTGCTTATATATATATATGCATATATATATATATATATACACATGAATGTTTTTAACATATTTCCAATATTTCAAAATGATATAGGGTCATAAATTCAGCAACAAAAGGAAAACTACATCATCCACAAAGCAGAATCTGTCAGGAACTCTTAAATAGATATGGTTAACATTAGATCTATGCAGGGACAGTTCTTATTTTGGTTCATGATTGAAAACAAAGAAATGAAGCAAAAGACATTTTAAATGTGAGTATCGAGCACATCCATCCAGAATCAGTCAATGTGAGACCCTATGGGTTCCACTTTCTCAGAAAATGTTTACCTCACTCTACCCTCAACACTGTCACTTCCTCTCACCTCTTCTGTCTCTTCATCTCCCCCTCTCCCGTTCTCTCTCTCCTTCACCTCCCTCTTCCTCTCTCTCTCTCTCTCTCTCTCTCTCTCTCATATCATTCCCAGAACTTCCTGTCTGATAGACATGTGCTTTTTCATCAAGTTCTTTCTACAGATCCCAAAATATTAACATGCCTAACACCTAACTTTAGTTCAGAAACAAGTGTATATCAACTAGTTATTAGTTTTAAACAACAACAATAAACTCAGGAAAGAAGTTTCAATATTACTGAGAGTTAAATTCAACAGTCAATACTTTGAATGAAACACAAAGAAGACAAGAAACTTTTAGGAATGCAAAAGTGAGGCCTGGACAGATTGCTGTTGCAGAGGCCCAAGCTATCTCCCACATTAATGTACTAATTTTCATTCTTGTCATTCTGAACACTTATTTTTCAATACATATTCTTTTATATCTTGATAAATATCCTTCTAACATGTCATAACATATAGTGATTTTATTTTAAATCTTTTACTTGTTTAATGATATTTGTTCCTTTTTTCATAAGCATGTTGACCATTTCCATATCTTGTTTTGGAAAAATGTCTGTTATAAATTTTCAGCAAGATAATTGCATATCAATAAGAAAGAACAAATGCCTTCTAAATTGAAAGGAAAAAATGTTTCTCTGTGTATAATAAAACCTTTTGTAGTAGAGCAGACCCTGAAGACTATCATTTGAGTTTGGAAACAATCTGTGAATTCAGCAGAATTGCAGGATGCAAACCAACATGCAAAATGAGTAGGGTTCTTGTATTGAAAGACCCTAATTTCTAGGGTTCAGGGAAGGATCTCCCAGACTCAATAAACCACACCAATGGATGCAAAAAGCAAGAGGATTCTTTAATGTCAAAGAGGCCAACCAGGGACTCACTACTCCAGTGAGAATGAGCCCCCTTGGTATTCTTCCAGCAAGCATTTATAGGGTCTCAGGGTTACATAACAGGGAACCATAGTAACAGCAGCATCATTGGTCAACTCAAATTAACATATGGGGGGGATGAACATCAGGATGAAAACAAGTCTAACAGGATGGAAATAAGTCTAACAGGATGAAAACAAGCCTAACAGGATGAAAACAAATCTAACTGGACAAAAACAAGTGCATTTCCTTTTGGTAGAAATGGTCCACAGCACTAACTGGTAAGGCTATTGTACAATAAACTGTCAGTATTCTCTGGTTCAGCATATCTTATAACCTATATTAATTGTATAGATTGTGCACTTAAAGCTGTTACCAAGTTGTCAGAACCTTAAGAACAAAAACAGTCTAAATTCAGCCAGTTTCTGCCTCCTGAGCTTTGATACACAAAGGACTGGGTGTTTTTCTCAAGACTGCTCCTGCTGCCCACAGATATCCTGGTTTGCCCCCTTGGCAGGTGCAGCTGGTCTCAAGACTGCTTCTGCTACTCATAGGTATCCTGTTTTTCCCTAGTTGATCACAAAAACATCTTAAGATGGAAACTAGGGTTGGGGTTTTTCAGTATAATATAATATAATAACAATATAATATTATATATTATATTAATTAATTATATTATATTATATTAATTACATTGATATTAATTAATTAATATATTATATATTATAATATATAATATAATATAATAACAATGGAAAGGGATTCAATAGGACGCTACTATGCTTTGGGGTTTTTTGTTTTTGGTAGATAGATGTGTGCCCATCAACGTTTCTTCTAATAATTTGTGTCTGTCCAGAAAACAGTGTTGCTCTCAGCATTTGTCAGAGAAGTTTCTTTCAAATCTGGGAGCAATTAATGCAGAGACTCAAAATATTCCCAAGTCCTCAGAAGTGACTGTTAAACCCTCAGATCTAAATGTGTTATCAATGTCACCTCCTTCATAGCTCACTGGACATTTATAAATGTGGTTATGGGCAGGAAAGAATGCTAAACCCCAGGAATGAGCTGAGTGCTGTGGAATGCTGATTTTATGGACATTCATGCCCTTACACTCACAGCAGCTGTGGTTTCCCACAGGAGGTCCACACAATGATAGAAAGGTCAGCATTCAACCATGGATGAGGAAGGGTGCAAGGGACCTGGAAGCTCCCTAAGGGACTATTTTCAATTGCGGTGTGCTGCAGGCATGGGAGCGAGGTCAATTTGTCAGTGTAGTAGCCATTGGTAGGTGACCTCTGCTCACACAAACATCTCACTCACCCTAATTTAAGCAACTCTAGTTAAACTTATCTGGTCCCAGACACAAGCAAACTAACAAGGCATGATTGGAAAAGCAGACTGATTGGAAAAGTGAACAGCATCACAGGAGTGGGAGAGCAACAAGAGAGGATAATGGGTTGTGAATATGATTGAAATAAGTTACACACACACACACACACACACACACACACACACATATATATATATATATATATATATATCATAATGAAAACCTTTATCTTGAAAAATTAATACCATTAGGAAAATAGGTAAGACTCGGGATAAAATAGAATGGAAGACTTGAAAGTACAACTACTAGAAGAAGATGTACAATCCAGGGTTGGCTGCAGATTTTGGATAAGCTTCCCAAAGCATAGACCACTTGGGTCCACAGCACCTCTGTCTTGCAATGTCTACATATTTTGCATTTGCAGTAATGTTAGACTTAGACAATTCCTGGAGAACTTTTAGACTAGCATATAAAATTAACCAACATAGCTCAATGGGTGTTGGACCATTATTCTTAGGAACTTCTTAATTATTCATTTAATTCATTTTATTTGTATAGGAATTTCTGAGTTGTCTATTTCTCTTAGAGTTTTGACACTGTGTCTAGGCAAGAACAGCATTTTCAGGAAGTAATTTATTTTTCCTCATGTGCCTTTCATAGAACTTATATTACAATGTTTTCTTATGTATAAATTTGTAAGTGACTACTTTTAAATTCAATTATTTTATTGCATCAAGTAATGTGCTTGCTCATACTTTACATCCACTCAGTTTTTATTATATGCTCAATAGTCTTTGTTTGATATCACTGGTTACTCTTATATTAATTTTGCCTGTTATTTTTTGTTTGTTTGTTTGTTTCTGTGGAAATGGTCTGCACTTCAATATGGTACTCTTGCACATTTAAATATAACCCCTTTCTTCTGCTACCCCTGAGCTCCACATTGTCAGAAGGAGAAAACCACACACCCGTACTTGGCTATAACTGGTTAAGCCTAAGTCTCAAATAAGACAGCTTACTATCTTTCGGTATTTTAGGTTTTTAGTGAGTTGGACAGCTTAATTTATAGCTTTCTGCATCCCCAATTTCCACATAATAATGCTGACATATACAGGCATTTTCTATCCAATCTCAAATTGGACTCCACATTCTAGAATTGACTCATAGCTAACTTTGCCTATGTGGAGATGACATTTATTTCTTGAAAACTTACAAAAATACATTTAAATTAAAACTGTTTTTGTGAGGAGACTGAACATATTCTTCCATAATTCCTGGAGCAAATCTAGGAACAAGCACAGGACCAAAGTAGTCTGTCTGAATGTGGTTAACAATTACATGGCTAGGGCAAACTGAGAGGTCCCTGAGAATGAAACCAGGATTTATCCCTACTGCATGTACTGACTTTTGTGGAACCTATTCTCTTTGGATTGGTACCTTGCTCAGGCTAGATATAATAGGGAGGGCCTTGGACCTTCTCCAAAGTTATGTGCCTCACCCTCCCTGAGGCTTAGCTGGGGGGAGGTGGGAAGATGTGTGGAGGGACGGGAGAGGGAAAGTGGGAACTTGGATTAATAGTTTTTAAAACTCTAATAAAAAAGAAAAAAATAATATACACAAGTTATTCACACTTATGCATATACACACAGCAGGAAATAAAGCTAAATAAAACTTTAGCATAATGTAAATGCTGGAAGAAAATAAAATAAGAAAAAAAAGACATGTTTAGTATATTCATCTCATATTTACATACACAGGAAATAGCTATAATATGAATGATGGTTCATACTGTAATTGCATGTCACAAGCTAGATATTATTTCACAATGAAAATCACGTTAGTCAAATGTAACCTTAATTTTATTGTTACAATATGACTTTCCAGTGTAACTTTAATCCAGAGTCCTTTTGTTTTTATTCTGACAGTTTCCATTTGACCATTTCGTGAGAAGTTTAATATTGCTATATAAACTCAAAGCTGTTTTTAAGGTAAACTCATTTTTATTTGGCTCCAACACAACAAAAATCAATATTACACACAAGTCCACAAAAACAAATATTCAAATATTTCTTTAAAATTTTATTTCACCAACCCCTCTCAGTATATGGTGCATATATGGTTAGTTTGGTGAATGTGTGTGTGTGTGTGTGTGTGTGTGTGTGTGTGTGTACCAGGTCAAGGTGGTGAAAGTCAGAGCACATGCTTCAGGAATGGGTTCTTTCCTTCTATCATGTGGGTACTGTAGATTGAACTTTTGTCACTGGGGTTGGTAGCAAGAGCCTTTGCTACTGAGCAATCTGGCTGAACCACCAATGCTTAAAGTACATAACTTTTTATTGAACAATAACTGAATTCTTCATGATGAACATTATGTCTACTTGGCTGAATATTATGTTTTAGCCAGGAATATAAAAAGACTATTAGCTACTGAATGAAGAAACAGATATCCTGGTAGACTACTTTGTAAATTTAACTGAATAAAACTGACATAACTCTTCATATTTTTCTTTAAGTAGTTGAAAATGCTGACAGAATTATGGGAAAATTCTAATGTATGTTCATATAAGGAGGGACATGCAAATTATTTTGATTTAAATGTCTCTAATGTCCATAATTGTGGGATTGAGCATATGTCATTCGGGTCTAAGATTTAAAGCAATCCATGTTAAATATCAAACAAATTTTATTACAAATAAATGAAAATGTTATAATGAATATAAGTCATTGAATAGGATGTTAGAGTATTTATTTTAATAAACTAAAATAATAAATGAACATGTATTAGTTTTAAAACTGGTAACTTTGTATTCTATGTGTTATCAAACTTACCTAAAACATAAAAATTAGGAAAAAATTAATAACATTAACTTTCCCTGTCAAATATTTATGTGATTTATAGTTTAAAAGTTTTTAGTGAGTTAACTTTTTAAAATAGTTTTAACCTTTGTTTGTGTTAAATAAAGATGTAGCTGAAAATTGTTTGAGTTATTTCCTCAGAGTTTAAATATATTAGTGATCTCTGCCTCCCGACTAAGCTTGAAACCTAAGGGATCAAATTTGGGGACATGATTCACGGAGCACAGATGGAAAAGAAAGAGCATTTTATCCTAAGTAGATTCCAACTTTGAAATTGTGTTTCATTTTAAAGTAAAAGCCTAAATTACCGGTAATGACAAATGACCATGGTGAACCAATACCTCTGGAGTTGGGCAATTGTCCTAATGCAGTTTAGGAAAGCATCTGTTTGAAGGAGGCTTTGTGTTATATTACAGTTTCTATCCAATGCTTTAAAAATTACATCAGCTACACATATTTTTAGCAGCTTTGTGTGGTTCAATGCCTACATTCAGTCTATTATTCTATACTGGTCATTGTGTTTTCTCCCTTACTAAAACCCAGACAGCTGGTTATGGTAACTTTAGGGAAATCAAGCAGTGTAACAAACACTCATGTTTCTCTTAAGAAATCAAAATGGGTGGTAAGATTTCCAGTGGACTCAAGTCATTTGTGGCTATTGTTTTATAGAAGAAATTTGATTACTGGATAAATGAAGGTGCGTGGTTGATCGGCAGTTATGATTCACCAGACAAGCTTTAATATATATAATTCAGTTTTAATAAAGGAAAGGAAAGGGAACTTACAAATCCAAGGTTCCAGCGAGGAGCGCAGGAAAACAAAGAGCAGGCGGGCCGCAGGCCCGCAAGATTTTATAACTCAATATTAGCCTAAGGGGGACACGCCTAAGGGGGGACACGCCTTTAGACCAAGGGGGACATGCCATTAGACCAAGGGGGACACGCCTTACAAAACAAGGTTTTTGGCTAGGCTTCCCCTTCATCTCCCCCTTTTGTCTAAATAAGACAGAACCAAACCAAATACAACTATATTCAATAGGAACAAATAATAAATATAAAATTACAAACAACAAACAATATTAAGAAGAAACATATAACAAAAGTTTTACTAAGCATTCTATTTCAAGGAGTCTAAATAATGTAGAGGGTAACTACAATTATCTAATCTTCAACAATATCAAAGATCTGAGAAGGGAAGTAATATTGCTTAAGCAACCAGGAAGTACAAACAAGAAACTTCCAAAATGTGCAACAAATGACAGAGACAACTAACTACCTGGGCAGTCACCCAAAGTTTCATTTTGCAATGTTGAGGCAACCAACTTTGGCTAAGGCCTAACACAACTGACATAACATTTTTCAAAGGCAAGGAACTTTTTGTAGAACTGTCCAACCCTGTCTTGGCAAGATAAGACAATCCTGTTTTTATCCATTTACGGATACTCTGAAACTCTATCAGTGGTCGAAGTATGGGCTTTTTCTTTGCCTAAAGGCCACTTCTGCCAAGAAGAAGACAAGCTCCCAGTGGAGTGTCTTTGGTGCTCAACATTCTCTCGGGAGTAGAGTGGTGTTGCCAGGAGTGATTGTGTCTCATAAGTACCAAACTCTAGGTTAGATTAAAGGCCATGTTCTACAGCTCTTCAAAGAGGTCGGAGATTATACTATCTATACTAAATATAATTTCTATGTATCTAAAAAACCTGAAAAACAACTGTGCAATAAATGAGGACAATATCCCCAAACGTAAACAATGTCATTATACAAATAATATCAGAGGTAGAAATGTACATTGCAATATGATAAATATCTCAATATAACAATTGTTTTAAACAGAGGTAGAAGCATACTCTCATACAATAGAGGCAGAAGCATACTCACATACAATGTTCAATATACAAGAATCAACACTAATGCAATTTTCTAATAACAATAATTCACAAATACCAATCATCCCATCAAACCAGGTAATTCCCCCCCCCTTTTTTATAAACACCCCTGAGTCCATATAATACCTCCCCCATCCCCTCAACCCTATAGCAACTACTAAATGATGTCCCTAAACCAGAGGGCAAACTCTGTTGGGAGAGGGGGCGTCGTCCTCTAAGATTGCTTCTAGCTGACATGGGGGCGACGTTCTTCTCAGGGGGTCCCATGAAAGCAAATGATGGTAAAATTCCCAGAATAACATTTGGTCGAGGAAATTGTAACTAGCCTCTGAGTGTTTTGAGGAGGTCCGGCCAGTGTGTTGTCAAAATTGTACACCATTTGAAACTGTCTTGTGTAGTTGGTACCAAAAAAAAAAAAAAAAAAAAAGTCTAATTTTAACGCTATTAAAAACATGACGTTATAGTAACCAGGTGAAATTGATGTTGTGGGGCCCCATCTTCATCCTGGAAACTTCAAAGATTACTGAAGGAAAATTTGTTGTTTGTTACAGGAAAGGTAAACATTATCTACAAAGACATATACAGACATATATATTTGATGGAAGGTATAATAAAGACAGACACAGATATGAGGAAAGGCAAAGAAAGTTTATCAAGTATCATCATCATCATCATCATCATCATCATCATTATTATTACTATTATTATTCTGTCCCATTTCATAGCTCCTGACCTGAGACAGAATTCTCTGAGATATCTCTTATCAACAGGCTTGGAATTGAAGAGGGACTGAGCCATAGTCCAACTCCAAAACCAGCTCTATATACATATAAATAAAAGCACAGTAATGTATATATATATATATATATATATATATATATTTAAAAAATGTTTTATACTTACTAAACCTATTCAGGTTCTGTGTTGATCCATATTAGGTTGTAACTATTGTCCATCCATCAGTATTTAAATATCCAGGGTCCCTTAAGTTCTTTGAAGATGAGTGGTTTCCTGTGGAGATAAGAAAAGAACCCTGCCCACAACCTATATGCTTTTCTTACCATCAGTATGATCATCATCCTTGTGAATGAATTAATTTTCTTTTCCAAGGGGCTTCTCCTCTTCAAACCGAACCTTTATTAATTTTGACGGTATTCACAATTTTTCCTCTCCTGTGGAGACAAGAGCAAAACCCCTTCCCCAACGCAGCACATCTCCTGGCTTCCATTGCGAGGTCAGCACATCCTTGAAATAAACTGGTTGATTTAATTCAGCAGACTTTTCCATTATCCAATGTCTTTCTGCAGCTGTTGTCCCCTTCTCATTAGCGTTGAGAAAATTCAAGGTTAATAAAGCACTATGTAACCTATTTCTAGGGGTATTTTCCACCCCTTTCTGTTTGTTTAACATATCCTTTATAGTTCTATTTGATCTTTCTATGACTGCTTGACCTGTAGGATTGTATGGTATACCTGTAACATGCTTAATATTGTAATAAGCAAAAAACTGTTTCATTTTCCTAGAGTCATAAGCTGGACCATTATCCGTCTTTATTTGTATAGGTATACCCATGATGGCCATAACTTCTAATAAATGAGTGATTACTGAATCAGCTTTTTCTGAGCTTAAAGCAGTTGCCCATTGAAAACCTGAATAAGTGTCAATGGTGTGGTGTACATATTTTAATTTGCCAAATTCTGCAAAGTGAAACACATCCATCTGCCAGATTTCATTCCTTTGAGTGCCCTTTGGATTAGCCCCTGCAGGCAGTGGTGTTTGGTTATAAAAAGAGCAAGTAGGACATTTCTTTACAATTTCCTTAGCTTGTTGCCATGTAATAGAAAACTCTTTCTTCAAGCCTTTGCTATTGACATGATGTTTTTTTATGAAATTCAGAGGCCTGCAGCACACTACCAATCAACAATTGAACAATTTCTGCATTACCTTGTGCTAGAGGACCTGGCAGACCTGTATGGGATCGGATGTGTGTTATATACATAGGGCAAAGCCTGTTCCTGATCATGTCTTGTACCTGGATAAACAATGAGGTTAGTTCTGTATCATCAGGTATAAATTCAGCAGTTTCAATATGTAAGATTACTCTTTCTGCATATTGTGAATCAGTAACTATATTAAGCGGTTCTTTAAAATCCCTTACCACCATAAGAATGGCATATAATTCTGCCTTCTGGACAGAATCATAAGGGCTTTGTTCCACCTTACTCAAATCTTCTGATTTGTAACCTGCTTTCCCTGATTTATTAGCATCAGTATAAAATGTACGTGCTCCAGTTATCGGAGCATCACGGATGATTCGAGGGAGAATCCAAGAAGTTCTCTTTATAAAGTTAAGCCTCTTGCTTTTCAGATAGTTGTGATTGATTTCTCCCAAAAAATTAGTGCACGCTCTTTGCCATGGTTCTTTATCTTCCCACAACTTTTTTAGTTCATCAGCAGTGAAAGGCACTATAATTTCTGCTGGGTCTATGCCTGCTAGTTGACAAAGTCTCAATTTGCCTTTTATAATTAATTCAGAGACTTTTTCCACATAAGTTTTTATTTTCTTACTTGGTTTATGTGGTAAAAAGATCCATTCTAAGATAATATCATCTCTCTGCATTAAAATTCCTGTAGGAGAAATTTTGGAAGGCAATATGACAAGAATACAACTGAGCTCTGGATTCACCCTGTCCACATGTGTCTCTTGTAATTTCTCCTCAATCATTCTCAGCTCCTTTTCTGCTTCATCTGTTAATTCTCTGGGACTGTTTAAGTCTTTTTCACCATCCAAGGTTTTATTTAAATGAATTATCATATCAGGTGTTATGCCAACAGCTGGTCGTAAGCTGGAAATGTCTCCTAACAACCTTTGAAAGTCATTGAGAGTCCGTAACCGATCTCTCCTAATTTGTGCTTTTTGTGTCTTAATTTTTTGCAAACCTATTTTATAACCTAGATAATTAACAGAATCTCCTCTCTGAATTTTTTCAGGAGCAATCTGCAATCCCCATTTAGGTAAAAGTATTTTTACTTCTTCAAACAGTCGTTCTAAAGTAGCCATGTTTGAATCAGATAACAGAATATCATCCATGTAATGATAAATTATAGACTTGGGAAATTGCTTGTGTATTATTTGCAATGGTTGATTTACAAAATATTGGCACAGGGTGGGAGAGTTCAACATGCCCTGTGGGAGGACGGTCCACTGGTATCTCCTTGTAGGTTGAGAGTTATTATAAGTAGTCACTGTGAAGGCAAACTTTTCTCTGTCTTTTTCTTGTAAAGGTATAGTGAAGAAACAATCCTTTAAATCAATAACTATGAGAGGCCATCCTTTTGGTAATAAAGATGGCAGAGGAATTCCAGATTGCAGAGAGCCCATAGGTTGAATAACCTTATTGATAGCCCTGAGATCTGTCACCATTCTCCACTTACCAGATTTTTTCTTAACAACAAATACAGGAGAATTCCAAGGGCTGGTAGATTCTTCTATATGTCGAGCATCTAATTGCTCTTGTACCAGCTGTTCTAAAGCCTGCAACTTTTCCTCAGCTAAAGGCCATTGCTTTGTCCATATTGGTTTTTCAGTCAACCATTTTAGAGGCAGTGCTGTTCGTATCTCTGAAGGGCCATCAATTGCTTTGCATTCTTGTACAGCCCGAACAGCCGGTTTCCACCTTCTGTAATATCTTTTAATATTTCCCTCAGTGATATAGGCTCTAGAAGCAGCAGGAATGTTAATTTGGGTATTCCATTGCTGCAACAGGTCACGGCCCCATAAATTCACTGCAATATTGGCTACATATGGCCTTAATTTTCCTATTTGTCCTTCTGGTCCTATGCATTCAACCCATCTCGTGCTCTGCCTTACTTGAGATAGGGTTCCAATTCCCAGGAACTGAACACTTACATCCTGAAGAGGCCAATACGGATGCCAAGATTCTGGAGTAATGATACTTACATCCACACCTGTGTCCAGTAGGCCAGTAATAAAAACGCCATTTACACACACTCTTAACTTTGGTCTTTGTTCATTTATAAAAGTCTGCCAAAATACACGTAACTCTTCTTTCAGGCCATTTTTGCTTTTAACAGCAGGCATGGGGCTTTCTAATTTTCTTGACGAGGCATGTTCTCGGCAGTAACCGGAAATGACTGGACCACATTCGCCATGGGGGCCTGCAAGGGGCCCCCCATTGCGTTTCCCAGTGGCAACAGGTTGCCTTGTCTATCTCTTGTTGACCTGCACTCATTTGTCCAGTGTCTGCCTTTTCCACATCTCCTACATATACCTGAAGGCTGAGTCCTCCTACGTCTGTTATTTCTAGAAGAGGCATTATTATTATTATTATTATTGTTGTTGTTGTTGTTGTTGTTGTTATTATTATTATTTCTGAAAGTCCGTTGTCTGCAATTCCTTTTAATATGTCCCACCTTGCCACAATTAAAACATTTGGTAACTTGATGTCTCCTTTTTGCATTAGAAATTGCTTCTTCTACCCATGCTTCAGTGCCATAGTCAAATGATTCAACATTCATTGTATGTAAGACCCATTCGTCCAAGGGCACTGATCTCATCTTTAAAGGCCCCAGGATCCTTTTACACTCCACATTGGCATTCTCATAAGCCAAAGACTCAATTATTATACATCTTGCTTCTGGGTCAGATATCCCTATCTGTACAGCTTTAGTTAGCCTTTGTAAAAAATCACTAAAGGGTTCTCTCTGACCCTGTTTAACTCTGATATATGATTCCAGTCTCTGTCCTGGGTCTTGAACCCTGTCCCAAGCCTTTAAGGCTGCTGTAGTACATATGGATAAGGTATGTTCATCATAATTAGCTTGTTCCAGAGGATCGGAGAAAAGTCCTTCACCTAGAATTTGATCTAGGGAGATCACAATTCCCTTTGCTCTTTCCTGCTGTTCTAAAAGTTTAGCCTCTTGTCTGAACATGCATTTCCAATTTAATTGTGACCCACTCTCTAGAACAGCTGATACTAATTGTACCCAATCATGGGGTGTTGCCTTATTGCTTATGGACCAAGTTTTGAGCATCTCTCTAACAAAGGATGAATGTAGCCCAAAGTTCATAATGGCTTGTTTAATTTCTTTGAGATCATTCATACGGACGGGTTCCCATGTATATTCCTTGATGACCTTAGGGTTTTTGGAACCAGTCAGCCTTTTCTGACATGTTATTATGGGAAAGGCAGGTAGAACTTTATGGAAATTATCCCGGAGAGTTTTACTCATTGACGGAGTTAAATTTCGCCTTTCTACCATTTGCTCCTGTTCATCACAGTCTATAATTTCCTCAATCTTTTGTAATCTGCTTACTATTGCCTTCTGTAAGGCCTGGATCTCCTGTCCAGAATTATGCTCCAAGGCCTTCATGGAGGATTCCAAAACATGAAGTTTGTCCAGTAGAGTTAGTATCTCATCCTTGGATAGAATTTTCATGGCATGAATTGTGCCTTCTTGTATTGACAATCTGTCAGCCAATCTGTCATATCCTTTAGACAAAGTCCGATTTTCACATTCAGCAGTTTTAATTCTCTCTGATAATGTTTCAGACAGGGACTGAAGTTTACGATCCAAATCAGCTGTTCTCTCCTCCGCAGCAATGAATCTCTCCTTAATATCAGACTGTAGTTTTTCTAAATTTTGCTCATTTGACAGAGTCATATCAGACAAAGCCCTATTCCCTTCCTTGAGAACTTCAAACTCTTTCTTGGTGTCAGTCTGAATTGTTTTTGCAAATACCTCGACCTACTTAAAGTTGTCACTCAAAACAGTTGTGCCCTTTCTTAAGCATTCAAACTCTGTCCTAAGAATCCTGATTTCATTCTGTAAGGACTTTATCATTTTTCTATTTTCAAACCATGTAAGGGAGAAACCAAATACGAGAAAAATTGCAAGCCCTATAAATATCCAAGTTATGGGAATATCATATGTATCCTGCAATATTTCTACCATAGTATAATTAAATAGACTGCAGAAGCTTTCAACGGTGATATGGTCAGACATTTTTTTTTTAATCAAAAGAAATTTTACCTGTAATGACCATTCCCTGCCAGTAGGTGGTGAGGGCAGTAACCGCTCGGCCAAACCGAGTCTGCAGTACCAGCGGAGCTTGAATGCTGGGATGCCGGCAGTAACAGATAGTCTCCGGCAGGTCAGGGCCCAGGCCGAACTCAGCCGGGACTGGTGCTGCCTGAGGGGTTAGCGAGCTTGGACTGAGTCACCTGCACACGTCCTTTGCTCCTTACAAGCGGGCTGGGACGGACTAGTCTGGGAAACTGCGCTGAAGCAATCAAGAGCCCAAGGCCGAATCCCTACTACACAGTGCGGGAACTGGAGCTAAAGGCTCCCAAATGCCCGAGTTGGATGCCAAATGAAGGTGCGTGGTTGATCGGCAGTTATGATTCACCAGACAAGCTTTAATATATATATATAATTCAGTTTTAATAAGGGAAAGGAAAGGGAACTTACAAATCCAAGGTTCCAGGGAGGAGTGCAGGAAAACAAAGAGCAGGCGGGCCACAGGCCCACAAGATTTTATAAGTCAATATTAGCCTAAGGGGGACACGCCTAAGAGGGACACGCCTTTAGACCAAGGGGGACACGCCTTACAAAACAAGGTTTTTGGCTAGGCTTCCCCTTCAGATAAATGCCTTCATTGTTATTGTGTGCTTAGGTTTCAGGTTCCTTGTGTTATGACATATGTGATATATGCCTGAGTGTTTCTTTTATTTGTATCTTTATACTTATTTTCCATCATAGGTGTATTGTTTTGATTAAGTGGATAAACCAGGCATAGAAAGTCAAGCAGAATAAGATTTCACTACTCTGGGCATCCTCAGATGTTTACCACATGTGAGTTGACAGTTGGATTGTAGTTACAGTAGCTGACTCCAAGGAAGAAGAAAAATATGGGGAAAGTGTGACCAGTGGGTAGGAGGCTACATGTAGATAAGTATGAAAGATTCTGAAATGCTATTATATATTAGGATGTGTGTGTGTGTTTATAATTGATAGTATATTTTTAAAAGTTAGACAAAATAACTTTAAATGTTTCAAACTTGAAAAATGGATAGTTTGATTGATGAAAATTGGTTGACCTGTTTAATAATATACATGAATTAAAATATCAATGTTATATATACAGTTATAATATTTAAGATACAGTTATATTATTCCCAGTCCAAACTCTGGACACTTTGTGTATATCCACTACATATTTTACACATATTTATATATATTACACTGAGCAGTTTCCCCCACATTATGTATTATCTCTTTTCTTCCCACCTTCCTTCCGTCAGTCATTTTTCTTCCTTAGGCAGTTTCAGTTCTGCCTTAATATAATATATACAGACATACTTGTTGGTATCTATA
Organism: Arvicola amphibius; assembly: GCF_903992535.2. Taxonomy (NCBI): domain Eukaryota; kingdom Metazoa; phylum Chordata; class Mammalia; order Rodentia; family Cricetidae; genus Arvicola; species Arvicola amphibius. Next base: position 72,545,531 of record NC_052049.1, on the reverse strand, counting down.
AAATATAGAAAATACCAAGGACATAAAACATACAGTCATTGTCTTTCTCAGAAAAAAATTAGTTTTTTATATAATTACCTCTGATTCTATTTTCTTTGTAAAGGAGGAGTCTCAACACAGTGGATTCAATTTGTTGTGATTAGGTAGACATCAACCATGTTTGATTCCTGGCCCATCATGACACTAAAATAACAGCAACCTCTGTGCTCTAGACTCATTGGGTTTGTCTGAAGTTCCCTTACTTCATTGCCACTTTATTCCTTTGAGTATCTTCCCAGACAAATATTCTCGCCAGGAGCATGGAAAGAATATAGAACACAGATGGATTTCCATAACTGTCTTTCCTCCAATCATGTCATAGAAATATGCAGTGAATGAATGTTACTATTGCATGTGTTATTGAGTAGCAGAACATTTAACTCTCACAGTGAGTGGTAATTAATATGCACATGCAGTTCTCCTGGGACATTGTGTACCTATCATTTTTCTTTAGTGAATCTTCAGATAGGTCTGTTCTACATCCTCTTGTCCCTGTGATTTTATTCTGGTAAATCTCTTATCTTAGGTCTATAAATGCTGAGCTCTATCATCATTGCTTTATTAGTGCAGCTATGCTGCTGGGAACACCATGCCCCATCGTGGTTATACAAATCTGTTTACCAGATGATGTAACAGAAATATAGCATTTGCTGATGTGGTAAAAATAGCAACAAGTAGCTTTTGGGGGGCTCCATTGGGATCAGCTAAACTGTTTAGTCGGTGTGTCTAAGAAATGAAAAAGAAAATTTGTCTTCATGTGTTGTATATAAATGCTCAAAAACTTCCAAAGTTTGCTTCTTTTTTTTTTTTTTTTTTTTTTTTTTTTTGGTTTTTCGAGACAGGGTTTCTCTGTGGCTTTGGAGCCTGTCCTGGAACTAGCTCTTGTAGACCAGGCTGGTCTCGAACTCACAGAGATCCGCCTGTCTCTGCCTCCCGAGTGCTGGGATTAAAGGCGTGCGCCACCACCACCCGGCAAAAGTTTGCTTCTTAAGAAAAGAATAAAGCCAGACTGAAACGAGAACAAAATCAACACAGAAATGTTATTAATGAGTACACTTGATGCAACTGTCATGTACCTCAGGCTTCCAGATGGAGGATCTAGTGCCCGATAAAGAATAGGAAGGGAAATTTACGTCATTCTTTTTACATTAGAAATATGGTATTTGAATGTCAAAACTGAGATATAATAAAATTCATAGGAGTTGTAATTGACTTGGCAAGATAATGTTCAACAACATAAAGAAAATACATAAAAAGAAACAAGTAGAAAGCAGAGCTTTCTTCCTTGTCACATATTTTTCTTATTATAGCTCAATCCCTTTAAAAGATGACTGGAATGTGAAAGAAATTAGCTAAAGAGATCTTCTAAAATCCCAGGTTTAGGATGGGGACAGGATGGAGAAAGGAGGGTTCGATTTGGCACTAATGAGGACAGGGTAACAATCCATTGAACAGTGAAGAAGAACCAAGAAGCATGATTCCTCATGGTTGTACAGAAAGGAAATATGCTATGTGGGTCTAAACTGGATAAAAATGTAGACACATAGTTCAAAAGGAGACAGTGAAAAGGGTGAGAAATAAATTGAAAACTGTGGTCCAAGGCAGATTATGAACTTGGAAGAGATGAATGGCACACATATAAACTCCTCAGAGTGTCCTGTATAACTGTAAAGAGCCCTGGTATGGTTTAGTGATACTTCCAAATTAAATAAGAAAGGATGTGAACAAAATCAAATTTAGGATTACTTTTCTATTGATACCTGATACAATTCTGTGCATGCAAAGGCTCAAAAAAACATACCATAGAACGAATGGGTCACAATCCAAATGGACAGAAATGAGTCTAATAGAATGTATACAATTACTTAAGAACCATTGTAATGGTCATTACAGAAATGTGGACATTACACTGAGATATTTATTCCATTCCCTTGATGATCAGAATGTTGTGACAATGTATCTTTCCAAATTTAATTTTCCCAGGAATGTGATTCCCAAAGAGGAAAAAAATATTTTGGGAGCCTGGTACAAGCCAGAACATCACACTCCCGGAAAGATAGTTCACACAATCAGATAGCTTGATAGACCACCTTGCAGGAGAGACCCAGACACAGAGAAAGATTTTATCTTGGTCAGAACTATATAATTATCCATCCCTCAGGGTTTTTATTTAAGACAAATCCTCATGATGGAGCACACAATGTGCTTTTTAGTTTATATCAATTTGACACAAACCTAGACATACCTGAAAAGAGGAAACCACGGTTGATAAATGGCCCCATTTAACTAGCCACTAGGTAACACTATAAGGCATTTTCTTAATTAGTGATTGAAATCGGAGGACCCATTGGCTGGAAATTTCAAGATGTCATAGAAAACATCATATTTAAGTGAGGTAACCCAAACCCAGAAAGACAAATATCGTATTACTCAGAAGTGGCTTTTAGACATAAAGGAAAAATAAAACCAGTCCAACAAGTCACAATGCCAGAGAATCTAGACAACAATGAGGACCCCAAGAAAGACATACATGGATCTAATCTACATGGGAAGTAGAAAAACACAAGCTCTCTTGAGTAAATTGGGAGTATGGGAATCATGGGGAGGGTTGAAGGGAATGGGAGAGTCAGGGAGGGGAGCAGAAAAAAATGTATAACTCAAAAAAATCAATTTTAAAAAAGAAAGAAATAGGAGGACCGAGCCCACCATGGATGGTGCATCTTTCGCAGATGGTCCTGGGGTGTATATGAAATCAGGATGATTAAGCCATGGGGATGATGACTTAAGCCATTAAACACCATTCCTCCATGTCTTCTACTTCAGTTTTTGCTTCCAGGTTCCTGCTTGAGTTATTTCCTGAATTCTCTCAATGATAGACTGTGATGTGGAAGTATAAGCTAGAAAGAAAAAAAAAAACTTTCTTCCCCAAGTTGCTTTTGGTCACAGTGTTTTACCACAGCAATAAAACACCTAAGATACTGAGTATAGACTTGGGAATCTGAGGGTCACTGGACCTCTTTTTTTTTTCAATGGGGCTACATTGAATACATCTCATTTTCTGTTTTCCAACGTTTTTTATTTAATTGACTTACTGGGGAGTGTTGGCTTACTAGGAGGATCGGAACCCTGATTCTGACACAGTCAACCCAGATAACACCATGCCCATTGTTAGGCTGGAGGAGGAAAAACATTTCCACAACTATCTATTTAAAACAAGTTGTATTTAGAAGTGCCCAAGGGACTGAGCAGATCACTGCCTACCCCTCAAGTCAGGGTTTCAGAGAGCAGCCCCTCACTGACTTTTTAGGTCCCTTTTTATGGAGAAGTGTTAGGGTTTAAAACAGCTGTGGAGATAATTGGCTGTTAGCACCTGGACAGAAGAGGAATGAGGGACTTGGGGTTTAAGGCTGCCTGTGGGGTAGATAAGCACAAGAAAACATCCCATGGAAAGGGAGTCATCAATGTTTCTGGGAAGACACATTTCCATAAGGCAAAAAGACAATCAGACATCACAAGATCAGGAGTTTAGTATACCAAAGGGGTGGATATACTTCATGGGGATACAAGTTCAGCATAGGTTAGAAAACATGGTTTGCAGGATACATTAGGCTTAGGAAACAGAAAGTTACTTTCCTAAGGTATGAATATTTAATATATCACTTAACAATGTGGCTCCTTAACAACAATGTGGTTCCATTTTGGTTTCACACCCATCAATTTGCTGGCCCTGATTATCCTTGAGGACTGAAATTTCTGTGGTTCTACACAGCAGAAGAGGCCACCCCAAAGGCCTTCTGAGATCTCTCTATATTGCTGATTACAAAAGGCAGAGAAGTATGGAGAGGTTTTTCAGGGTTTATGAGCCTTTACTACTTTTGCAGAGGACCCATGTTTGGTGCCCAGCAGCAAAAACAGGTGGCTGATAATTGCCTGCAATCCCAGCAGCATTGGGTATAGTGCTTGTTCCCACATTCCACAGGCACTTTCATTTACACGCATGTACCCACACGCAGATACAGACACAGAATGTTGGTGACAGTTGTGTGGCTTGGGCAACTTGTGGGGTCACTGGCAGTGGGATCAGGATTCATTCCTAGTGCATGAACTGGCTTTTTCGAGCCCATTCCCTATGGAGGGATAACTTGCTAGCCCAGATGCAGGGAGAAGGGCCTTGGTCCTCCCTCAGCTTGATGTTCTAGACTTGGTTGACTCCCCATGGAAGGCCTTACCCTCTCTGAGAAGTGGATGGGGTGGGGTGGGGGAGAAGGTGGGGCGAGTGGATTGGTATGTAAAATGTACAGAAATTTTTTTAAATAAAAAAGTATATTTTTAAAAAGAAAATTAAGAAGCACTATGCCTATAGTCATATGTTCAGTAGGAAGAATGGAAGTCCAGTCTATTCTGGGAAGCAGCAGCTGAAACTGATAAGAATAGAGCCCTCTGGAGTAGAGGAGTCCCCACAGCAACACACATTGCCAGGAGGCATAGAGACAAATAAAAAAAAGTCATGATCTCACTAAAGGCACCCTGGGCTCCACAAAGCTGCCATGTCTTCCTACAAATGGAAAGAGAAAGAAAGGCCTGACAGTTTTCATTTCAGTTCTCACCAAGCAATAAACTACAGTCAGCCCAGAGGAATATTAAAAAGACGCAAGAATGTGAGGGCTTAGAATATGAATAACATGGAGAATGGATGATGGGAATGATCATTCCATGGAGAAGAAATAAAGCTAAGATGGACTAAAGCCCATTAGAATGAAAAGGGCTTGTCAAAGAAACTGTGAGCTTTCTATTCCACACGAAACATAAATGATGCAGAAATATCAAATCTGACCTGTGCTGCTAGAGCGGGTATGAGGAAGCACTTTTAAGGCAGATTCTCCTGGAACTTTACCTTGTTTGTGTGTTAGTGTTTTACATTTAGGAGTCTTTTCTAGAACTGAGAATCCGTGGGATGGAATTGTTAACGAAGTGCATTCATTCTGCAATTACCCATTTTATTTTAGCATATTTAATTCACTAAAAGTAAAAATAGTACAGTATTGTTTAAATATCCCATTTGTATGGAATCTTTTGTATTAGTTTATCTGTCATTAGAGCTCACTACACAACTCTAGCCATCTGGTCATTGTTTACTTTCTCAATTGAATTACATTTTTAAAACTTTGTTGAGATCAGCATGCAAATGAAGCTTACATGTTAAAATAGGTTGATGCGAACTGTGAAAGTCTTTATATCTTTATTTTAAATTTTTGTGTGCAGAATTGGTGATGAAGATGATCTCTCTCTTTCTTGCTTTACCCTCCCTTCCCTGACTTTTCCTTGGCTAGATTTATTGTACTACTCTGCATAATGTTCATCAAATATATCCGGCTTCTTTCTAGTCTGTGCCCATTTTAAATCTAACATAGTTGCATAGAGAGGATGCTTGAAAGTTGAGGCAACTCAGTCTCAAGTTATTCCTGTTTTCTTATTACATAGTTCATGGCTATTCCCCAACCATTAGCTTTTATACAGCACTGTGTCTTCTTTGTCATAATCCCAGCATACTTGAAAGGGGTTCATAAATTTTATAAAAGACAATGGGCTAAATAAGACGTTATCAAGGTTGTTTTTGCATCACTTCAACTTATTCTAGTACATATACAAAATTTCACGAGTTGGTTTTTTGTTTTTTTGTTTTTGTTTTTGTTTTTTTGAGGGAAGTAGTAGTGGGAGATAAGAGATGTAATAATTAAATAATCCACAAAATTAAAAGACAGAGTTCCAGATACTGGCCATGCAGTAGCATCATATAATAGTAACAGTGCAAAGAATCCAGGATGCTTCTGGTTTTGAAATAGTTCTATTTTTATATGGTTAACACTTTAGAAACTGGCTTAAACTGGAAGAATAGATTGCCAGTATCCTACAAACTGTTGGGTGGCAGAGTTGAAAATAAAACCTAGTTCTGCTCACAGAACTTAGGAACATCCTGATGCATGTTCCTAAGGTGTTTTCCCTTTCCAGAACAACACGGGACAGTTGTGAACACATCTAAACACCTAGCTGTCAGCCTGAATCCAGGCTGCTCCGAGTGTCACTAGAAGACAGAATCTAATAGTTTGAAATGCAGACGAGAAGACAGGCATCCTCAAGCAGCCTTGACTTCCTTGGTACCTCTTTGTCCTTTATTTTGACAGACACATTAATGGCAAATTGAGGCTTTTTTGGTAAATTAGGTTAGGGGGATTGATTGTTCAAAAGCTCATTAGCAATTTATGAAGAGCTGTGAAACTCATTGTCCTTTAATGTAAAATCATTTCAACTTGTCAGCAAAGGAAGAATTGTGGAGAAGCAAATTAACCACATACTGATTCATTCTTTTGTTTAAAAAGAAGAAAAAAAGAAATCCACAGGGAAAATATCTTTCAGTAATAAGGGATGCATAACACTTGTTCAGCATTAAGCACTGGGTAAAGGGATTTTCTAAATTTCACTGTTTTGGACTTTTTTAAGTTTTGTTTTTTTCTTTTTCCTACTTGGGTGCTACTGAGGTAGCCTTTTTATTTTAGCCACTAAAGAGCACTTGGGTGTCTTTGGCTCAGTATTTCATTAAAACAGTGAGATACCTTTTGGCGAAAAATGAACCCAGGCCCAGGATTGAGAGCAGAGATGCTTAGAAAAAGGGTTTCATTGGTCTTTCTTAGTTGTTGCTTTGAATCTTCATTGATGTGCTGTTGCATCAAAAATTAGCACTTGTTACATGATCAGACCTTCTCTTTGGCCTGAGTGACGGGAGGTACTCTTTCTCAGTCTGCACTATGAAAGGATCTTATGGATGCCCAGAATGGAACAAAGTGAGTGTCCTGGACCACTGCCCAGTGCCTCTACCTAAGAAATAAGCAGTCTGAGCCGAGAAAAAGGCACTGTGTTCCTTCTGTGTGTGTGTGATCAGTTCCTACTGTCTTACTTGGGAAGATCAGATCTTATCCAAAGCCTTCCAAACTTGTTTTTATGAAAGTGTATTCTGTATGTAGCACACGCAACCTGCACATTTGTGTGTGTGTGTGTGTGTGGTGTGTGGTGTGTGTGTGTGTTTGTGTGTGCTGCTTGAGCCATTAGTCCAGGGTCAGCTAATTCCTCTATCCTTCCTCTATCCACTGAGAACCACCATATTTTCTGTTGTTATTGAAGGTGTAAGCTTAATCTTAAGGGAAAAGATAATATTTTCCCCATCATCAATTTTCAGCATGTATGAAAGAAATAAGTACATCTTTGGGATGTGTTAAAATGCTTCTTTACAAGAGCTAGTTCCAGGACAGGC